>NC_084865.1:14889022-15197886 GCF_951802175.1 Populus nigra | reverse complement strand
TTTTACGATGGCAGCTTTCTCCATCGATTAAGGATAGGAGTTCAAGAAAATACCATGTTCTTATAAAACATTTATTTTAAGTCTTTAACAATCATTAATCATCAAATCATTTGCAATTAAAAAAAAAGGCATTGTTATTATACAAGAAGATCATTTAAAAAGAAGAAGGAAAACAATTCTCTTCACGGGAAAAAAAAATCACCAAACGACTTGTCGCAAGATACTCGTACTATTTGCGATGATGACCCTTTACGCGAACATTACCCACCTTGTCGTCGTCGTCGTCGTCGTCGTCATCCTCATCCTCATCCTCATCCTCATCAGACGGTGGAGAATGGTCAAGACGAGAAGAGTCCTTGGCCCACCTAATAATCTTCTCAACCTCATCCTCTTCGTCTTCATCACCTCCTTGATCAAATCCACTAGGACCCGAAACAGTACTGCTGCTGGTCGTGTTATTAGGAGCTTTGAGAGCAGTAAATCTAGCAAACAGATCATCAGGGTCAACATCATCTTGAGATTTAGACGGTCGTGATTTGGAGATGATGGTTGAGGATTGAATGGCGGTGGTGGTGGGTCTGGATTTGAGGGCTTGGAATCGACGGTCAAGATCAGGGAGGAGGTAATCAGGAGAGACACGAGACATGTGAGAGTCGACAGAGAGTTTTAGAAGTAACTCGTCTTGTGCTGATTGAAGAAGTTGATCCACCGGGTCTTCTTCTTCTTCATTTTTTGCTGCGATGGGTTTCTTTCTGTTGCTCATTTCTCTCTTTTGCTCAAAATCTCGATTGATTAGGCCTTCCTCTCTTTATATCTTCTGATGATGTTGAATTGAAATTAATTTTAGGGTTCAAACGTTTTACTATACGGGGCATGTAAGTGCGTATATGAATGCATAATATCAACGGTTTTTTTTTTCCTGAATCTTAAACTCTATTGTAATAATTTTTTATTTTTTAAAATTTATTTTTAATTTCAATCCATCAAATCAATTTAAAAATATAAATAAAATAAATAAAATAATTATTTTTTTATAAAAAGCTGTTTGAGCTACATTTCCAAAAAATACCTAAATTTGTGCAAATTATAATTATAAAATATATTTATATTTATATTTATATTTATAAAAAAAACTTTAAATAAAATATATTTTTGTGTTAAAAAATAACCGCTCACAATAGGCCAATTTTTTTTATATTTTTATAGTTTACAATTTAGTCATAAATTAAAAA
The DNA here is from genome assembly GCF_951802175.1 of Populus nigra. Lineage (NCBI taxonomy): Eukaryota > Viridiplantae > Streptophyta > Magnoliopsida > Malpighiales > Salicaceae > Populus > Populus nigra. Next base: position 15,196,654 of record NC_084865.1, on the reverse strand, counting down.
CTAATTCTCTTTGAGTGAGGATGGAGATAGCACCGTGGTTTTTGATTTTTAATAATAATGTAAAGTTAAAGTTTAGTTTTTCACAGTTAGATTTTGTTTTTTACTAGAATATATTTTCATTAGTTTGGACAATAATATCTAATAAAAGGACATTACAAAACAACGTTATATATAGTGACAATGTGGGAGCAATTAAATTTTTTACGACATATTGGAAATTGCACCTAAAATATAAGAATAAGTTGGGGCTTGTTCCTTTTTAAAAAAAAAACTTTAGGGTTATTTTCAGTATAATATTAATTACTCATGTATATATTATGTGATTGATTATGATAGTTCGACTGAAAAATGTCATTGGAATGACAAATTGAAATCTCACTTATTTTATAGATACATAATTAAAGATACAAGAACAGATTAGACAACATTATACAAGGATAGGATTTTGTCATTACCCCCTCTATTGATAGCATATCTTACCCTGCTTTGCTGCAGCGGTGATTCTGCTTCTCGGTTATCGTTTGCTTAAGAGTCTGTTTCGCTGCAGGCTGTGTCATCATATACAGTTCTAACATAGGATCCTGCCCTAAAAATTACGAGTCCATAACCATGCCTGCTGTTAAAACTGTGGTAACTATCAGTGCAATAAATAAGGTTGGAAGTTGAACCAAAGTAGACGAGGAATTCAAGATGGCACGTTCAGCTATAGAAGTGCAGGCAAAAATTATACCATTCAAACCACCAAATCAATGAATACTTGCAGCTAAACCTGTTCCGCAGCTGCAGCTGATGCTGCTGCACAAATAATGTTCGCTCAAAACAGTTAGAAGTGAAAAAGAAAAGGATTTCTCGATGTTCAAACAAAAGGCAGGTTGACCCAGGAAATTTGCCGAGTAGCCGCTAGCAACAAGTTTTATGCGAAATTTGATGATACAGGATCAGATGACTTCAGTTCTTTAAATTAGCCCACTGTCAACCCAAATCCAAATTTGTAATCCTTTTTCTTATGATCCAACTGCAATATGTAAATTCAAAACTGGTTAGAATATGTACATGACACAAAAACCTCCAAGAAAGAAGAGGAGAGAGGATCAGGCTTTGGGAAAATCTGTTTGAAGGAAGTGCACATATAAATGCAAATAGAAACTGACACCATGGCAGAAGCATCATGCTAAGAATCTAAAGATAAAATGGTCACATACCTCTGCAGAAAGAATAAAATTGAGACCCATATTCAAGCGTTCTTCCAAGAAGGCAGAAGTGCACCCATTGGAATCAATCTTTCCTCTCAGACGAGCCTGAAACAACCACAAAGATCAGTATCAATTTAGTTCGTCTCATATCTAGGCAAGTTTAAAATTTGAGGCCCAGCAGGATTGATGATCAAGGTTACAGGTCAGAGTATGTGTAGACAACCCAGGCAATAATATGTTGACACTCTGAACATGATGTAATATCAATATATCATAGCATTGTGCATGATTTGCTCAAGGAGTTTGCTAGAGCTAGGCTATGTTGGTGGATCAAGTCTTACCAACTGGCAAAAACAGAGGAGGTTTAAATCCTTACTTCAGGACCGTATCAGAGAGCCCAAACCCAGTGAGGAGTCAAGCCATAGTCTGGCCCAGTTGCCAAACTGAGATGCGCAAGCAAGCACTCAAGTCTAAAATAAAGCACACGTTAAAACTAAATGACAAACATCCTTTCAACACAGTGACACCACATCCACGGTTCAATTTGTTCAGGCACACAGTTTTGAGAAAATGATAGTTTTCAGTCCAACCAAAATCAACCCTCAGATTTAAGCTGAAGGTTTATTAAGATAAAGCTCATAACAATCCTTAGATTTAAGCAGAGGTCTATTAAGATTAAGCACCCAAGACATCTATCAACCTTGTCTGTAGAGAGGGTATAGAGTAGGATTTAAAATATATATTATCTATTGCAACCACTTTTTGTAGATAAATTACTGCACACAAGAAGTATATGAAAGAAGTGCTAAAATGACACAGGTATCTAAGTGCTAAAATTCATAGTTTCTAAAAAGGAAGAAAAATTGGCATCGCTCCACTTACTTGTCTGAGGGCATAATCATAGCCAGCACTAACTGTCACATCTCTTGATAAGTAGTTGTACATGAAGTCTGTTGCTAGTGAAACCTAATATTAACAGAAAAGATTATGTAAGAAATTTATTTAGATAACAAATTACAGCCTCCTCAAGAAATTGATTACCTTCTCAGAAACCTTCTGCACATAGCTCAAAGCCATCAATCCAGTGCTAGCAACTTGCCCTGCAGCAACCTGTAGGGAAAGAAGTAATTTTATCCGGTCAAAGCAAGAAATGAACAAGTCCTGGTTAGAATCCCAGTACAAGTTTGTGCATGCATAATGAGTTGAAATATCTCTAACAAATGGTGAATGCACAGCGTTTACAAGCTTGGAGATTCACTTAAACTACCAGCTAAGCTGAGATCAATAGCCTTCTCTCTTTAGAATTCTTGTCTGCAGAATCATGGCTAGACTAGACATCTCTTTCATTATCAAGAATTGCATATAACAACATTATATTAAAAATTATGCGTGACATTCACTTCTACACAGTGTACATAAAAGTAGAACCTGCTCAAGTTTATGTTTTTCTTCATCTAATTTCATTCAGCATTTAGTTTTCTCTCAATGAACCATATGATCTTTTGCACATGGAAATCAACTCATTAGGCCCAGTAGCTTCCAATTGTGGAATTGAAAAACAAGATTTTACCCAATTCCTTGAAAAGGGCATGCCAAGTATTCAATGCCACTCCAACACTTAGAAACAAGAAAGCATGTGCCCCTTAGCTCATAGATCAATGCAAGTTACAAGAGCCAAGGAACCTAACATAGTAACCCTTCCACAACAATCGAACTATGATAGGTCAACGAGCTCAAACATGCAATAAAGGATGAGTGCCAAGCCAATTACCATCTTGTCTGTCTCGTACCGACCAGCATATCCAACACCAGACTTCCGATGTTGACCAGCCCAAAATACTTCAGCACCCAAGGACAAGTGAGGGGTCACACTCTGCATTATGAAGATCCAATAAACAAAAAAACAATGAGCAAAACAATTAAAATGCAGCTGGAGAGGAGGGAGAAGAGGTGTAGGCATTTGGAAGGTATTGAGAATCACAAAAGATAATGATAACTAACACCACCAGTGATTGAAAAAAAAACTAGCTATATAAACTGTTTTAAGAGAAACAGTGCATTCTGAATCATAGCAACTAAATTATGGAGCTCATTGCCAAGAACGATCATATATCCAAACATATTGTTGAAGTTATGCTCTGGTTATTCATTGAGAATGACCCTTTGGCTTATTAACTACTCACTCACAATCACAACGATTACAAATTCATATATCATTCTACTAACAGAAATTGTTGTTACCTGAATGTAACTGGCACCAAATAAGGCACCATTTCCTAGTTGCAACTGGCTCCTGTAGTCTTTACCCTGTATGAAGTAAATCATATCATTATAAACAGGGAAAAAAGCATGATCATTTCATCTTTAAGATGCTTGACACTAAAACAGATGCTTAAGGTAACAAAAATGTCTGCCACGCCAACTTTCATTGTTTGTGAGGGAGAATGAATATGGAAAGATATGTGCACATTTACATGGTAAAGAGAGCTTCACCTTGTAATCAAAGTTCAACATGACATGAGACATGTGAGGCTCGTTTGTGAGCTGCACAAAAAGAATATGACAGAAGTTAAAAAGCTTACATGCTTGTCCATAAACTTTGCTCACATTACCCAAAAAAACAAAAAACAAAAAAACAGGGGTAGGGAAGAAAAGAAGTCCAAAGATAAGGTGAAATGAGCAAATATTTTACCTGAGCATTAGCCTTCAAGGCAAGATCATCAGTCAAATCACACTTCACTCTTGCATTTAGTCTCCCATCAGTCAACACCCTCCCAATAAGCATTGTCTGCAGAGACCCCATACAGACACTTAATTGAAATTATGATATGATAAACCCCCAGAGGATCCATTAGTAAATGATTTGGAAAGGAAAATATGGCAGTGACAGCCCACCCTTTGGTCTATAAAGTTAGCACCAAACTCGTAGTGAGCAGTCGGGATTTTGATGGCTTCTGAAGATTGAGAAGGAATTTCCATTGGCCCCATCATTACACTGAGAGATGGTGAAAAATAAGAGCCAAACTCCAGAAGAAAAAATGAATTAAGCTGTTTGGAAAGAATTTGAAGCATAAAGAGGCCAAAACTACCTGTGACTAAGTGAAAATTTCTGATTCAGTCCTTTGGTAAAATCAAAACGCATCCCCTCAAAATATTCAGGCTTTAAAGACACTGCATAAACATTTTTATGAAACTAAAGTCAAACATATTAAAAAGGAGAGAATTCTCCAGCCTAAACTTCTAAAATGAAATGCATTTCCACAACATACACAATATGATTCAACAACTAAATATTTAAGTGACTATAACAAACACATAACATTCAGCATGTATGTGACACTCTAAAGGAATCAGTCCCAAAGCTTAAAGCATATTGCTCTTTCCACACAGGATTTGCTAGCACAATTGGCCTATGAGAGCACCATGAATGTAAAAGTTTCAAAAGCCAGTCTCTCGATAGCTCCAAGAACTAGCCAAGACCTGCTCTTTGTTAAAACAGCAATCTAGTTCATACCAAATTCAATCAAAAATCCAGAATCAGACAACTTTAAAAAAAAAATCTGAAATAAAAATAAAAAGGTTAGTTTCTTTTTCCACTTTTGACAAAACTAACCACAATATCATTGCAAGAATTACAATTGAAAGACATTAAAACATCAAAATCCATTAAATTTCACAACCCAGAAACACTTCAAATCTCAAACTCACACAATCCCACTTCACTTCCCACACAAAACTCTCATCACAAGACCAAAAACCCATATTTAAATCACCTCAACAACAAGAAATAACCAATAAAAAAAACCAAACTTTACAAACCAAATGCCCCAAAAAAGACCAGCCAAAACTTAAGCCTATTAGGGTTTCACGGGCAGATTAAATCACTAAACAACAAAAACAAAAACCCATATCAATAAACAGATCAAAAGACGAATACAGAGAGAGAGAGAGAGATTGGAACTGAACTGAGTGCTTCACGATGGAGTTCTTCGTATGGAATTGGACAAGGAAGGTTCATGTAATCAACGTTTTTGTGCACTTCATTGACCTTTTTGGCTGCTGCAGATGTTGCTTCATTGCCTAACAACGTTGTACCTGGAGGTACAAACCCCGCCATTATTGTCTCTAGAGTTCAGTTTAATTGGTCACCAGAGAGGGGCTGCGAAGGGAAAGAGAGGGAGAGAGCGTGTGAGACGGTGCTGGGGGGATTTTGTCATTATGGGGTTTAAGAAAAGGGTTTAAACCAAAATTTTAAAACCCGGCCCGGCTCGGGACCCGGCCGTCCTGGGCTGAAACCGGACCGGGTTGATGAAAAAATAAAGGAAGGAAAAACCTGGTGTGATCCGGCGGGTTGACCTGGCAAAACTCGATAAAAAACCTGGTTGCAACCCGTTAACTTTACTAAAACGACGTTGTTTTGGTTTTTTTAAAAAAAATAGATCTGATGATCCCGTCAAAACTCAGAATCCAAGCCTAGAACCAAGTCTAAAAACTATGGGTTTCACTTTGTGAACTTGTCTTGTGGGTCATACATCTTCTTTTTTGTTTATAGAATTTATTTTTTTGCTTATTTTTTTTTTCAATATAGTATTAGAGGGTTGATTTGGTAGTTAAATTGATTCGAATAAGATGAAAGATCAATAAGAGTAAAAAAATGATTAGATCTAATTGATTGGGGCAACCTAACAAAACCTGGTAGAAATTATTTTTTTTCAAATGTTTTTTTTCTCCTAGCTAAAGACATTTCTTTCTTCATATTTTTTAACTGGTTATTAATTCTTTTCAAAGTTCACTATATAAATATTAGAACAGTGTTTTATTTTTTCAATGTGGGATTTGAAACCTTTTAGTATATATATTATATATTCACAAGAAAAAAATATTTTTTCAATATAGAATTTGAAGTCTTTTAGTATATATACTCACTCACAAGAAAAATGTTTTTTTTTTCAACGTGGGATAAAAAATTTTTTGTTTTAAATACTGCACTTAAAAGGATAATATAATATTTTTTTCAATGTGAGGTAAAAAACACTTGAAATGATCTTTTAAACTTCACTATTTACTAGGTGTGTTCAAAAAAATCGATTAATCGATTAAACCGATTAAAAAATAAAAAACCACCTGGTCTGGTTCAGTTTTGATTTAAAAACTTAAACCGATTAAACTGAACCAAACTGAACCGGTTTAATTAAATCTTAAGAAAAAGTATAAAAAAAACATCTTAAACCTAAAGACCCTAACCCTACCTTTTCCACCCCCCTTTTCCCTTTCCATCTTTCCAGTCGTCCTCCTTCCCTTTCCCTCTTCCTTTGTCCCCTTTCCTCCTTCCCATCCACCCCCTCCCCCTCCCTATTTCTCTTTCCAACCCCCCTACCCCTCCTTCCCACTCCCTCTCCTCCATGCTCTTCTCTCTTATTTTATGTAATATGTTAACATTAAATCTTATTTTATTTGATCACTTTGGTTTATTTCATGGTCAACTTACAACAACGACAGCAGCAAAAACGTTTCTATTTTTTCTGTTTTCTAATACTAAAAAATTGATCAGAACCGCACAAAACCGGTTCAGTTTGAACCAGTTATCAGTTCGGTCCCGGTTCAGTTTGAACCAGTTATCAGTTCGGTCCGGGTTATATTAATAAGGAATACTATTTTTTAATTTGATTGAATTTTTGGGTTAAAACCGAACCATGAACACCTCTATTCTTTACAATATGTATAACTTATATTCATATTGATTAATAAGAAATGTTCGTGCTGTTACTTTAATATAAGTTTTGTTTAGAACTCGTATGCATAAGGTCTTGCAGTTTTATTATTAAAGTAACGTTTGATTTAAATTTTATTTAGCCTTTAATACTACTTTTATAACACGTTGAAAAAAATATTGTGCATGCACCATACATATATATATATATATATATATATATATATATATTTTAAAATTTGTTGTAGCTTGGGTTAAGGCAAGGCCACCTGACCCAAGAATTTTGGGTCTGGCATAACTGCCAAATTTATTTTTTTAAAAATAATAATTTATAAAAAAATAATTAAAATTTCTAATTATGATACTTTATGGTTTAATTTTTTTTATAAAAATAAAAAATATATATATAAAAAATTAATTAACATTTATGTTTAGAATACTTTAAGAGTAGTTTATATATTTTTTTTAATAAAAAACACAAAATATTTATAAAAAAATATTTAGGATACTTCAATGGTAGTTTTAATGTTTTTTATATAAAAAATTATATATATATATATAATTAGCATTTTAATTTATGATACTTCAAGGTAGTTTATTTTTATATATATAAAAAATAGAAAATGTTTATAAAAAAATTATTTAGGATATTTTTAATGTTTTTTTATAGAAAATAAAATTATACAAAAATTAATTAGAATTTGTTTATGATAGTAGTTTAATATTTTAAAAGTAGTTTAAATATTTGTTTTATAAAAAATATAGCAAATTTATATAAAAAAATTATTCAGGATACTTCAAGGGTAATTTTAATATTTTTTTATAAAAAATATGATAAATTTATAAAAAACATATGTTCACAAAAATTATTTTTTAAAAAAATTGATTAGAATTTATGTTTAGGATACTTTAAGGGTAATTTATTTTTTTTATAAAAAATATATATAAAAATTATTTTTTTATAGAAAAAATAAAATAATTATAAAAAATTAATTAAAATTTATATTTATGATATTTTAAAGATAGTTTAAATATTTTTTTTATAAAAAATAATAAAAAATTTTAATGCCTGCTTGGGTTTGGAATTACCATAAAATATTCTCAATTCTCTTTATATTTTTTATACGTATATATTGGCAATATTTTTTTAAAGTTTATATAAAAATAAAAAATTAAGTTCAAAAGGCCTCTCAATTTAACAAGGCCTCTTCTATCAAAATAAGCAAAGCCCACATTTTTATTAAACACCATTTTCTAGACCCAAACTCCTGACCCGCATCCTTCTCGGGTCATCCATAAAACGCCACCGTTGGTCCTCTCTGTCTCTCTCTCTCTGTCTCTCACACACTCTCACTTGCGGCAAGAATGTACTCAAGTTCAGGTGACAGTAACGGATACCACCAAGACAACAAGCAGCAACTCGGGATGAGTCAAAGAGAACGAGTTAGAAGAGTACGCGCCAAGTCACGTGATGGATATGGTGAGGAACAAAAGGTCACTCCTTGTACCGAGTTTGACAAGGCTTACTTTAACTCTTATGCTCATGTTGGTATCCATGAAGAGATGATTAAGGTAAGTGAAAATGATGTCATCCTTATTAAAATGTACTTACTTTCATAATCTGGGTTTTCGTTTTTCTTGTAGATTGTTATGGTTTTTTTAACAAGGCTTTAGGGTTTTAGGTTCTGTTGTGGCTGTTTTGTTTGATGTGTAAGTGAAGGCTTTTGGAGTTTAAGGTTGTTTGAAATGTTTCTTTGTCTTGTTAGTGCTGTGGCTGTTTTGTTTGATGCGTAAGTGAAGGTTTTTGGAGTTTAAGGTTGTTTGAAATGTTTCTTTGTCTTGTTAGTGTTGAAATTCTGTTTCTTGAATGTGAAATGGGGTTTATGCTTTGTTTTCTTGAAAGATTTTGATAGGCTTTTTTGGGTTTTCACTTAGTAGTTTTTTGTGTGTTTGATCATTTTTGGAATGCTTAAGTTGAAATTGTTAATTGCAAAATCTTTTGTCCTTGGAAGTTAGGAGTTTGGTTCATTTGTGGTTTTTCATTTTGTAATCAGAGTGTTTTTTATTGAATGATATAAAAATATCTAAATCTTTATTCTATCTATGTAGGATCATGTGCGGACAAACTCTTATAGGGATGCAATCTTTCACCATCAGAGTTTGATTGAAGGCAAGGTAATGCCATTGTGATCAGTATTCTGTTGTTAATCTATAATATTGTTATCTTCTTGATGTAAAACTATGTTGGAGGAAGCTTGGTGTCTGCTTGGCACTTTGGCATAGAGCTTATACAACACGTATGATTTCATATGCAGTAAGACCATGAAATATATCATGTCGTAGAATTGGATAAAAAAAACTTAGAATAAATATGTCGAGTATCAATATTCTGCATAGTGGTAAGGAAATTTTAGGAATATTTTATGCAGTACGTGTCCTGATTGCTCGATTTGAATGCATGTTCAGGTTGTCGTGGATGTTGGTTGTGGCACTGGAATTCTTTCTATTTTTTGTGCTCAGGCTGGTGCAAAACGGGTAAGATACATCGGAGTGATTCTTTTACATGAAGTTTCTAGTAATTTTGGAACTGAATTAATGAATTGCACATATAATCATCACTTGCCCTCATTGTTGCATAGTATTGTCTCATAAGCATTGTCTGTGATATAGACGAATCGAACTATTGAACTCTCATACTAAATGGTCATTTCAAGTGGTGCACGGAAAATGCTAATATTTCAATGTTGATATAATGTTTATTACGTTGCTCCATCTTAGAACTTTTATATTTCTGTTCTGAATTCATGAAGTGATCATTATCAATTGATTCCTTCTGACATTCTGCACCATGTTAAATTGTCTCCAGAAAAGTGGTTTTGTGCATTTTATTGTGTTTTTAGAGAAAATACTTTGATTCTCTCCTTATGTTCAATATTCAATTAAGATGGTTTACGCCTAGGCACAATTTTACCACTGTGCTTGCATGAGTTTCAATCTACATGTGTCTTACATTTGAAAGATATTGTTTCACCAGGTATATGCAGTTGATGCAAGTGATATTGCTGTGCAGGTACTGTGTTTGTGCTCATCTTTTTGTATTACATTTTCAGTCTGTTATTTAGCTATTTGGTTGCTACTTTCCATGTGGCTTGTGATGAGTTTGAACATTCTTTTTCAATAAAAGAAGGACGTAATAGATGTTCATTCTTATTAGGAGAGAAAAGGATGTTGATGTGTCTAATGGTGTTCAATTGTCAAAATGGAAAATTCATATTATCACATTACATGATCAGTGGTGTGCATAATATACAAGTTAGTATTGTAAAATCAGCATAACTTCTCAACAACCTTTAAATTATCTGCCAAGCATAATTGATGCACAGAAAAATGTAATGACTGCAAAATATCTTGTCCCCAGCTTGCATCTGAAATTGCTAGCTGTTGATAATTATAAGACAAAATTTGCAAATTATTATTCAGGATTTGCTTATCTTAGAGAATGTGGAATCATAGTTTATGTCTTATATTTCTTACAATCATTTCTCATGTGACCTTTTTCCTGAGTGGGATATGGTTAGGTGTTCCACATTTTGGTCGTTGGTAAATATTTGTGATGGCTATTAATCATATGAAATCTTGTAGGGTTTGCATGGTATGCATTTTGTATTGATTTTATTAATTCTTATAAGATTCTTAAATGTATAAGAACTAAGTTAAGATGCAGTTTTGAATTGATTTTCCTTTTCTTTAAACAGGCAAATGAAGTTGTGAAGGCGAACAATTTATCAGACAAGGTCATTGTATTACACGGACGAGTTGAGGTAGGCTTCTGTATAAATAGCTAACATGATGTCTGTGCTCTGAAATGGGTTCCCAAAGGATCTGTAGTCTTAAATTATCATGCAAAAGAGTTGTGTATATTTATTTGCTTAGTTTGATTGTTTATAAAATAGCAAGCATTTGTACAGAATATATCAGTTGCTGTTTTTTCTGTACAGAAAATGCAAACATTGATTATTGACAATTGGAATCAAACTTATCTCCCAGCACAAAACATACCTTTTTACCAGACTATCACCACTTGCTTTCAACCCTATTTCAGCAATCATCATTCATGTTAATTCTGTAGATAGGCAGTCATGATATTGATCGGAAAATGTTGGAGTGTTACTGTCATTTTTTCTGTTTTGGGAATGCCTGTTCCAGTGAATGATGTAGCATAGTTGCTGGTGATGAGATAGAGAAAATTTGTTGGCTATGGCTATCTGGGGCACGTACAGGTCATTTGCACAACTTGTGAATTGGCAGATAGAGTGCACTAAGGTTATCGTGGTTTGGGGAATATAAGGTTCACAGCCTGATTTCTGCTGTGCTGTGAAAGGCAAAGGTAGTGTTTAACATTATGGTAGTGGTTGCTTTTCAAGTGTTATTTTGCTTGGAAATGCATCAAAGTAATCTTTTTTTTCATTTTTTAAAATTTATTTTTGATATCAGCACATCAAAATGATCCAAAAACATTAAAAAAAAAATAATTTGAAGAAAAAAATCAAAATTTTTGAGAAGCGCGGTTGGCCCGCAAATACAAATGGCCCCAAAGGAAATGGGCCAACCTTTGTCTGTCTTCTTGCATGACTTTTGCAGTGGAGGTCTGGCTGCACCTCTATGTCACATAGTTTGCATGGGGGTTGAACTTTCATGTCCTCTTCTTTGTTTATTGGCTTGAAAAACTGGGCCACTGGTTGAGTGCACAAGTTTGTTAATTAACAAAAGGTAGCCTCATGCAGATATGTCTATACATGTCAATTGAACCCTTCAAAGTCTGATAGGGTAAGTTTCATGTAAATTTGAGGGAGAGAACCAGAGTGCTGGCTGAATTGTGTTATTTCCTCTTGCATTAACTTATCTGCTTCCTATCTGCTGGTCACTTCACTGTAGTAATGATTTCTGCAGGATGTTGAAATTGATGAGGAGGTTGATGTAATAATTTCAGAATGGATGGGCTACATGCTTTTGTATGAGGTGACTGTTAAAATTTTGCATTTTATATGTTTGTAATCAGCAAATCCAGATCCAATGCATTCAGTATGGACATGACATTATGGCATCTAACCTTTTGTAGGCAGATGTACTGTCCCACGTTGCCTAATTACATACAATGTTTACCATCTTGAGGACTTCTTTTTCTCTTAATTTGTAGAGCATGCTGGGAAGTGTCATCACTGCCAGAGATCGCTGGCTAAAGCATGGAGGCCTTATTCTTCCTTCAAATGCAACTGTAAATTTTCTTCCTGCTTGGCAAGTTGTCTTATAGCACAGTATTATGTGGATTTATTAGTCTTTTCTGGTTCCATTTACATTATGTAACTAGGTTAAATGTTCAGCAGAATCGCACTTGGGAAATCTACAGTTTCTTACTTGTCAATCAAGTACTCATGTGTTTTGTAATGCTGATTTCTTCTGAATACTGCCTGCAGTTGTACATGGCACCTGTCACACATCCAGACAGATACCGTGAAAGCATTGAGTTTTGGCGAAATGTTTATGGAATCGATAGTGAGTATTATGTTCATATGAAATTCTTTAAGAAGCTACATGTCTGGATGAGAACTTGGGATGGTATTTGGAAACTTAGTGTCTGTTTTTGGTTGCAGTGTCTGCCATGTTGCCCTTAGCAAAACAGTGTGCATTTGAAGAGCCGTCTGTGGAAACAATATCAGGTGAAAATGTATTGACATGGCCACATGTGGTGAGTCTCCTCACTTACAGTTAACTTCTTTGTAAGCCTTTTAATGACTTATTGTACATCATTAAAAAGAAGAAGAAGAAAACTTCCTCTCGATATGTGGCTTGTTAACCGCATTTGTGACATGTAAATGCTCAAGCTGCCTACTTCTTCATGATGCACTCCAATTGAACACGTGTGTCCATTTGGTAGCATGTTCGGAAGTGGGTGAGTGACTGAGCATGTCTGCACGCTGCGCTCATGTGAGAGATAGAATCTGCAAAACCTACAGTGGCTCAAATTTTGTTGAAAGTTTTAGATTTGATGTCCCTTTAAATCTAATGCTTGGATGAAAGAAATTTTAAGAGGTGATGACTGATGAACATATGGTCCTAATGATATTTCTTTTCATTTGGAATTATTTTTATTTCCACAGAGAGCATGCTTGCATAAACATTGCCCTTCTGTTGAACATGCTTTGCAAGGGCTGTAAAATTCATGAGGTGCTCCTCTGAGAAAATTTGAGGCCTATATTCATACTTTCACACATTTGCTATGTTGTGTATTTGGAAGGAGGATAAAGAGACTAAAATATCATGATAATTGGTTTTGTTGCTCTATATGAATAATGTGACGAGCAATCTCAATGGATTTGTTTTATTTCATTGGTTATGAAGTTTATTGGTCCACTACATGCCTTATTTTATTCAATGAATAATGCTTATATTAATATATGGACCTTGTTATCTGATACAAATCCTCGTGTGCCCCTATTGGTCTGAGATGTCTGTGTGAATGGATTTTGAGATTCTTTTGCTATAGCTGCTCTGATTGTATATTGAGCAGCATTCTTATATCTTGTTTGGATGCATGCACACTCTTGTGAAAGCTACTCCATTCAGAGATTTGAGATTTAGTGTCGGTTACAGGTTAAGCATGTGGATTGCTATACGATTACAATTGATGAACTAGAATCTGTCACAACGACATACAAATTCAGGTCAATGATGAGAGGTATGCTCCCTTTCTTTTATTAATTTTAAAATCCTTTTCTTTGAACACGGAACTATCCTGCTCTGGTTTTGTGTTAATCAATCATCCACTTCAAAGTTTAAGCTATCGAAATCTAGCATGCTGAATAAAAAACATTCATATACCTTCTCAAATGCCTATATATCATCTTGTTTTTCCAGTCTAAAAATTCTGTTTCCATTCTTTTCTGTTTTGCTGATTACTAGAAGTGTGGTTTGAATGTTATTCTAGCTCCATTTCATGGGTTTGCGTTTTGGTTCGACGTTGAATTTGGTGGGCCTGCAGCTTCTCCGATCAATCCTCGAGCACCAGTCTTACCAACTGCACCATCAAACAATTCTCCAATGGATGGTAGTCAGAGGAAGAAAAGGACAAATCCAAATGAGGCACTTGTGCTATCCACTGCACCCGAGGACCCTCCAACACATTGGCAACAGGTATTGTGTATTCATGTCCTTGTCATTAATGTGCATTATCTGCTTTTGTTTGGTTGGCCCCATAAGCAGAAGCAAACATTTCCAACTGCTACACCAGCATAATAACACCCGTGTAGATTATTATGACCTTAAAATTAATTCCAGCGGTTACCTTGGTCGGTGTTGTTTACCAGAAATTTGTTTTGGAATCACTATTTATGGCTGAATTCATGTGCAAATGTACACAGAAACTGATTGGTATAGAATCTGCTGAATCTTTCTTTTTGACATGGAGAATTTGCATGGGAGGCATATGTTGGGCAGTTAAGAACTTTCCAGTGATCAATGAACATAACCCTTGTTCAGTTCAAAAACAGTATCCTGTATGTATATTTGGTGAAAAAAGTAAAAGAAATGTGCACTAATATGATATTATCCTTGTGATTACTAAAAGTAGCTATCTTCAGTGGAATTAAGTGTTATTGAAGTTTTATTAACTGAAGTGGTGTTTTCATATTCATTAAGTTACAAAATTTAAAAGAGGTAAATATGATCACAATTTCAGGAGGATTGTTGAAAAAATCATGAGAGGTCGATTTTTTTTTCAAAAAGTTTTCTTTCATGTTGCATCTGTACGTGTCCTGGTGAGCTTTTTGGCTGATTTTTTGTTTTTTCTCCTTTTCCAGACTTTGATATACTTCTACGACCCAATAGATGTGGAGCAAGATCAACTCATTGAAGGCTCAGCAACACTAACACAAAGCAAAGAAAACCGTCGATTCATGAATATTAACCTACGATACTCGTGAGTCAGCAGTCATTTAAGCTAATAGATTCATCTCCTCTTCCGTCATCAAAGTAGAATCAGATCACATCTATTTATATATTTCTGCCTATTGATCATTTGCTTTGATCATTGTTCATACAGTTCTGGTGGGCGGTCCTTTGTAAAGGAGTCTGTGATGAGGTGATTTTCTTAAGAGTGTTTACAGGTTTGATGAGTCCCAATAGTTCATTCCTGGGTAAGATAATTCCAAGCCTTCCGAGTTAGTGCGTGGCACAACTTAAAGCTCTCGTCTGCAAAACCTAGCAGCAGACTTTCTTCTTCAAAGGGAGCTCCTCAATTGACTATGCAGATTCATGAATTTTTAAGAATTTCTACCTTCAGGACATGGAGATGAAACTTACTGTAAACACAAATATAGGTGAGCTGATTGACAAAAATTCATTTAAGACTGTTCTTGGGATGCGGGCTGTGTAAGAAGAGCAGGCAATGTCATTGTTGTATTTTTACCCATTTTACGTTCGCACATGCAATTTTTCCGAGCTAAATGTCTCACAGAGCTCCCGCAAGTACCACACCACGTACAAATGCAAACAACATCCAATACAACTACCTTCACAGCATTATTCCGAGCTAAAAACATGAAAAACAAATAGACTAGGGTTTGGAGGTGCAATTAGGAAAACATACAGGCTGAGCCGGCAACACCTTAAGCTGTTAAATAATGTATTATTTTCTTAACAGTAATGTCATATTGGCTTCACTTTTAACATGGCATGCATAGAGGATTCAACGTTCACAGATAGCATGACCATCCCTTGTTCCTTTCGCACTATGACACCAAACCCCACACCTTCCTTCTTGATAGCAGCATCTGTGTTGATTTTGACTTTCCCTGCTGCAGGAGCTGTCTTGAGAATATGAATACCATGAGTCACCATAATCGAACTAGATGGCTGTTTATAGTTTTCCATCTGATAATCAAGAAGGAAATTTAGGGATGGGGAGATGGGAGTCTCCTACCACATTGTTGAAAAATACTTCATTTCTAGACCTCCACAAAGCCCATACGATTAACACAGAATTGCTCTAATATATCCTTATCAACTGACCTCTGCGGACCTATTACCCATGACCTAAAAGGAGGAAACTTGCATATCATCACAACGTGGAGATACAGGGGACAAAAACAAAATGCTTCTTGTCCAACCACAATCCTTGAGCACATGTATATTATCCTCGCAGCCACATCTGACATAGGATACATCATCAATCTGCACTCGTTTAGCAAGGTTTAATCTTGCAGGTAGGGCTTCTTTATAAGCACGCCACACAATTTATAACCTTCGGAGGAATACTGAGTTTCTAAAAGGTCTTCCACCAGTCCTTTTCTGCGTTCTCCATCTGGTCACTGGAAGTACACGCCTGGTATCCACTCTTGACACCATTTTCCATCCCTAGAATAATGCCATATCAACTTATCCTCAGGAAGCTTCCAACTAATAGGAATGTCTGTGATCTGTTCCACTTCAAAGGGGTAGAGAGTGGAATTGAGGAGTCCAACATTCCATGAGCGAGTATCTGTATCCTTTAGCTGATGTGCAGTAGCATTTGCATCAGGATTCATTATTGGAGACCACACTCGAACACCATGATGTCGCAGTAGCCACTTGTCTTTCCAGATTTTTATCCTCGTTCTACCCCCCGCCATCCACCTGGTTCCATGCTCCAAAAGCTCACGGCTCTCCACTACACTACGCCATGTATAACTAGGATTATAGCCCTAACCAACATGCCAAAAATTTGACAGAGGAAAATACCTTGCTTTAAGAATTCTTGCCAACAAAGAATCAGGAAACTTATGCAGCCTCCAACCCTGTTTGGATAAAAGAGCTTTATTGAAACAACATCAACTTTCTAAAACCCAAACCTCCTCCTAACTTGTTTCTGCATATTATGTCCCAAGCCGTCAAGCAGATCTTTCTCTCATGATCCTCATATTCTGCACGTAGTAGGAAGAGGTATGTAGAAAGCGGGGCCCCCTTCTTCAGTCCTCTCTCAGGATTAAGATTCTCCCCTGGAATTCCATTAATCAGAATAGAGTATGAAGCCGTGGTCACACACCGCATTACTAGATCGACCCAATTGTGATTGAACCCCATCTTCAATATAATACCCCGCAGAAAAGACCATTCAACCTTGTCATATGCTTTACACATGTCCAGTTTCAGACTCATAAATCCTTGACGGCCTCTCCTCCTTCTCATTCTGTGAAAAGACTCAAACTCTATCAAAGCATTATCAGTGATCAACCGACTAGGAACAAAAGCGCTTTGAGTTTCATGAATTATCTTCGGCAAAATTAATTTCAATCTATTAGCTATCATCTTAGCAACCAGTTTAAAAACTAGGTTACTTAAGCTACTTGGTCGAAATTGAGTGCGTGATTCTTGGTTATTAACCTTTGGAACCAAACAAATATGAGCATAGTTAATAGCAGTAGGATCCTCTCCATTATTAAGAATACTCAAAACATAATCACAAATCTCAGACCCCACCACAATCCGTTAAGATGCCTTTCCATAAAAGTAAGGTGTGTTCTTGTCTCCTTCCTTCTTCCATGAAGACCCAGACCGTTGTGCCCACATAATTTCCTCCTTTTTAAGTAATCCATCTATCTCTTCTTACAGATCTGTCACTGCTTTAAAAGTCTCATCCGAGGGAGGCAAATACTGTAGCCTATCAAGTTCTTTCCTGTACTCCTTCAGAGCCCTGGCCATATGGCCAAATGTATTTCCAACTCCACTATTGCAGTTCATTCCCACACGCTTCTATTCTATTAGCAAAGGAAAAATTCTGCGAATCCAAAGACAGATTCAACCATACTCTCTGAATTGTTTATGAACAAGCTGGGTCACGCAGCCACGTCGCCTCAAAAAGAAAAGGGCGCTTCCTGCCATTTTCATTAGAGCCAATAATTTTTAGGTTCAAATGAATAAGACAATGTTCTGAAACAAAACGAGGAAGGTGTGTAAGAGAAGCACCAGGAAACAAATTCCTCCATTGGAAATTCACAACACATCTGATTATTTATCCATGTATATTGGTTCCCAAAGAAACCAATATCTTGAAGACTACAATCATTCAAAGCTTGATTGAATGTTTACATGAGTGCAAAATCTCTTGGCAAACCACCCTGCTTCGCATGGGAGTAAAGAACTTCATTAAATTCACCAATACAACACCATCATTCTAAGGCTTCAAATCTCGTAATGACTTCCAAGTCCTCTCCTTTTCTGATCTCTGGTCAGCCAGACACTCTTGCAAACCTCCACTTGTGCTCTGACAATGAATCACGGTAGACCTCAGTATCAATGTAGTGTACAGATAGTAAAGCCAACCCATCATTTCTCCTATTGCCTTCCCTCTCACAATCTACAGCAACTTTTGAACCCCATACGTTCATTAACCTTCTGAAATTCATGATTTTTTTTTAAAGTCCTGTTTCCATCAGGAAAACTAGACTGGGAGCTTCAAGCTGGATAAACTCGTGTAATCTGTTAACTGCTTGAAGCTTGAAGGTTACCAGGCCCTCGCAGTTCGGAACCATAGCTCTAGGCGGGGCTGTGCCACAGCCTTCGCCTCTCTTCCACTAGAATGAATCAACTTCAGTTATAATTATATCATCTCTCATTAGTTTCTCCATCGGAAAGGCTCCATCCCCATCACTGCTATCTCTACCAACTCACCCTTACGCTTCTCCATACTAAAACTCGCCCCACCAATACCACCCCCATGTTAAAACTCCCTCACCATCTGTCTATTTTCCTTCAGTTCTCTGTTGACGCTTACAAGTTTTAGAAGAGTAAACAAGACTCTTTTTTTTCTCAGGGTTTTTACTTTTTAGCATGCGGTAGTTTGAGTAGGGTGTGTTTAGGTTGCAGGCTGGGTTTGATAAAGAGATTCTTCTCCAACTGATATGCTTCTCCAGGGCGGGCGCCACACATGCATTCTTGATTGTGTTCGTACGTAAATGCTTGAGCATTGAAAGGACGGTCCCTAGCCAGCCTTGCAACTAAACACCATGTTGGAGGTATCCATTGGTTCGCATCAATGTCATCTACCATCACAATCTCTTCCTCCTCCATTATTTACTCCCTCTTGTCTACACCATCTGAACTAGTAGCCATTTATAGTGAAAAGAAGACGAATAGCCTTTATTTATTGAAAGGGAAATTCTCACACTGATAAATAATTTATTTATGCTCGGTCTAAATTACACGTTCACCAAGGTTAAACCTCTTTTTCATACCTTTTTAAAAGCACCCCTTTATACTTCGAACTTATATTTATTAAATAAAAAAATTGAATATATATTTATCAAATAAACATGTTTTGATTCTTGACAATTAAATTAAATAAGTTTAATTTTTAAACCATATAAAATATTCTTAAGTGGACTTAAAGTAAACATTATGATTTATGGGCAGTTGAATTATCTTTCAGATTAGTTAGGATAAATATATAACTCTTAAGAATAATTATTACCGACAAATCTTGACTCACACATTATATTATTATTACGAACCCTTGTTATTTTAATAGTTCTTTTCAATTATATTACATGTGACATAAATATAAATCATAAATACATTCATAAACAAATAAAAATTGTATAGATTATTTTTTAATATCATCACTATTTCTCCGGTTCGGTGGAGTAAAAAACAATGCAAGAACTATTTTTTATGAATTCATAATGTAAATAATTAATAAAGTAAGGTTTTACAACAATAGCAGAAAATAATAATTTAAAAAATATTAATTAGAATCCATAAATTTTGATGTAATTTAATTATTTTTTTTAATTTTAATACTTTATATTTCTTATTAATTTATATCTAAACATTTTTAGAATTCTAATATTTAATAATAAAGTAAGGTTTTACAGGTTCGTTTTAATTACTGAAATCTATTTTTAATTGGCAAGAACACGATCCATCTTCTAAATTACTAATAAAAGGATCTCATAATTAACCATGAACAAGGTGAATATTAATTACACCGTCTTGAAAGTATTTAATCATCAAGTATTTCTATAATTTTTTGTTAAGATTTTTTTTCTTAATTAGGCTCTTCTTTATAGGAATCAAATAGAACCACCAAATCATTCAAAATTAAAAGTTTTATACAATATGGGTTTTGATAGCAAAAAAACAAAGAAAAAATATAGCTCCAACAAAGAAAAAAAAACCTAAAATATAGGAAACTAAGAATGATTTTTTGAAGAAAAAAAAGGTGGGAATTAGTTTTAAAAAAACGAGAATATTTTTGCCAAATTAAATATTTTCACCTTATCACAAAAAATATCAATTAATATTATCCACTTGCGGAGAAAAAAATTCCAAGTCGTGGCTTCTCTCCACCCTGCTCAAACTCAAAGCCAGCCATGGAGAATTGTTGCAGCTTCATGAAATTGAACTTATCATCTTCCATAACCAAACCCGCTCTATTCAAAACCACCAACATCTTCTTCTCCTCTTTAAATGATGAAAAACTACCCTCCACAACTCTCAAAACCCCCCTTTCAGTGTCACCCCACAGACATAAAACAGCAGCCACTCAAATCTTTAAAACCAGTAAGTACCCATGTCTTTAGTTGTCATTTCGAGAAGAAATGCCCTTTCAAAATCTTAACTTGGCTTTAGATTTTTAATATTTCTTATTTAACTTTTGTGTCAGGTTTTAAAGCAAATAGTAGCATAGCAAATGCTGAAGTGCCTGTGGAAGTGGAAGTGGAAGTTGCAGAAGGGTACAGTATGACCCAATTTTGTGATAAGGTAATTGATGTGTTTTTGAATGAGAAGCCTAGAGTTAAGGAATGGAGAAAGTATTTGGTGTTTAGGGAAGAGTGGAATAAGTACAAGGAAAGTTTCTACACTAGGTGCAAAACAAGAGCAGATAGAGAGACTGATCCAACTATGAAGCAAAGGTTAATTTCACTTGCCTCTAAAGTTAACAAGGTAAAATAATGATGCATCTATCATTTTTCACCTCTTCTTCCTGTTACTTGGAAAAATTTAGTAAAACAAAGGAAATTGATATGTGTTATTATTTATGTTGTTCTTGATTTGTTTCCCAGGATTGTTGTTTCCTACGTGGTGTGTTTTGATAATAAAATATTCTGAATTTTAGGGGGAAAAGAAGATTTTTTTGTTTTTGTGTCTTAAAAAGAGAAATATGCAATTGGGAAATCTGGTTTTGCTTCTGTTTCTATCTGATTTCTTTTAAATGAGTGTATAAAAGGTTAAGAGTTGGATAAATGTATATATTATGTACTCCTTTGGGTTTAGAGACTCTTTGGATTGTGGTGTACTAAGGAATAAACATTGCAGATTGATGAAGATATGGAAAAACATGATAAACTTCTCAAGGAGATTCAAGATAACCCAACTGACCTCAATGCAATTGTTGCAAAACGGCGCAAGGATTTTACTGGGGACTTCTTTCGTTACCTTGCTCTTCTTTCAGAAACTTGTGACAGCTTGGAGGACCGTGATGGTAATTACGAGAGCACTTGGGATGTGTATTATTTTGATGGATTGTGCACATTTTTTTACACTAAATTGCATGGTTCGTGAGAATCCCTTTTTTGCTAGGATTGTTTGATCATATGCTAACAGAACTCTTATATATGCACATAAATACTGAAATGTTGGTCATTTTGAGGATGCTGTTGTTAGCCTATATGTTTTTAGAGTAAACAGAGACCGTAGTTATTTACCAGAGAATGAGGCCTAGCTTGAATTTGTTTTGAATGTAATCTCAAATTAATGCAACGAGTTAGAATAGTAACCAAAATAATCTGAACTATATCCGCCTTGTCGTTTCTTTTCCTTTCCAATCTATATGACTCTATTATACTCAAGTCATTCAGAATAATTCCAATCTGACCACCTTACTTGTCCTGTTGCTGTGAGAATGATTAAAAAATAAAGTGATTGCATCAAGCTTTTATTTTTTTTTTTTATGTTTTCTAATATAATTTTTTTTTTCATGAATTGAGAGAATGGATTAATTAATGAAATGACATATCCTGGAGTTGTTCAGAGATACAAAACCAAATAACTAAGAATTACGGATGTTCCAAAGTAAAGAGTACATAGAATGATAGAACATTTGGTACAAAAGGTAAAGGTTATAGCACCTTGACAAGCATAATAATGGGCTTATAATATGTGAACCAGAGTGGAAATCATGAGTAAATGCCTACCAAACTTCGTTTGAGGGCTATGATTAGTTTAGCGGAAGAATAATGAGCTCGTGTTTCTTGCTTGAAGTCAATCATCTAACGTGATTGTCTGGTGGTTTGAACAGGAGTAGCTAGGCTAGTGGCTAAATGCATGTCTGCTGTCAGTGCTTTTGATAATGCATTGGAGAGTTTGGAGACATTAGATGCTGCCCAAGCCAAATTTGATGATATCCTTAACTCTTCTTCAGTGGATGCAGCATGTGAAAAGATTAAAAGCCTAGCCAAGGCAAAGGAACTTGACTCTTCCTTGATCCTATTAATAAATAGTGCTTGGGCGGCAGCAAAAGAATCCACTAGTGTGAAAAATGAGGTAAAATCTGTGTGAACCTTGTATTGAGGATCTTTTGCGTAACTACTTAGAATTGTATATTTCCAGAAGAAGATGGATAAGAAACTGAACTAATCAATTCATGTTTGTATTTTTTATTTGATGATGAAGGTATCTGAGCAATTTGGCTTGACTAATACTCTGGATACATGCAAACTGGTCTATCCACATGTACCTGGTAAATCATGGACCAAAGTCCACTGACATGATATAAAAAAGGAATTGTTTGCACCTGGCAGTGGTGGGAAGCAAACCTAACACGTGTGCCTAATCCACACAACCCAAGCAAGCCGTAACCAATAGCCAACCCTACAGGGTTAATTCTGTTTGCAATTTCAGTATCTTCAAACAATATTTCCTCCTTTTGTGGCCTCCACTGAGTGTTATGCAGGCATGCTAACTATCATGGATTATTATGTGTAGTCTAGAACTATTGAAGCATTAAATGACACGGAATAAGAGTGCTGCATTTCCATGACTTCTCTTGAATCTTTACAGCATTCTTTCCATTACATTCATGAGTTTCCTGTGCTACACTAGCCACTGTCAGCTTAATGCCATAGACTCTGATTTCAGGTCAAAGATATAATGTATAGTTTATACAAAGCCATGAAGAGCAGTCTTAGGAGCATTGCCCCAAAAGAAATAAAGCTCCTCAAGCACTTGCTGAACATCGCAGATCCTGAAGAGCGGTTCTCAGCATTGGCAATAGCATTCTCTCCGGGTGATGACC
Organism: Populus nigra; assembly: GCF_951802175.1. NCBI lineage: Eukaryota > Viridiplantae > Streptophyta > Magnoliopsida > Malpighiales > Salicaceae > Populus > Populus nigra. Next base: position 15,173,424 of record NC_084865.1, on the reverse strand, counting down.
ATGAAGCCAAGGATCCTTATGCTTTATACACGTAAGAGCTTCATATTCTCTTGTGATTCAAGAGATTCAGGTATTGGTTTAGTGTATAACATCCTTTAACACCTCTTTGTTGCTGTGTAGGACTCCCAAGGAGCTGCACAAATGGATTAAGATAATGCTCGATGCATACCATCTCAATAAGGAGGACACTGACATTAAGGAAGCCAAGCAGATGTCTCAGCCCGTAATTATACAAAGGCTGTTCATTCTAAAAGAAACCATTGAAGAAGAATACTTGGAAAAGACAACATTTCAGACGCAACCAGAAGGGGACACTAAATCAGAGGACTAGTGAGGTACAGTCCAGTTTTATCAACACCTCTAGCATAGTCTTTCTACATTGTGACAGATTTATAGCTTCCAAGATGAAGCCTCGAGCTGCAAATTGTGAGGCTACTTTTCTTCTTCTGTTCTGTACTGGAGCTGCTGGGAGAACTGAGAAGAGACTTTTTGTGTAGCTCCCTGCATTGGGAGACGATTATATGACTTGACCGTGTTATTCTTCTCTTTTGGGGGACTGACGACCTGTTTCCTTTTGATAAATTTGTTTAATTAAAATGTTAAGTACATTTATTTTGGCGAAAAAAAAAGGATTTTCAAATCTTTTGTCGATGGTTAATTATGACCAACGTTGTTCCAATAAATGTTTGTCATGTGTCCACCACAAGAATTAGAGGAATATCACTACACACACAAGCTTCTGATATGTTTTGAGTGACAATAATTGGACAGAAACCCATGTTTAGTTATGAAAGGATACGATCAAGATTCCCACTTTTATTTCAGGGACTATTGGCCTTGAATTATTTATTTTAAGAACTATCTATGCTAGGACCAGAAGTTAAAGGGGGTGTCGCATTTTACAAATAACTAGTATCCTATAAAAGAAATTGACTTGGATACTTTCTAGAGTGAAGATTACTCTGCAATATCAATGCAGATTTCACTCTAGCTTCATCACATGATTGCTTCTCGAATACAAATGCAGGGCAAGATCACAAGAATTGTGGAAATGACAATTCTCGTCGCTGTGTAAAGATTGAGAAGCGTGATTGAGACCATGTAGTTTGGATTCCTTACAGGGACAAATCGGAAACGAACAAGAAATAGAGCTTCGAGGTGCTTGTCCAAGGTGGTCATATCTATGGAGATGAAGAGAATGGCGGGAAGAAAGAAAGAAAGAAAACTTGTATCATTTTTATTTTTTTAACATGGTATTAACGTGTATTTCCGTCTTCAAAGTTTTATTGCCATGTTGATTGAAATTGTTGTCGTTTGCTTTTAGATTTCGTAGAAGTTAGCTGACATTTTCAGCTAAAGATCTGTTGTGATTTTAGGGATGTTGAGGATGGTTGTTTTTTTCTTTTTATGTAAATGATACAAATTGGCTTCTAAACAAGTTATTTAACGGGGTTTTTCCCCTGAAAAATATCTAGTTTAAAGGGATAATCATCAAAATACTCTTATAGAAAATTTTATATACAGAAATCTCATCAAAACTATATCTGAGATTGTAGTAATAGTAAAAAAAATTTATATATAGTAATCTCATCAAAACTATCTGAGATAGTAGTAATAATAACAGTTAAAAGTATTTTTATAAAAATACATCAAAATGAAATTTTTTTAATTTTTTAAAATTATTTTTTATATCAGCATATTAAAACGATATGAAAACACATAAAAAATCAATCTAAAAATATATAAAAAATTATTTAAAAATAAAAATAAAATTTTTTTAGAACACAAAACATGCTCAAAACCCTAGTATAGAAACCCAAAATTTAACACCAATTTATTTTGAAATAAAAGTTTATGTTTAGTTTTATAGATTCACAAAAGTTTCATTGATTTGGATAGAAATTGTTTTACGGGGTTTTATATTTAATATTATTTTGTAATCATATTTATCTTTATAATATTTACATTATATTATATTTATGCTTTTCCCCCTTTAATCTGTAGCTATTGTAATAAATATATACATATCAAATTAAAAATAAAATGAAATGTCTGCGCATTATGTTTCTTCTTATCTATTGTTAACATTTTTGGTCATGTATATTTTTTTCCATTAATTTATTGCCCTCGCATTATCAAACAACTAAATTGATTTAATATATAGCCCCTCTCGAATTTTACTATACACTGCCGCTATTTTATCATTCCCGTAAAAAATTGCATATCTTTAGACTAGGATTATTTTGATACTTTCATGAAGTGCATTAATCATTGCCGATTTGTTCGGAGTATCTATGTCAATTCAATATTTTGTTAAAAATATAATACTTCTAAAAGCAAAAAAATTAGTATCCTCGAGAGCAGCTCATGTATTCAGATCAATTTGACTTTATTTTCCTCAACATGAAGACTGAATTTAAAGAGAGAGGGGATTGTCCATTCAAAGTCTTATTTGCATATAAAGATGAACCACCTAAGGCTGATGGGTATTTAGATCATTATAGTCAAGGGTATTTGAGTCCTTTTATCATAGATTTTGTTGTTCATTGTCAGTTTGGTTAAGGACAGTAACATAATTTCCCTTAAAAATAATTATTTTTTAATTGAAAAGTTATTGACGCGTGCTGAGCAAGCGCCAGCATTTTGAAACTGCCATACATTAGTAGTTTCTAATAATAATAAAAAATCTCTTCTGCCATGTACTCTAAGTGTGGCTGGTATAATATCATCGGTGATCTTTTTTTTTTTCTTCCTTCATTTCTTTCTCCTACTTCGGTAAATACACTATAGTCCTTGTTGCTATTTTTTTTTTTAAGTTCAAACCTTTTAGTTTTGATTATTGTTTTTTAGTCATTTCTCTTTTGTTGAAGTTTTATTTCTTTTCAATTTAATCCTTGTTTTTTAATTCATATATATAAGGTATTTTGATTTTGTCCTTTTACTTTTTATTTTTTATTTTTTTTTCTTTTGATCTTTTGTTGAAGTTTTTATGTTTTTCAATTTTATCTTTCAAGACAAGTTTATGATTTTTTTTTTCAATGATAATAATAATTTCAATTTGGTCTTTTTTCTCTTGATTTCTTATTGTTTTTCTTGGTCATTTTGTCTAAGTTTTCATAGTTTTGAATTATATCCTTCAAATCAAGTTTATGATTTTTATTTTTTTTCCATAATAATAACAACAACATAATAGTAGTAACAATAATAATTACAATAATGATCATGGTAATATTAATAATAATGATGATGCTAATAAAAATACTAATAAGTGTGGTGGTGATAATGATGATGATGATGATGGTTATAAAAATTAAAATTAAAATTAAAATAATAATATTATTGATGGCAACAACGATAATAATTAAATTAATAATAATGATGATAATAATAATATTATTAATGATAATAGTGATAACAACAACAACAACAACAACAATAGTAAAATTAGTGATGATAATAATAATAGTAATTATTATAGTGGTTGTGGTTGTGGTGATGATAATACTACTGCTGCTGCTGCTGCTACTAATAATAATAATAATAATAATAATAATATGGGAGAGAAGAAAAAGAAAAATAGTGATGTAAAAATATTAATAATAATTGTGATGATAGTAATAATGACAATAACAATATCAACAACAACAACAATAATAATAGTAATAATGATAATGATTATAACAATGATCGTTAAGATAATAATAATATTAATGAGAATGCTGATATTATTACTAATAATAACAATGTTAGTAATAATTATGGTGACAACAACAACAACAATTGTAGTAAAAATAATGATAATAATAATAGTGATAATGATAATATTACTTATTAATAATAGTTGTGATAGTGATTTTGATTATTATTTTTTAAAATTGCTATTTTAAAAAAAATTGTATGATTATAATTTTTTTCCCCAATTTTATCATTTAATATTTAATTTTTTAATAATTGAACTTCATAATTTTTCTAGATTGGATACTTCAAGTTTAATGTCTCATGTCACAGGCTTAAAAAAATTAACAACAACAGTGGTGTGGTAATAATAATAATAATAATAATAATAATAATGATGATATTAATTATTAATAATAGTTGTGATAGTGATTTTAATTATTATTTTTTTAAAAAAATTTGTATATTTATTACTTTTTTCTCCAATTTCATTATTTAATATTTATTTTTTTAAGAATTAAACTTCATAATTTTTCTAAATTAAATGCTTCAAGTTTAATATCTCGGGTCATAGGCTTAAAAAAGTTAACATATTTTTTTAAAAGGTTTTATAATTCTTTTTATTTTTAATCAGATTATTCCAGTTACATAATCTAAATTATAGATTTGACAAAATATCTCGCGTTAACTTAGCCTCAATTAGCTTTTTTTACATATTTATCATGAACATGTTTTTATATTTTATTTATTTATTTTTAGCATCTAAATATTATTTTTTATTCAAAAAATAATTCAGTTCCATAGCCAAATGCGAGAACAAAAACTGGTGTGTGTGTGTGTATCCAAGAATGTTGCTTCCTTTGTATAAATAAAATGTAAATTTAAGCTACTTTTTTCAATTTGCATGTCTCATATTTTTCTTAAAAAAAATAATTCAAAACATTTGACATTATATGTGTTGTTCAACAACGTTACTCTCTAGAAAAATTAACAATTTCATCCCTCCATGCTTCTCTAACAATGACCCTTAAATATTTGCAACAAAAGCATATAAAAGTATATAAATTGTAATATCTGAAAACTGAGGGATGAAATTGTTAGGAAGAATATACTAGAGGGTTCTGAGTGTAGTTTAGCACCAACATATAACTCCCTCTGCCTCTCTCTCTCTCTCCTCTCCCAGCAGTCGCAGGCAGGGTTTAAGAAACCAGTAGCACAACTTTCTTCTTCTTCTTCTCTCTTTGTAACTTCATCTAGGCCAGGCTTTGTTTCTATATTTAATACATCGAAGCTTCATAAGAAAAAAATCTCTGCATTTCGTTTTACTATGGCTTTCTGGGGTTAGTTTTTCCTTTTGAATGGAGTCCGTCCACCTATTTTTGGGGGGTGGTTTTTAGTATTTTCATCTTCTTTTTTTTTTGGATTCTAATTTAAAAGGAAAAAAAAAAGAGAAAGATTAATTGGTTTCTGAATGTTAGATTTATTTTTTGGGGATTTTGGCAGGAGTTGAAGTGAAACCCGGAAAGCCATTCATTCATGCACCGAATAATGGAAGAAGGCTCCACATTTCACAGGTACTTATAAAAGATGCTCTCTTTTCTTTTCTTTTTCATGTTTTCTGAACTGGATTTTTTCTATATAGCTTAAATTTGAAGTTGTTAAATTTTGATGTGTTACAGAAGAGAGTGGATTTTGTTTCCTATGTTTGATAGTTTCTTGTGTTGTTTATGGTTTCTTAGGCAACTTTAGGGACTGGTAGTTCAATGAAGAACAGTGTGGTTCAGTGTAATGTAGGAAATTCCAGTCCCGTATATCTTTGTTCTTTGTTTCCTGAAAAGACTGAGATATCCCAATTGCATCTGGAATTCGAGGAGACAGTTGAAGTTGTTTTCTCAGTTATTGGTCCTCGGAGTGTTCATCTTACTGGTTACTATCTTGGTGGCCGCTGCGGTCAACATTTTCATCCAGACGATGAGACGTATCCTTTGGTTGGCCTGCTGCTATATATTACATAGACTTGAATTTAATTGAACAGTTTTTTTTTTTTTTTTTGATGTTTTAACTAATTTTGTTTCTTAAACTTGCTGTAATTACTGGAAAAATTCAAAAGGAAAAAAAAGTGAGAGTAACATCTATCCCTTCCGTGTAAAAGTAGCTTCCTTTTTTTGTTATTTTGTTGAATATTTTCCATCAACATATTATTTGTTTCTCCGTCATTTTATAATTTTTAGAGAATCTTATGGAGAAGATATTGCAGATACAGAGACAGAAAGGTCTGCAAATGGCAGCGATGAAGATGAATACGAGGGTAGTTTCATTAATGATGATGAAGATCCAGAGATCATGTCACCATCAACCGTTTATAGCAGCGAAGGTAACCTTTAAAAAAATTGATGATGATGCACAATACTGCAAAGCGTCAAATTAAAACAAAAGATTTTCTAAAGAAAAAATATGGAATTCTGACAAACATGAATTCCGAGTTAAGGTCAACCCAGTGGCTTCCCAGCCTTCTATTGTCCATTTCCTTTCTTGTTTATGCATGTTATGCATGTGAATGCTCCATGCGGTTGTATGCTGAGTACTTTTGGCATGCTATATAAAGTCATGGACTATTTGGTTTTGCTTTGAATTGAGTTGCATTGGGCTGCTATGAGTGTTCACGTCATTTGTTTCAGTAAGAATAAACCACTATATTTCATGGAGTAAATGAAGTGTACTATCTTATAAATACTCTTAAACTTCAGACATGCTATCTACGTATGATTTAAATGATTCTTTCAGCTATCTTCAATGATGCATGCATGTGCACGTGCTAGCAAGTTTCTTGGCTGTTATGCTTATTGTTCAGTATTTTCTGTGACGTAGTTTCAGGGTAAAACCAGCAATAGATTACCAGGCTTGAGGGGAAAAAACCACCTAACTTAGGGTTTACAGAAAACTCTAGTTTTCTGAAATAGATCGCTAAAAGGAAACGGCATGTCTGTAATTTAGACTTAAGCTTACTTATACCAGTTTCACAATAGCACCCTTAAGGCCATAAATTAAACTCCCAAGCATATTTATTATAACATTTGTGTCATTTTACATGCACCTAAAAAGAGATGTCTATCTATTTCAAATTGTTATAATAAAACTGTGTCAAATACCTATGTCCTGATTTTGGGTTAAAATCTTGTTGATTTCTTTGTCTCGGGGTATTTTATTATGAATTTGTGTTTGATCTGGTTCCTTATTTTTGGGGCTGCATGTTTAGGACCTATCCTTATAAGTTTGCCTATCATGAGTGTTGTTCATGCTAAGGTTCGAGGAATGGTAAGTGGGGTGGTTTGTGTTCATGTAGTGTAATTTACTGTATTGTATCGATTCAATTTATGATCTTCCCTAGAATTTGATTGCAGTGATTACTCAATCAAATGAGTTTATTATCACGTGTTGTCAATTTAAAAGTTTCTCATGTTCTTCCAGACATTCTGCTTTCCCTGTATATCACTTATCTTGTCAATGTTATCAACTTACTTTTGATAGTGGCGTGCACTCTATTTTCCAATGAGGATGATGTTTAATCAATTTTATTCTGATGTTTTGCTGTTTTAAATATGCTGGTTTTACCATTAGTTGAAGAGATATTTGATAAGAAGAAACGTAAGAATGGTAAGGGCAGCCACAAACGCCTTAGGAAGAAATTCCAATTCATTGAATCTGATGATGAAGATAAGATGCCTATTTCCTTCCTCCACGAGAGAGAATCTGCTGTAAAAAGTATGGGATCAGAAGCAGGTGAAAAATGTGAGAAGGAAAAAGGTGAAACAAGTGAGAAGAAGGTGAAAGATAATGGCAATTGGGTAACTGTATCAAAGGGGAATGCAGGTGCTATTTTAGGTGTGTCCAAAAGGTAAGAGTGCTGTGGAATCCCTAGTTGTAGGGTTTTTCGTTTTATGTATAAAATTTACTTAGTTGTTAACTTGCTTGTAAGTCTTCCTATTAATCCATATGTTATGCTTGGTTTATGTACTCAAACAGGCAAATAGATGACCACCATTCTTTCCTACCTTCATCTGATAAGGATTCTCTGAATGGTGCAAAACTTAAGAAGAAGAGGGAAAAACATTACAGGGAGGAGGTACCACTTGAAGATGACTTTTTCTTTTGCAGGGCTCTTGGTCAGCAGAAATCCATCCAAAGTGAGGTAGAGGCTGACAAATTGGACCTAGATTTGCCTGTGACTAAAGAAGACCAGAAGACTACAAATGACAAGTAAGTTTCATAACTGTCTCCAGAATCTTATCACAGGTTCATGATATGAATATATGTAGGTATATGTTTGAATTTGGTATCCTCAATGGCCATGGGGCTTAGAGGACAAAGAAATGTATTCCGTTCTCCTAATAAATTGTGAACCAGATTTCAAGATCAAACACTGCAGGTATACCCAAGGTTGGTTAATCATTTTGAAAACCAAAAGAATTCATGCTTTGAAACCATCTAATCTAAAATGTTTTTTCCTCGTGAGGTATATTTTTTTGGTCAAACTAGCTAACTTTAAAAGGATCTGCCCATTATCTACAAGAGGATTCTCTCAAATCATAAAGCAATGCATATTTTGCTTAAATTAGAAAGTCTGTACGTGCTTTAATGTATTATCACATATGGAAAGCATCAACACACCCCTTTGTTTGTAATTTATCTCACGTACCTTTAAGCATCTAAGAATCATTTTGGATGGCTACTGTTATGAATTATGACATCCATTTTTTTGGGTGGCCTCAGAGGTCTGCATAACCTCCCTGTTTGTGTTTCTCTGTTCTCTTTTTCTTTCTTCTTTTGGTGTGTGGTATTTGCACTAAGATTGGATTTGTGAGTAAATAAATTTCTTGATTCTTGTTTTTATTCTTCTCTGATATTTTCACCTGGGAGGTGATCTTGCTCAATTCTCACTGAAATCCTCATGTGGTCTGTAGAAATGTTGAAAAGCTGAAGAGGAGAAGGAAAAAATATGCAAAGGAGAAGGTAAGTCTTGATGCTGACAATCATTTGAGTTACAAGCATAAAGCTCAGTCAGATGAGGCTGAAGCTAAAAACACTTTGCAGGATATGCTGGTGACTGATAAAGAAAGTCACAAGGAAACAAATGATGAAGTTAAAAACACTCTGCAGGATATGCTGGTGACTGATAAAGGAAATCAAAAGGACACAAATGATGAGTTAGTGCAATTCTGCATTACATGTCACACCAACATGCATATTACACGCCCTCCTCTCCCCCCACAAATCAAATACTAGTTTTTGTGGCATGTGAATCATTCAAGTTATCATTGAAAACTTGATATAGTATTAAATTGAATGTTTGTGATATAGGGAATTGCTTAGTTGTCTACTTCTTTTCTTTATTTTTCTCAAAGTTATATCCAAATATAATAAAACATAGCTAAAGAATCTGAGAAGTTGATGGCCTATTTGATCTTTTTCTCAGGGTAAAATAACAAATAGATACTGAGGGTAGTTTGTTAAATCAAATGTTTCAATAAATTTTGTATTTTTATAAGATGTATATTTATCTATCCCTCTTTGTGCTTGAGTTCTGTGCAAACCTTTAGGAAAGGAAAAGAAAACATATTGAAACTGACAGTCATTTTGATTTCCATGTTGTCAGAGAAGATAAAGTCCAAGATGAAGCTAGAGCTGGAAAAACAGGGCAGGATATGCTATTGGTGAAGAAGGAAAATCAGAAGCAAGCAGATGATGAGTCAGTACTATTGGTTTTAGCCTCTTACTCTATGTTATCTGCACAACAATACATGCATATCCATCTTCGTCAGCTCATACTAGTTCATTACAACTTAATTAGGAAAAGACCTGTTTATCTCGTTGCTTTATTGATTTTACCTGGTATACTCTTGTAGTAGGGCTGTCTTGCCATGGAATTCCAATCTTCCTCCCACACAGTTGGACCTTGAAAGTGTTACGAAGCCAAAGAAGAAAAGGAAACATGCAAATAAGAAAGTTCTTGATGCCATTAAAGAGCATGAAGGCAAGGAAGATGATTTCAAGACTGACTGCCATGACCATGAACTGTCTGTGCAAGATGAGCATGAAAATGGTGCAAAGCCAAAGAGGAAAAGGAAAGAACAGGCAGATAAGAAAATTCCTGGGACTTGCAGTGGCAGCCACAATAACGCCATTAAAGAGGAAGAAGGCAAGCAAGATGAGGACAAGTCTACCAGTTTAGACCCTGTTGTGTTTATGCAAGAGGAACAAAATCAGAAGCAACAGAGCTTTGTGTGAGTACTGAATATCTCTATGCGGAACCTTCTGATTCCTGTTTTATCCATTGCTTTTGAGATCCTTTCAGTGGATGCTAGCCTGTTATTTAGGTTAGAAATTTATGTTCAGGTTAATAGGCAAGGGGAATAAACCCAGGACATAGTAAATGGGAAACAATAAGTTTTGTACTAATTCGTAGGGTGTTACGATGCATTATTTTTTTTTCTTTTCTTTCAAGTCAAAGATAAGTAGACTCACGCAACAGGCTATTTTACACAATACCTGATCATTTTAAAATACTTTCAAAAGCTTGCTTTGAGGTAGTACCAAGTGGCTTATCTGTATTATGGTTCTTTCAAGTCAAAGATAAGTAGACTCACACGCACGACATATATGCACAATACCTGATCATTTTAAACTCCCTTCAAAAGCTTGCTTTGAGGTGGTACCAAGGGGCTTATCTGTACTATGGGTGAGTTGCCTTTTTTTGACACAGGACAAGTAATCTTGTTTTTTTTCTCTTTTTCCCCCCCGAAACTCATGGCATATAGGTACAATTCTTTTTTGTCAAAGACCGTGCATCAATTTCTGGAATCATGAAGAGCATTTTTTTTAACTTGTGAAGAAATTCTCTGTTGCTAGCTAGTTTAGATGGTGAAGTCACTTGGCTGCATCCAATCTTATTTACATCCAGGACAGGAGAGATTTTGAGACCGGGAGAGCTATTCTCTAGCCTCCCAATGAACACAAAGGGAAAAAAAAATATACTTGAACAGATATTTATGGACATTTGAAATTTACTATCCGTTCTTTTCATTGAGGATCTTGGGAATTGATGTAATTCTTTTGTTGCGTGCAGCATTCTTTTCTGTCCACTTCAGATTTGCAATACTAATGACTGAAAATAACATATACAGGACTTTTAATGTTGACCAATCTGCTGAAGAGAGTCACTCCAAGAAGAAAAAGAAGAAGAGGAAAAATGAAGAGAGTAAGAAGAGCAGGACTCGGGAAAGCATGGAAGCTTCAAATGGAATCAATGCATAAAGAGGAAAGCAATGCTTGTGATAAAAGCATCTCAGAGTAGGACGTTTTGTAATGATGTGGTTGTTAATATGAGATGGCAAAATGGCTGCTCCAGGTTAAAGGGGAAGTTAATTTTGAAAGTGATAGTGGTTTTATAAAGAAAAGAGCTCACAATTAAGGGTAGGAATACAAATATAACACATGATGATGGAAAAACATGCTATGTGGTTGTTCTACCAAGAGGATTAATGAAATGTTATTTCAGGAGTATCTAATATTGGATTAAGTGTAAAACGATATTATTTTGCAATGTTTGGTAAAAGCACTTGAATTATAGCATCAATTGAATACAACAACTAAATCACGAAATGGAAGTGGTTTGATTTTTTGTAGGAAGATGATTGTGCAGTGTTTGTCTATGCACAAAATGAGAAGACAGGTACCTGGTTTTGTTTCTGCTCCTAGTAGGATCAACCTCAATCTAATATTTACACACCATATTCTAAAGCATACTTGAATCAATCAACTATTGATTAAAATTAATTAATTAAACCAATGTCAACAATGTTTTTGGGCTAGCTAATTAGTACAAAGACGCACCATTGTTGTCTTCGTTTTAATTCCTCTAATTGCTTGCCAGGTTACGACATTGGAGTTTTTGTTTGATTGGTTGTACAAAAATTTACCACTTTTTGGGCTCGATGATCAGTTAGGTCACTTGTATTAAATTCTATTGTTCAGTTTAAGGTTCAGAGCATGTTTTAAGATGCATATGGATACCACAGAAAACATAAAACAGCAATCAAATCCTCAGCAACTCCTATTCGAAGTGTTTGTGCTGATTGTGCTTTATATCTGCTGAATTAAGATGCTTTCGTTAACTATCTGTGGATAAACATAGAAACGGTGCCGACAGCTCAAAAGTTTTTTTCTTTTTTTTTTTCTTTTTTTTTTGGGGGGGGGGGGGGGGGGGGGGGGTTGTAAATAACCCCATATGAATACTGACCCAGAGAGAGAAAGCAATCAACTCTTCGTATGGCACATCATGATAGCTCCCAGAACTGCTTGCAGCTTCTTGTAACCATGGAGTCACCTTTTGGATTAAGAGCTTGTATGGCATTGAAAATGATTTTTATAGAGCACAGGGATCATGTGAGAATCCAAGTAGCTGTACAAGTCATCAATTGCATTTTGGATTGGTGTTCGGCACAAACGCTGATGCAAGCTCGAGCCACCTCGGTTATTTTTATCGTTTGAGAGGGATCGCTATAGTCCTAAACCAACCCACTTCATCTAGTGTCACCCTAACCCAACCCACTCTAGCAAGTGGACCACTAACTCAATCAATTGAGGAACTATATGACTTTAGACATCTTCTTCTCTTACTACTCGAAATTCAGAAGATAATCCATGCTAATAGCATAGTTGAGCATGTAAAATCCTTGATTGAGGTGTAAAATGAGAATAAAAAGACGAGGGAAAAATGAGTTGAGCATGCGCAGCTAAAAATAGCATGATTAAGTAGTTGGGCTCACCATTAGCATCATAATAATGACCAACTTCGACAATCCTAGGTATATCTGCTGTATTAAGAAGCTAGTCAAAAGGTGGCCCTAACACATTTCTAGGTTTACTGGAGAGGCAATGTTATGTTTTCTGATCTCCTGCCTCTCAGAACTTTAATAGATTCAAATTGCTATTAGATTTCTTTCGCTTGAGACTCTAAGCATATGCTTTTGCTTTCAAACCTGAATGAATACAGGTCTGTATGGGTCTACACTCTCCACGTATTTTGCAGCATGTGCCCTCCAGCATGGAATAAAATAACTGCCTTATAAATTATTATATCAGTTGCTTCCAAGACTTGTCTATATGTAGAAAAGAAATACAATGAAATCATTCAATATCAAAAGTGATAAGGAACAAAAGAAGATTTGAAGCCTAATAAGAAAGAAAAGAAGAAGCTAAGAAGAGGAAGCTAAAGAAAGAGAAGAAAATGCTAGAAAAGAGAAGAACTGAGTTGGAAAAAATATGCAACTCTGTGAATTTTATTCAATTCAAAAAAATCTTTTTGTAATGTCAAGAAAATTACATATAAATAATAAAACCCTAATCAGAATCAAATTTGGGCTTAAAACCCACCATCTAATAAAAGTTTAACAAAATAATAAAAATTGAAGTTTAATAATAAAAATAAATAAAATCTAATAACTTGGGCTTGGGTGAGCCCAATCTTTCAATCCAATAACAAAAGGGCTGGGCTATCCTCCGTTATCATAGATCGTACGGACGTGTGAACCATGCCTCAGATCAAAAAACCTATAATCTGTGGACTAAATCTTTAGTTAAAATTGGAAGTCAACCAAGTCAAAGGCCAATGACAAAATAAGATGTAATCTAGACAGGGAAATTTCATAAAGATTGGTAAATTGAGCATTTATCCAATGTATGAGTTCATTCACATTTTGAAATCAGATCCAGTGCTTTGATTTGAGGATTATTAACAGACATTCAACTCCAAAACCAACAAATGGAAAGTATAAACCAACCATTATCACACAAAACACAAATTGGAACATTATCACAATCATCATGGTACAAATCCATCCACCCATCCATTAGAAAATAAGTAGTACATCAACCTAGAAGCACACTTTATTGCTCTTGGTGTCAAAAAGAGTGTCTAGACAAAATAAACAGACAGTATAATTTAAGATAACTAGTTCCAAAATTCTATCATTGATAAATTATGAAAGTTCTCAAAGGCATGTACAACGAAATCATAGAGTAAGAACCTGGATGCTGACACCCATCCCTTCTGCATACACTTGACCCAACAAGCTATTCTTAATGGCAGAAGATCCACATCGCAAGCTCCTTGCTTACCCCACAGTGATATTCATAGCATTAGTCTAATCCAATCAGTGTTGTGCCCATTGAATCTGCTTAATATCAATCCCTTCCTTTACCATCTCATAAAGCGGGCTCATTTCCCTCAACTTCTCAACTTGCTGCACCGTGAGCTCAATTGCCCTATCAATCTCCTCCTCCGTGGTAAACCTCCCAATTCCAAACCTAATGGAGGTATGTGCCATGTCCTCATCCACCCCTAATGCCCTCAGCACATATGAAGGCTCCAAACTAGCACTCGTACAAGCACTCCCACTTGACACAGCCACATCCTTCAACCCCATCAACAAACTCTCTCCTTCAACGTAAGCAAACGAGAGATTCAAATTCCCAGCATACCTCCTCTCAACACTCCCATTCACCACAACACCATCAAGCTTAGCCCTAACACCATTCAACATCCTCTCTTGCAACGCCCTAATCCTCTTATCATCATACTCCATTTCCTTTTTCGCCAATTCACAGGCTGCCCCCATTCCCACGACTAAAGGAGTAGGCACCGTCCCACTTCTTATCCCTCTCTCTTGTCCACCCCCATTCATTTGGGGCTCCACCCTTATCCTTGGCCGCCTACGCATATACAAAGCACCAACCCCTTTCGGCCCATAAATCTTATGCCCACTCAAAGACATCAAACTCACATTCCACTTATCCACATCAATCGGAATCTTCCCTAACGCTTGCGCAGCATCCGTATGAAATGGAACATTCAACTCCTTACAAATTTCCCCAATCTCCTCCATTGGCTGAATCACACCAATCTCATTATTCACCGCCATCACCGAAACAAGACCAGTATCCGGCCGAATCGATCCCTTCAGCTTCTCCAAATCAACAATGCCATCATTCCCAACAGGCAAATACGTAACCTCAAAACCCTCTTGCTGAAGATGCCTGCAAGAATCCAAAACACACTTATGCTCCGTCTGAGTAGTAACGACATGTCGTTTCTTTTCCTTATAAAACTTCATAACTCCTTTGACTGAAATATTATTAGACTCCGTCGCTCCTGAAGTGAAGACAATTTCTTTCGGCGACGCGCCAATTAAATCGGCGATCTGAGAGCGGGCCGTTTCGACGGCTTGATCGGATTCCCAGCCGTAAAGGTGAGTCCGTGAGTGAGGGTTGCCATAGCGAGCGAGATAGTAAGGGAGCATCGCGTCGAGAACCCTAGGGTCTACTGGAGATGTTGCTTGCATGTCGAGATAGAGAGGACGAGCTGAGATTTTCACGCCTTTTATTGTCATGGAATCTTCGGGTTCTGATGCCGGCGCGACTGCTTCTGCCGCTGCAGTGGAGAAGCGGCGGAAGGAGGAAGAGGTGGTTAGGGTTTTGCGGAGGGTGGAAGCTAGAAGCTTCGAGGTGGCCATTGTTTTGGATAATTTTTGTGGTTTCGGATTCTTTCCCAGGGCTCGTCGCTATTTATTAAAGGCAAGATATTTTACCAGGGCAAACAACATCAAGTTCCCAGCCCCTATACTTTTTCACATATTTCAATTAGATCCTCATCTAAAAAAGTGTGCGTCTTACACCCTGGTCAAGCTACTAGATCATTACAAGCTAATGGATCATTGATCTGAGAGTAGGATGACCGTTCTTTGTCCACGCGTGTGAAAACTACAATTCAAGCTAAAAAAACAAACAAGAAATGGAGGGGGCTTGGGATCTGGGATGTGCTAAGCTGCATTGAAACGTGATCGAATATTGAAAGAGAAACTTGTCCCCGATGGTCCAGGTGCACTGGTCCTCGTTGATGGCAAAGATATACTTTTTATTTTATTTTATTTAATGTGTTTCTCAGTCTCCCTTGAAACCACCAGGTCATGACCAGGCCTCGGTGTCTGTATGTAGATAGTACACACACCACACACACTCTCTCGATGCATTTGCACAAACAAATTGCTTGATATACATGAGGCAGTTATGATAATATTTACAAATAGTTTTGCCTTCGGTGTCCTCTGCACCTGATGAAAGCAAAAATGCCAATTATGGCTCTCAAAAAAAAAAAAAAGAACATCCAAAAACATGCCAACCCCCACGATTTTGATTTGAGCTACAACAAGGGTGGTAGGCATTCACAAGTGCAGCCACTAGATCCCTCCTGACTTCCTAACTGGTTAAAAATCATGTTTCACTTGCCCCGGAGCATTTTCCTAGTCGAGTCAGAAATAGATGGCGATGAGATGCAACGTGAATGAATTGGGGCGGTGTCCTAGACCATAAATAGATATTTGAGATCTTCCACAGTAAGACGAGTAGCTGAACCCCCACTTTGATCTTCGCCAAATGCAGATGCAACCATTTTTCTCTTCTCGTCCTGCAAATAGTGATTAGCACCAAATCATCTTACAAAACCAGCGTCAAAACTTCAAATATAAGATTGCAGAGAAATGCACATACAAGCAGGCACCCAAATTCACCCCCCCCCCCCCCCCCAAAAAAAAAAAAAAATTAAGGAAGAAGCAGCATTAGATCACGCTTCAAGATTACAAGTAATATTATCATTGTCATTTACAAAGGCTTGAGCATCTGGCACCTCCAAAACTGCCGTGCTCATCTACCACCCTGGAAGTGCAACAGGTTGTCTTCTAGACATATTTAATAAGATTAAGTCACATGGCTACCAAGTCTTAACTCGTACAAGTAGCTATTTCAAGATGAAATGTTGAATGATAATGCTGTTTCCAAATTTACCCTAAGAAGAACTTCAAAAGGACCATAATTGGCTAATAACCATTTCGTTTCTATAATTACATTCCACCTTGATTTAATGTACTCGTATTTTATAGCATGCATAGTTAATCCTCAACTTTTCTCCCTGATAACTTTCCTCGATAAAAATAAAGGAAAAGGCAATTCTCTTGGATTTATCAAGTGCAAGGCACAGTAAACCTGAACATAGGTATTTTGAGAATTAACAGAATCCCGTGTGGTTCTGTTCAGGGATTCACTGTTCCTGACAAACAAAAAAAAAACCCCTTTCAACTCCCAGACTTTCTGCCTCTTCTGGATTGGTGTTGGTATATGATATTTAGAAGAGATAACAAAAAGAGAAATGAAAGATTCAGAATTAGTTGAAAGAAAATACAGCAAAAACTTCCCTCTTTAACCCTAGTAACATCTAGGCTCCCCAGGAAGCAAACCACAGGAATCACATTAAACAGTAATCCAGATATGTAAAGGCAGAAGCAATGACCTGTAGAAAGAAATAATACCTGAAGAGCTAATATTCTATCTTCAACGGTGTCTTTGATGGTAAGTCGTGTTACTGTAACAGGACGGGTCTGTCCAATCCTATGGGCTCGATCAATAGCCTGATCCTCAGTGGTTGGATTCCACCAAAGATCCAGAAGGATGACATGGCATGCAGCCACCATGTTCAAACCTAGGTTTCCTGCCTTCAGGGACATTAGCATCACAGTTACCTGCAATAAATTTCAATCGTTCTGATGTTGAAAGACAATGCCAAGACAATAAACTTGAATCATTCAGATACTGAACGAATGTAATGAAAAAATTAAGGCACCAGGAACAATCATCATGTGCAATGTCATCAATATTATAAACTTGAATCATTCAGATGCTGAATGCAATGCAAAAATTATGGCTTCAGGAATGATCACCACGCGCAATGTCATCAATTTGACAGAAAAGTTTAGTATTGCATGATTTGGCTAGCTATTAAATAGTGTATATGACATGGTACTCTGTGTTTGTCAGCTAGAGGTCTTGAAAATTAACAGGTATCCCGTTTGGAATAGATGAAGAAAAACCTTCATGAAATAAGATTATTTTGAGAATTCATAAGGTTGGGGGCAAACCTCAGGATCAGTGTTGAAATCTTTAACAGCCTTATCTCTTGAACTTAGAGTCATTGTACCATCAAGCCTCCTATACTGGATACAATGCTGATTCATTGAAAACTCAACCAGATCCAACATGCTAGTCCACTGGGTGAAAACAATTGCTTTTATTGGTCCTTCAGTTGACAACCTTGAATATGCCATCGATGTTTCAATGCATCCTGCAGAACCATTAAACTCTGAAATTGGACTCCCTGCCTTACAATGTGACTGAATAACCTCAAGAACAGCTTTGATTTTTGAGGAATTATACTCGTGCTGAAGGACTATTGACTTATCATCAAATTTGGAATGTGAGGAACTAGCATCAAAGGTGTCAGAGATTCTTCTTCTAAGAGTAGCTTCAGAGAAAACAACATCAGAACCAAGTTGTTCTTTACAGTCAGAAGCAGGGCATGTATTATCATCTCCTGTCAAGTATTCTGATACACATTGATTGCAGAAAACATGGCCACACATGGTAACAACAGAGTCCTCAGGCGGATCCTGTAGGACCATCATACAATAGAAAAATTAGACCAGTCTGATGCAGGATGGTACAGTGTTTGTTTTCACTAGTCAGATGCTGTTAATTAATTTAAAGCGGGTACATACTCACACTCCAAAAAGAGATTCCTCTAACGTGGCATAGACAAAGATGTAATCACTAAATGCTGAAAAAGGTGCAATCACCAAGTGACATGGAACAGGCATTTCCAGACAAGAACTAAGTGGCATGGAACAAGCATTTCCAGAAAAGAACTACACACTAACATGATTGGCAAAGAAGTACATTAGCAACAAGGATTTAGGGTTCTCATTGGTGAAAATTTGTGTTTTGACAGATACTAACAGGATTAAAATAGTACCGAACAAACAATGTCTAGGAGCAGTTGAAACATGCCTGCCAGCAGCCAGCACAGGCATGAATTGGGACAATTTCAACAACTTTATTAAGCATGGTCGGCAGAGGATAAACAATAAGAATGCACTGTGCAAAGCTTTTTAAGTTGCTCAAGCAAAATATGATTTGCATTCAACTATGTGAAGGAGCTTGGCCCATGGATCCAAGACCATTATACTACCCCACAGATTAACTCCGCTTTTCCTAGTAGTTCAAATCATCAAACAGATTATTATTTCAGGTAGATACTCAAAATCAGAAGCTAGGCGCTATTTCACTGCAAGACTTAGAGCGCTATTTTCACTGCAAGACTTAGAAGCTCTCACATGTAAAAAATCCATCAACAAATGCATCACAAACAAAGCAACAATAGACGAGAGACAAGAAGTGTGGGGGGTGCAACAGAGATGATATTCAACACCAGTTGTTCTATGGCAGCAGCAAAGAGAAAGCCCAACAAGATCTTACAAGGGGCATTGACTATTTGGGAAAGCAGTCTGGGTTTTTAAGATGACTCACATTGCATACACGACAGAGGGCAGAGGTCAAGCGATTCAATAGATCCACCACCATCTCCCTGGGAAGTTGATTTGCCATTTCAGCTGAATCTTTTTCTACAGATTCAGAATTAAAACCTTTAACAAGAAGTGGATGGTCACAAGCCTGGCGAAGTCGCAAAAGCATCAAAAGTATATTTGCATAATTTTGGTTCACTGTGCCAGCAGCGGCATAAGCCTGAAAGATAGAAACCTATAACATTAAGATACATGATAATTCAGAATGCCTAGTATTCAATAAAGCAGGAAACGATCTCCAAAATACGAGAAAAGAATCCTCTGTGAAAGTGGATGGGCCTTCAATATTTTTAGCATGTTTTAAAACCCAGTACCATCAGGCAATAAATGTCAGTCTAGCACCAATATGTGCGTTCAGGAATGGAGCATCATGATAAGTTTTATCACACAAACAGGAGAGAACATCGTAGAAATGGTGCTTAATTTCTTGGTCATAATTATCTCTGTCCATTAACCCCAAAATAAAGACAGCCCTGCCATATTTATTGAATATGCAAATACAAGAATAGTGCTCATTTCAACAACATATGCAACATGATAAAGGTAATCATGATGTGGGGAAAAAAAACAAGAAACCAAATGCATCATGATAAAGATAGTGCTTAATTTTTCTTTATTTATTTTGCAAGAATCCATGATTGATAAGCAAATTGTGATTTAGAACAAAAGAAATATGCAAATACAAGAAAGCAAATGCAACATGTTTTCTAAAGCAGAATTCTGCACATGTGCTTCCAATTTTGCAAGCTTCAACAGCAATTTTAACAGCCATATATGAAGTAGGATTGATATGAGTGGTTCTTTGAGTCTGGCATACAGAGGTGATCATGATGCCAAGGGACCATAGCAAATGAAATGTGGTATTGCAATGGTAAAGTAGGAAATTTAGCATTTGAAGATTATTGCAATCTCTAAAAATGGTGGGAAAGAAAGTGCTTGGAAACTGTATTAAACCAATAGATAGTTGTTGCATTAATGTGATGCAACGTATAGCAAAGATAAAACTAGAATTCTCAAGTTCTAAGATTACAGACCAAACTGTAGAGAAATTTAGAGAAAATTCTTTGATATTTTTATTGAATTTGAATAATAATCTTGATCTCCATAAAATAAAATAGACATTCATATTTATACTAGTACTAAAATTCTTTATAGGAAAGAATTCTTAATTAAAACTTAACTAAATAATAGAATTCATCTAGCATTAGGATTCCTAAATAATAAAATATTAATTAAATTAAAAGTCTTAAGTCAAGTAGAAAATAGATATTAAAATCCAAAATTAATTAGAAAAATAATTAAAACAGGAAAATAGTAACTTCAAGCTTCATATGAAATGCTTCTCGGTTTCTTTGTGGACTTCTTTTTAGACTTGGCCTTGTCAATCTGGTTCATAAACTTTTGGGATAATTGTTCTACGTCAACCTCCCCCACTTAAGAAAAACTTGTCCTCGAGTTATCTATTAGAAATTGAATTCTTCCACCCCAAAGAAACAATAGTTCAAATATATTATTGTAGCTAACTTATTCACAAAATAGCAAGTCTTTGACCTATAAACTTTAAAATTTCATTTATAGTGCGTGTATAATAAGAAAAAATTTCATATCTAATGTTACACCTTTTGTTCTTATGAAGGTCATTTATAGTCCTTTCCCACATTTTTCAACTTCAAACTTGAGTTCACCATTATCTATGTCCTTCAATACTTCAACTGTTGTTTTTAAAGGAACACCAAAATAATCTTTCATAATATCTCCGGAAGACTTGTCAGAAATTATCGGGTCCTCCATGTTCTTGTTTGCAAGATCTTCATCATCATATAATTCTTTTTCATCATCTCCATCAGGTTCGCGTAGAAAATCCTGGTCATCGAAAAGTTCTTGCTCATACTAACCTTCAATCACGTTGATTGATTTTGTCTCTCGAGTTGTGGTTGTTTGTCTTGAATTGACAAGGTCCCACATCCTCCATCTAGTTTATACTCTTCACATAGATAAGTGGTTGTCTAAATGGAATTTTAGAAATAGATCTAAGGTAAGGAAGACCCCGAAGTAAGTCTCCAAGTATATCCCTCTCCTCTTTGCAATTCCTATTTGTGCCTTCCATCAACCAAAATAGATATTCTTCACCATATGAATATCGTAGTCATACTGACCACGAGGACTTGCACGAACTGGTTCAATGACAGGTTGGCCACGGGCGTCAACCCTAGCACATGCCTATCTTCCTCCCTGGTTCATGTTTGTGCGCAGCCTTAGTGCCTCAAGCCAGGTCATCAACTCTAACATTGATGTCGCCAAACTCATTTTGCATTCGCCCCTTTAAAGTTGTTATTGGTACTGAATGACAATCCAACTGATCTCAAACAGCTTGCATCCCCTTATCAACGTCACAGAAATAGTAGCCACCAACTTCTCCACGATTCTCTTCACAATTCGCCATCAACCCGAATGTTAACCAGCCTAATATCATCTGACGCAACGTATAACAAAGATAAAACTAGGGTTCTCAAGCCCTAAGGTTACAAACCAAACTATAGAGAAATTTAGAGAAAGTTCACTGATATTTTTATTGAATTTGAATAATAATCTTGATCTCCATAAAATAAACTAGACTCCTTATTTATATTAGTAATAAAATTCTTTATAGGAATGGATTCCTATTTAAAACTTATTTAATAAATAGAATTCATGTAGCTTTAGGATTTATAAATAGTAAAACACTAATTAAATTATAAGACTAAGCTAAAAAGGAAACAAATAATTAAAACCCAAAATTAACTAGGAAAATAATTAAAACAGGAAAATAGTAACTTTAGGCTTCAGGCTTGTTTGGGATTGTGGTAACGGTGGCAGTTCAAAGTGTTTTTCGCTTAGAAATGCATCAAAATGAAGTTTTTTATTTTAAAAAAATCATTTTTAGCATCATCACATCAAAATGATCTAAAAAAATAAATATAAAAATTTCATTTTAAGCAAAAAAAAAATCAAAATTTTTGGGAAACACACCCTTCAATGAGATACTTTCGGGTTTCTTCATGGACTTCTTTTCAGGCTTGCCCTTGTCAATCTGGTCCATGAACTTCTAGAATAATTGTTCTACATCATAATGTTATAGTTTTCTCAATCAAAACAGCATATTTAATTCCCTTCCAAAAGTAGCTTTCCTTGGCCTTTTCTATTTACAATATGGACTGACCTTATTTTCTAATGACATTGCAATTACAATTTAGATAGACATAGTTATTACTTAATCAGTTTCCTAATATCCCACATCCATGATAAATCCCAAAGAAAAAAATTAAAAAAAAAAACAGAATAGTGCTGATTTCAACAACATATTGGTTGGTTGAATCA
This sequence comes from Populus nigra, assembly GCF_951802175.1. Taxonomy (NCBI): domain Eukaryota; kingdom Viridiplantae; phylum Streptophyta; class Magnoliopsida; order Malpighiales; family Salicaceae; genus Populus; species Populus nigra. Next base: position 15,150,868 of record NC_084865.1, on the reverse strand, counting down.
CAACACTAGCTAATTCAGTAGGGAAAGAAAATATCAAATACAATTTGGCTTGACAAAGTAACTAAGTGGGGTAAAAAGTACCTTGAATTTAGAACGAGAATCTGCTTCTAGCCGAGTATAGAAAGCCCGCTCCTCAGTTGAGAAGTCTACCTTTGTCAAGCAGATTGATTTTGGTGGCAGGTTAATTATAGGCTGCCCATCAATCAATGTTGCTATATCACATTTAGCAACAAATATTATGTTAGAAGAAATGCTTGCACAAAAATCGCATTTCTGTTATGTGACAACATTAAAGCAATGGAACACAGTTTCAAAGGATTTAACATAAAAACTCAAGTTTGAATAAATATGTGTTTGTCAAGATACAATCTAAATAAAGCTGATAAAATAATAAAGCAAATATTTAACATCCCTGTCAAAGAAATCGTTCACGAATATCCATGTTCTTAATTATTCACGAAACCAATAAAATGAAATTCAAATCAGAAAGTTCAAGAGGCAGGCCTTTAAGCAACCCATAAACTCTTCCCATTCATCCTGCCGAGAATTACCATCTTTATCTCATTTATATGTCATGAATAAAAGATGCTGCTATAAAATATTTGAGTATGATAAACACGCAGCATGATTATACTCCTGAAAGGAAATCAAAAGAGAGAAACCAACTGCACAGGTCTCATGTAGAAGTGCTTGACATTAAAAAAAAAAGTATGATTTTTTTAGGTAAACCCCCCCCCCCCCAACTACATTGATCCAAAGAACGAGAGCGATCACCTTTTGTACGACGCAGCATTATAGCCCTTAGAACAGCCTGCAGCTTCTTGTAACCATGGAATGAGTTTCTGGATATAGGAACTTTTATGGTATTGTAAAATGATTTGTAAACAGCGTAAGGGTCGTATCTGAGGAATCTGAAGTAGCTGTATAAATCATCAATTGAGTTTTGTATAGGTGTTCCAGATAAGCACCACCTTCTTTTGGCACGAAGGCTGCAGCAGGCTCGAGCTACTTGAGTTCGGTGATTTTTTATAGTTTGAGCTTCATCCAGTATCACCCTAGACCAGCTCACTCTAGCAAGTGCACCAAAGTCACAATCAATAGATGAACTATCCATTCCCTTTCTGCCTCTCTTCTTGCTGACTTTAGAAGTCTTCTTCCTCTTCTTATTATTTGAAAACTCCGAAGATAATCCATGCTTTTCACCATTTTTATCATCAGCCTCATCCTCATCAACCAAAGGCTGTTTTGGAACTTCATTAGTTACAATTGAATATGTAGTCAAAACCACATCATGTTTAGCCAATTCATCAGGACTCCTAGTACGATTGCCACCATGATAGATCAGGACAGAAAGTTTGGCTCCATCAGCAACTTTATCATCCAGCTCCCGGGCCCATTGTCGGAGAACACTCGCCGGACACACCACTAGTGTACCTGCTGCTGGTCTACGTCTACTAATTGCCTTTGTAGAAGAACCAGCTTCTGGGGTAGATTTAATATCAGCCGACTCTCCAGTCTGCTTGTCTTTATCCAAGACAGGAGTTCCATTATCATCATCGTCATCCAAATTCAATGCTTCAGTTTTGTGATTGCGCTGATCTTCAGACTTTGATTTTGTCTCCAAAGACTTTTGCATTTGTACAAGGGCAATCATTGAGATTGTTTTACCAAGGCCCTGGAGTATGAGATCATAATGAGTGATGGCAGATATGTAGGTCTAAACCAAAAAAAGAATTAATCATGAACAAACGCAATAAGAATAAATGGACTTCTCTAAATGCATAACCTGGTCATCAGCTAAAATTCCACCTAGACAATGCAAGCTTCTTGTTTCCTTCTGAAGCATCCATGCCAAAGCAATTTTCTGTAAAATAAAACAACTTCAATGAAAAATGTAAAATACACTAACCAACTTGTAGATTATCAGTAAAATGGTAAAACCTGATGTCTGAGAAGAGGCACAGACATAAGACCATCAGGTAGATTAGCTTCAACTTTTGGTTGATTAAGATCCTGCAAGAATAAATGTCCGTCATCTTTATAAAATTTTCAAGAACTTCAAACATTGACTTGTCTCCCAGCAACTTGAAATATTAAGAAAAGAACCAGCATAATTTTGTTTGTTATACTCTAAAGTTTTAAAACAAGTAAGGCTATGTTTGTTTTTGCGGTGCCCCACAAAAACAAATGGGCCCAGATACCAGCAGCGGAGACAGAAATAAGCCTATAAATCATGATGGATGGTACTCACCTAGAACTGTACATAAAAAGTAAGGCATGCGAGTCAAAGATTGAGTACAGCTGTATTTGTTGTTTGTTAGGTCCCCAAAGTGGAAAACATAGGAAATTAAAATTGATAAGAGCTCAATATCTCTTCATGAACACAGAAATCAAGTCATTTGTTTTACGAGAGTTTAGAGATAACAGCGATCTGGCAATGCTGGGCTCTAAGATAGACCAAGTGACAAAAAAAACTCCACACGTGTTTTCTTGGAAAAACAGTCACTAGCCAAACAAAATGTTACACAAACTAAAACTTGATTGTTATGAAAACTAGGCTTGAATAGTTTTTCTTGGCTCCAGATAATCAGGACAGAAAAGTACATTTTTTTTCTGTACCAGGTAATTATGTAATAATACTATCACAAAAATGCTAAATTTCATATGACAAAAAACTAAAATTAAAATGGACAGGTTACAGTTCCAAAAAATAATAAAAGAACGTAATCGACAGCTTTCTGAAATATGAACATAAGGTCATGTGCATTATTACGTAAAATAAAATGTTGGTACGAATCAAAAACAAGTCAAAATTGTCTGGGTTTGCTTCATCAGTTATGCTTCTGAACAAGTCCAAGCTCTAAGCAAACAAAACTTGAAAGTTTTTTGCAATTAATGTTAAGGTTGAGGTGTGTTCAGGCTCAGTTTACATCTAAAACAACCAAACTTGAACAACATGCTGCTTGGCTGAGCTCAACTCTATTACAGCCCTACCAACACTTGAAAAGAAATGCTAGTTACAGTATGAAAAAAAGACAATGACCAAAAATGAGTTGCTATGAAATCAAAATTATGCTCGTAACCAGCAAAGAGGAAACCCCAAATCCTGTTTATACAATATAAGCAATTAAAATAAAGGTAAAATTAACTCCACATACTTCCAGTGCCGCTTGATAGACCAGTCTCTCGTCCGTTCCAGTAGCATTTTCATCCCCAGCCATGGAGTGATACACAGATTCACTTGGACCAGGAAATTGTGCAGAAGGTTTTCCATGCATAAAAGATGGAGGTGGGATCCTGCTTCCGTTATTTTCATACATCATAATATCATCATTATTGCGCTTGCTGTGGATGTCTCTCGTATAACCCCTGCTATTAGTTACACTTGGTCCTGCAAGATGATAAGCATTTCCATAGATATCACGAGACCCACTGCTGCTGGCATTCTCTACCATGTTGTTTGCTTTATTACTCAGTTCAGATGGATGAAGAGATGACGGGAGGGTCCTCTTTAAAGCCTGTTGGGATGAAAGCTTCTCGTAATCTGCACCAGAAACATTAGCAATTTGAGAATTAACAGTCCGAGGCTGACCCACATTCCCAGTCCCTATAAAATGCCGAGTACCATCGCCTCGAGCAATAGGCCAACTTGTGTCTCTAATGTTGGCACCGTTGGTAGGTTGACCGTGGATCTTCATCCATGAAAGGTCATTTACATTTGATGAACTACTCCCATTTGAAGCATATGGTCTTTTAAGAGGGGAGGCATTTTGTGTCTGCCCGCCATAACCTGCAATGCAAATTTAGTTCACTGCCACCAAGATTAGTAATACATTCAACTTTGGTGAGATCGGCCATTTCCATATAGCAATGTGAGAGTGAGGTTTAGATAAATAGGGAATGAAAAGAAGAAGCGGGAAAGTCAGTCCTTGGTGGTATAGCTAAATTCAATGAGACCGACCTGTATATCTTGAGGTTGTGGGATGAGCAGTAGCCCAATCCGGAAGCGCCCTGGTATTGGCAGAGTCCCTTGCATTTACAGGCGATATTTCAACCTCATCATCGTCAGTAAAATTGAAATCACTATCAGATGAACTGATTTCTATAGGACTTATAGCAGCCATTGAGCTTTTATGAGGATCAATCCCCCTATCGTCAACTAAAATCTTCCCTTTCTTCAGCCAAATTAAATTAGCAAAATAATTCGTCAACCTGCATTTACTTGCAAGAAAAAAAAATTCATTTTTTGAAAACATTCCTCAAAAGAAATGGCATTGCAATTTTCCATCTAACGTGTACATTACATACTAATTAAGAAAAGTTTAGGTTTATCTTTTTTTTTTAAAAGAGGAGTGAGCAAAATAGGCAAGACCCGTTGGAGAGACATTACAGCAATCAGCATATTAAAAAAGCAGAATAATACATTGAAAGATGGAGACATCCAGGGCAAAGAAACAATAATTAATTAATAGCATCGAGATTTAGACTTAAAATTGAGTTTGAGAAAGAGAGAACGAGAGTAGTAGAACCCTACCTGTGATTGTGAAAGGACCAATCATCGTGGATTGAAAATTAGGGTTTTGCAGGGACAAAAGCAAAGCAAAGCACTTGCAAGGTGTTGTGTTGTGTACTTGTGGTGGGGAGAGAGAGTTTAAAAAAACGTAGAAAGGAGTGAAAGAGATGCCGTCGTTTTACGGCTTGTTATGATCTCACGAGATTTATTTATTTATATGTATATAGAGAGAAGATTAATTTTGTTCCTCCACGGTTAAAAATAATAATAATTAGGAGGTAGAAATTAAAAAAAATAAAAATAAAAAAAGTGGGAATGGATTATTCAAGAATTGGAACATAAATTATATAGTTTAGTTTTATGAAAACTATGAGAATAAATACACTATAAACAAAACAGTTAGGATGTGTGATTTAAAGGTAAGAGGAACAAGTTTTAAGGATTGATAATAACAATAATAACAATAATAATAATAATAAATAGTTATTATCAATTTTACGACACGGATAGATGCAGGGCAGGGGTTTAGTTTAAGTGGGCAGTCATCTTTACCATTCTTATGACTTGAATTTAATTAATCTGTTTAGAATATAGATATAGAAATGAATTGGATTGGATTAGCTAGCAGTCCTTACTATTTTATCTTTAAATTATTTTTTAGAAGGAAAAAAAAACAAAACATTTAAATGGACGGGACCCTTTGTTAATCGGTGCAGTTAATAATACCATGAAGATCGTGGTCGAGCAAGGCCCATAAGCATCCTTGATTTCCGCTCTGTTTTCCTTTCATTTCTTCCCATGCCCATGACATGATGGGTCCTCCTCGCCTTTGTTGTGCTTCTTCCTTAGTACCGGCGATGCCTGAAGAATATATAATCACTTGATCTTGATGTGCTAGTTACCGGAGATGTTAAGCACGGCTGGTGTTCATAGCTCCTATTGATTTATAGCCAGTATGCTGCTATCAACTGTATCTTTTTGAATTCAGTTTCAGGACTCCAAACAGCCTGAAAAAAGAGGGGGAAAGAAGAAGAAGAGTTGTCCTTAAACTAAAAGCAAAGTCCAGCAAGCACACACCCATGAACCCACAAAAAACTACGTCCCGACGTGGCCGATCTGGAAATTAATCTCGGATTCAACAAGTCCCTTTTCCAGGGACGGATGAGATTGCTGGCCAAAAAAACAGAGGACTCAAGCAATTGATTCACACGTGAAGATATTAATGTAGGGAAACATGCATGGGGTTGGATGAAAGGCTTCCATGCGAATATATAAAATCTTATCATTCAAATATTATTAATTATTCGCCACCACAACTTTAAATTTGCTGAGGGGTTCGGAGAATATATGTTCTTAGGATTCACCAAAACCAAATCAATAATTCTAAAATTCCTATCAAAGAATATTAATTAAATAACAAGTTTGAGGAATAGAAAGAGAGAAGATAGTATAGTATAATTAATATGCAATGCCTTTGCTCTCGTAAACTATATATCACAACTACTCGTTCCCTGCCACCTCTAACTCGTAAGAAATTACAAAACTCGATCCTGAAGATGGATCTTCATTTAAATTTGTCTGGTTTTTCAAAACTCAATCACTTCATAAAATGTTTAGTGCTCTTGGGGTTTTGTATAATTCCTTTTAGTTTCGAGATGATCAAGAGAAGAATGAGATGAGAAGATCGAGCAAGAGCAGGGAAAAAAATAGAAAAGAAAATGAAAAGTTAGGAGCCAATTAAATCGAAATCAAAGAGAGAGAAGATGAGCTGGAAGAACTGAGAAGACATAAAAAAAATTAGTATGAGAAAGAAAAGTGAGAGAAAAATAAAAGGATAAAGGGATTGTAATATTTTTAATTATCTCATTTTATCATGCATGACGTGTTGCCATGGAAAAATTCCCTATGAATAGATCACCTGTGAAGACCAGGGCACGCGCAATAAAAAACATGCACTTAAAAACAATGATCCTATTCCTCGCTCTCTCTCTCTCGCCACGAGCATCCACCCACCTGAAATCTCTAGCCACATCGAAACAGCCACGCTTCTTCAACAAACCTTGCCAACCTACCTCCGTTATAAATTATAACTATCGAGTATTAAGCTAAAAAGTGCCGGAAAAACATTGTTATTCCACAACTATTAGCATTTGGAATTATAATCATTGTCGCCGTCTTTATATTTACCGACAGAATTTTTTATTAATATTTATACTACTATTTTATTGATAATTAATTTATTAACAAAATCACCGACAAAAATCTCTATCGGTGAATCTTTCATTGGTAATTTTTTGTCAGTTGGTATTTCGTTCGGAAAAATACCGCATGTAATTCCGTCGGTAATTATTTAAAAATATTTTTAAAAAAATCTTAGGCTTTTTATTGGGCGTTTTACCGACAGATAATTAAATATTAATATTTTTAATCATTCCGTCGGTGATTCCATCTGTAATATTTAATTTAAAATTTCAATTTAATAAAAAAATTTCAGAAACTGTGAATATCACCGATGACTTTTCAATCCGTCGGTGATTTTATCTGTAAAGAACAGTAATTAAAAATGCAATTGGGAAGTAAGCAGTTCCAAAGCTCTTTGAAAAATACCGACGGAATTTTTCATTGGCAATTCCCTTTGTAATTGACATGATAAACAGTGTTCACAATTTACCAATGAATTTACCGATTGAATAAATTTTGTCAGTAATTCCATTGATAAAAATAGCACGTCATTTTTTTTTGCTTTGTTTTAATTATTATTTTTCTCACTGTAATTTCCTTGGTAAATACCGAGGGAGTATTTCCATTGGTAAAATTCGTTGACAATTTACCAACGAAAATATTCTCTCAGTATTTCCATATGTATTTATTGATTTTCTGGTTGTGAATAGAATCTACAATGTTTTTTCTCTTTTGCATTTTGATCCTTTTTTTCATTTGGTTATTGATATTTTAAAAAAAATTTAGTCCTTATATGATGTGTTTATGGGAATTTAGAGTTGATAATTTATTTTAATTTATCTTTTATATGGTTATCGCGGTATCCAAAAAACATCTCAGCATCAGGTTGGTATCAGAAAAACATCTTAGCATCGCGCTATGATTTATTTTTAAAAAAGTTTAATTGAATAAAAAATTATTAAAAAAAACTAAGTTATTAAAATCTTTGAAGTAAATAACCAGATTTGTGAGTTTGATAAGGTAACTCTGGTTTTCCCGGTTCTCAAATTTAGTAGGGCACCTTTTGTTTCTTTTTTTCTAATTATTATTATTATTATTATTATTATTATTATTATTATTATTAACATAAATATAGAGGGTGTGGAGAAACAATTGTTCACTCACACTTAGTATATTGCCTTTTTTAAAAATATATTGTTTTTTTTATTTTTCAAATTTATTTTTTGTCTATTTTATTTTTTAATATTTGAGTAATTGAGAATTAGATTTCATGATTTATTTCATTTTATTTTTCCTATTTACAAGGTTAAAGTGGTTTGCGAATTTGTTATGATAACCTAAGTTACCATGATTTATGGGTTTGGTAGGGTTTTTTTTTATTATTATTAAACTTGAATTTGTTATCGTCTATTTTTTTCTCGTATGATTAAAAAAATAGTTTTGGAAAAAAATCATGTTATTAAACTTTATGAAATTCATGGACTTCTCTTTGTTTTTTATTTAGTCCTTAATTTTTTGGTTAATATATCTTTTATTTGAAATAACTTATGAAAATTGAATTTATTTCAATTTCATTCTTTTTTGATTCTTTTAATTTATTTTATTTAATCCTTGTTTTTTAATTTTTATTTATATCATCTAAAGTAATTTTTATAATATAACCTTTTTAGGGATTTCACTCTCAATTATTTTTTATTATATCATGATTTTATTTTTGTTCTCTTGATCGTAGCAACCTTCAACCAACAAATTTAGACAACAACGCCCCGTCAAGGAGAGAATGAAGTCAATAAAAATAATCTCTCTCTCTCTCTCTCTCTCTCTATATATATATATATATATATATATATATATATATATATATATATAATCTAGCTATAGCCCATGATTTAATTTATAATTAAATAATCTACAATGATTGAATAAATAAGTTGATAATCATGAAAAACACATTCTTAAGAAATAAATTAGTCACCCCTTTAATTAGTGTTGACTATACTTTTTTTTTTTGTTACAAGTGTTGACTATACTTAATTTAACATTACCTTGTTCCAAAAAAAAAAAAATTCTTCCCCTTTCGTAAATCTTTCCATGCCACCCGCTTCTTCTTTTTCTATCCCGGCCCGATTCTATTTATAAAAGAAATAAATTGAAAACGAAAATATAATGGAAGAAAAAGATTAAGCTATAAATAGATTTTAAAACATGAAGACTAGTTAATTATTTTTTAAAACTAAATGGACTATTTAATTTGTTTTACAAGACTAAAAGGGCTGATCTATAATTTACTGATCATACGAGCAGTGATGCATGTTAAGTTATTTGCCACACGTTAAATCCTAGGCTTATTTGAGCAAACCAGACCCACTTTACATGAGACGAACTTGGTAAGATCAAGTAATAATGCACGTTGAGGAACACAAGGTTAATTTCATCAAGCTCACATTAGCAGCGACGACTTGGATGCGTGAGCCGCGGGTGGTAACCTCAAGCAGTGGCTCTGGACTCGATCGTATTGAGTTGGAACATTAAGCTTCTGGGCAAAGCTTATATTGATCATGAATTGTTTATATATAATGTTAGTTGCCCATTGACCTCTCTCTATATATAAGAAAGAATCATAAGCATCTGGTGGACGCACCAGCTATAGGCAACTATAAGCAAAGGTAGTTAAGTACGTTGTCCATCGATCCATCTGGTACTGGACAAACCAAGCTTGCTAGGTACTGTGCAGTACTGCATGCAATGGACAAACCAAGCAATTAGTTAAAGTCTCGTGCGTGAATGGGCTGTTTTGTTGTCCCTCGTCCTCCTCCCTGCATCACCACGTACAGTACTACTGGCCATGGAATATTGATAACCTAGCTAGCTAGCTGATAGAGTAGTGCATGCAAGACAAGTGGATTTATAACTAACCAGTCTAACCAGACCCAGCTAAGAATGGAGGACAAAAGGTACAAGTGATGGCCATGACTACATGTGTTGCCTCCGTGACAATGAAATCTCACCTGCCAAGGAGCCGTAAAGGAAGAGATGTTCCCTTCCATATCCAAAGTCCAAACCCAGATTTGCTTTAGAAATTAGGACCATGCATGTATTGAAACAGTGAATAACAATAATATCACACCCGACATCGCGGCGGCCTTAAAAATTAAATCTTTAGAAAAGAACGGATTTCTGGCATCATGTTCTTTAATGGGGAATGATCTTTGTTTAAGGAGTCGTCACCTAGTATTATGGTCACTAGGAACCCTAACGGGTTAACAGAGATTCTATGGTTCAGGACTGGTTACGTAAAAGGAAAGATATTATCACCCCTTAAACATCCTACCTAAGGCAGGCTAGATTGCTAGTTTCGTCTTAAATTGCTAAATATTTATTAGTTTATGCTATGAAAATTTGTTTATAATATTCCTGACTCTAGCGCCAGTGAATATTCAACTACGAATATTTCTAACTCTGGCGTTGGTAAATATTACGTAGCTATAAAATAAATTAGATCAATATTTTATTTTATTCCCGACTCTGGCGCCAGTGAATAAATAAATAATAATAAATTTATTTTTTACAAATGCAAATATTTTTTATATTTCTAGCTAAATAAAATAAAATACAACGAATAAAAATAATATAAATTTAAACCGGTATTTTTATTCCTGACTCTGGGTCAATGAATAAACCAATAAATTTACATTATTTTTATTCATGCATACACATTTTTTTTCTAGGACTAAACTTCATACGTGCATGCACAAACCGGTAAGTAGAGAATTAAATTGGCCTATGTACAGTACCCATGCAATTATAATTGCAAAGCAAAGGGAAATGAAGAACTTACCTGATGCACGGAGGTGAAGTTGAAGACAGTGGCTTGCTTTGGATCCCTCGGTTCCTCCTCCCTCCTCTGCTTCTCCTCATCTTTCACTTTCTTGGGTCGCCTGTTCTCTCCCTGTAATTGTCTCTCTGCATCTGTGTTTATATTCTTCATTTGGCCCCCCTATGTTGTCCCTCATGTTTTGTTCTCTGGTTTCCTTTGTCTGTCCACTGGTTTTCTCGGTTTTCTTCCGCTTCCCTTCTTTCTCCTCTGTTTTGGTCCTCTATTGTGGTTCTCCTCTGGAGAGCTCAGGTTCTGGTGCAGTTGTTGCTGAAGATGGAGACCTGGCCTACTCGGAGTGCTGGACCGAAGAAAGGAAGCTTACTGCTGTGGCTGTGGTCCACAGCTGCTGAAAACAACAGCTAACACACAGGAGACGAATAGGCAGCTGCTATTCGCATTGCTGAAGGAGAGCCGTCGTTTGGCGAGGGTCACGATGCTTTGGAGAACGAGTGGAACAGGAAGAAGTCGCGCTGGTGGATTGTTGGCGGAACTGTCAGCCTGAGGAAGAAGTAACTCGTAGACTCGATGAGATGCTGTTGTTGACGTGAGGAAGAGCTGACGATTTGGTTCGTTGCACTGTAAGGGGGCATTCCCTTTCGGCTACCATGGCTGGGAATGTCGTTGTTGCTCAGAGGAGAGGCCAAGGCTGGCGTGGTGGTAGTTTTGGTCTCAAGCTAGCTAGAGAGGAAAAGAAAAGCCATGGAGGGCTTGCTCTGACTGTTTTTGGTGACTGGGGGAAGAAGAGGGGTAAAGAAGCTGGGGGAGGGGGCAGCGGCAACTAGTCTAGGATTTGGCCGCGCCCCCTTTTTTTTTTTAAATGTCTTTTTTATAATTTGTTTTTGTAGGGTTTCGAGTAATGGTCTTCTCCTGAGTTTTCTTTCTTTTTAGGGTTTCTCTCTAATCCTCCACCCTCTCCTTCGGATAGACTGGGATCAGTATTTATAGTGTAAGAGTCCTACCGCTTGTAAGAAGTAAAGTCTCAATCAAACTCATTCTTTTTTTTGAAATTCAAATTAGAATCGAATTTGAAATCAGACAACTTTCATTATCTTAAAGGTAAGGATTATCTTGAAAATAATGATCATTTCGAAAGTAAGGATTATCTCAAAGATAAGGATAGAATGGCAAAAGCACATTATAGTCCTTAATTTTCACGCAAGTTGACAAATCACACTTTTCATCGAAATAAGTCTCTGATCTTTTAATTTTACATTTTAAACCCTGTAAAAATTAAATTAAAAACCAATGGGCCAAAATTAGGTTATGACAGTTGCCCCCTCTTTATAATATTTACTATGCAATGATATTAGAAAATTTCATTTTCTTTTAGCTTTGTGTAGTAAATTTATAAAGAAAATTAGATACAGAAAGAACTTTTGCTTCTTTTTTTTTTTAGTTTTGAAAACTTTAAAAATAGTAGATTGACACATGACCTTTACAGAGAGATGTAGAAATCAAGAAACAAATCATTTGGGAGATGACCCCTTTTTTTAAAAAAAATAGATCAAATTGTTTTAAGCAACCTGCCCAATAATAAAAGAAACGCGAAGAATTTCGCGAGTGGTCTAATTATTCCAGGCAACCTGCCCAATGATTGAAAAATACGAGGATTTTTTTTTGTGATGGTATATTGTAATGGGTTACCGGCCCAGATGGTCACATTATAATAGATTACCTGCACAGTATAGGATGGTATATTGTAATGGGTTACCGGCCAAAATGGTCATATTGTAATGGGTTACCTGCCTAGTATAGGATGGTATATTGTAATGGGTTACCGACCTAGATGGTCACATTGTAATGGGTTACCTGCCCAGTTGGTCACATTATAATGGGTTACCTGCTCAGATGGTCACATTGTAATGAGTTACCGGCCCAGTTGGTCACATTGTAATGAGTTACCTGCCCAGTGAATGGTATATTGTAATAGGTTACCGACCCAGATGGTCACATTGTAATGGGTTACCTGCCCAGATGGTCACATTGTAATGGGTTACTGGCCCAGTTGGTCACATTGTAATGGGGTACCTGCCCAGTGGAAAAATACGAGGATTTTTTAGATGGTCACATTGTAATGGGTTACCTGCCCAGTGGAAAAATACGAGGATTTTTTTTAAGACATGACAGGGCTCGAAGGCGCATTACTCAATAGATGGAAGCTCAAAGAAAATGAGGGCTTGAAGGCGCACTCAAAAGGAGGTAGGATAGGAAATGCACTACCTTTGATGGTCGAGGGCTCGAAGGCGCGCTCGAAAAGAAACAAGATGAGGGCTCGAAAGCGCGCTCGAATGGGGATAGGATAGGAAATGCACTACCACTACCAGAAATTCGCTAAATACCAACAGATTTACCGACAGAATATTTCTGTCGGTATTTTGAGGTCGAAATTACCGACAAAAACTTTCCGTCTGTAATTCAATCTGTAATTACCGACAGAAACTTTTCCGTTCGTAATTTCGTTGGTAACTACCGACGTAAACTTTCCGTCGGTACTTACCGACTGAATTACAGATGGAAAAGTTTTCGAATTTAAAAAAAAAACGGGTCGCTGACATGGAGGTTTTGGCGGGTTTTTTTTTTCCGACGGATTCAAAACGACAGCCTGTACAGTGCCCGTACAGTGATGCGACCGGTTTCGCCGTTTAAATTGCCGACGGACTCACCGAGAGATTTGAAATGGCAGATCCGTACGGTGACGTGTCTATGTTTCCGTCAGAATCACCGACGTAATAACCGAGGGAGTTTCCGTCGGTGAAACCGTCAGAAAAAGTTAATATATGACAGCTCTACCGACCCTCTCATCCCCTATTTCTCCTTCTTCTTCCTCATCCCAACTCTCCTCATCTGCAAACAACCAGCTCCCTACCCTAAAAAAAAAATTCTTCCTCATATCAGCACAACAAGTTATATTTCTTGAAGTTTTGTGGTCACAACATCCGTGTTCTGATTTACCGACGGATTTTATCAATTTTTGTAAGTAATTATATCTTTTTAAATTTTAACATTTAATTAAATGTCAATTTTATTGTTTTTTTGGTATATGTATTTTGTTAGTAGATGTACATGTTTTATTGTTATTTCTCAAACAAACTTGTAGTATATGAAAGTATAATTTTGTACCTGTTATGGTTTGTTTTAGATTTTGTAAGATTGTATTTGTTTGTAAATTGTTATTTCTTTATGGAATTACCGAATTACATGTGCTATTTTGAAATAATTAATAGCTTGCTTAATGGGTTCGTTTAAAGTTTTATCAATAGTATTGCGGAGTGGTAATTTCTGTAAATTTATATATTTTAATTCGTATGGACGTTGATAAATGATAATGAATATTTAATATTTATGAGAAATTGCGATTGGTTTGTTGGATAATCTCGAGATAAAGTAATATTTTTGCAAGTTTATTTACCTAACTTAGTTAATTAATACATGATGTCATCATAATTTTATAGAGGTTCGATATAAGTCATGGATGATCGTTCATGGATGTATCGAGATTCACCCCAAGGATTGCGGAGGATGGATTATTGTAACGGGATTCAGGGTTTTATTAATTTTGCAACATCTATTTCCAGAAATTTTACTGGAGGCGGTATTAGGTGTCCATACAGGAAGTGTGAAAATAAAAAGTATCTGCATCCAGATGTTGTAATGATGCATCTTCTACACAAAGGGTTTATGGAGAATTACCAGTGTTGGTATGCACATGGAGAAGTATTTGTTAGCGAGAGTAAGAGGAGAATGGAAGAAACGGTGGTTGGGTCTACTTCTAGTGCTAGCAACGTGCATGAAACGAAAAATGACAACACTAATCCTTACAAAAATATGGTTATGGATGCAATGAGAATGAATCAAGGTAATGGCAGTCAATGTCCAATCGTAGAAGAAGAACCTAATGTAGATGCAGCTAGGTTTTTTGATTTGTTGAAAGATTCTGACGAACCATTATAGGATGGCTGCACGAACCACAGTAAATTATCGGTCGTAGCACAGGTGTTCACCATCAAGTCAGATCACGGGTTGAGTGAGGCCGGGTATGACAAGATTATTGAATGGGCAAGAAGCATTTTACTTGAAGGGAACAGGCTGAAAGAGAACTTCTATGCTGCGAAGTCCATGATGAAACCCCTCGGTTTAGGATACCAGAAAATTGACATGTACCCTAACTTCTGCATGTTATACTACCTTGAAAATGCTGAGATGACCGAGTGCATGACATGCGGGCATTCCCGTTACAAACCTAGAACTGGCAGGGGAAAGACTCTAGTGGCATATAAAAAACTTAGATACTTCCCGATCACACCTAGACTGCAGAGGTTATTCATGTCACCAAGGACTGCTGAGCACATGACATGGCACCAAGCACACCATGCGGTTGATGGAGTGATGGTTCATCCTTCTGACGGCGAAGCGTGGAAACGCTTTAACAATGTTCATCCTCACTTTTCAGCTGAATCAAGGAATGTGCGTCTTGGGTTGTGTACAGACGGATTCAACCCATTTGGGTCATTTGCTGCTCCTTATTCTTGTTGGCTGGTCATACTCACAGTTTATAACTTGCCACCAGGAATGTGTATGAGGCCGGAGTTCATGTTTTTATCTACTATCATACCCGGTCCAAGAAGCCCGGGGCGAAATATAGATGTTTGTCTTCGATCGTTGATTGATGAGTTGGCGCAGTTGTGGTCCTCCGGAGCTCTGACTTATGATATATTGAGGAAACAAAATTTCCTTATGAGGGCGGCATTGATGTGGACTATCAATGATTTTCCAGCTTATGGAATGCTTTCTGGTTGGAGCACGCATGGGAAACTCGTATGTCCATACTGCATGGAAAACAACAAGGCATTCACGCTAGCAAATGGAGGTAAAGCTTCTTTTTTTTACTGTCACCGTCGCTTCTTGCTACTTCATCACAGGTACATAAAGAATAGAAAAGATTTCTTTGTTGGCAGAGTTGAAAAAGATGTTGCATCCCCGCGTCTTTCTGGTGAAGAATTGCATGATGTTGTCTCAGAGTACGGTGACATTGTGTTTGGCCTTCAATCAGGTAAGCAAAAGTTTCCTGGTTTTGGTTTGACCCATAATTGGGTAAAGCGAAGTATCTTTTTTGAGCTACCTTATTGGAAGACCAATCTGCTCCGCCATAACCTTGACGTCATGCACATCGAAAAGAACATGTTCGAGAATATTTTCAACACCGTCATGGATGTGAAG
The DNA here is from genome assembly GCF_951802175.1 of Populus nigra. NCBI lineage: Eukaryota > Viridiplantae > Streptophyta > Magnoliopsida > Malpighiales > Salicaceae > Populus > Populus nigra. The sequence continues at coordinate 15,135,080 of NC_084865.1, read as the reverse complement.
GGGAAGACAAAGGACAACATCAAGGCTAGATTGAATATAGCTTTATACTGTAACCGTAAAAATATGGAGTTGGTTTATGATGAGTCAAGGGTCGCAAAACCAAGAGCAAGCTTCGTGTTAGAGAAAAACACACAACTGCTAGTCTACAAATGGCTTAAGAGTCTGCGTTTTCCGGATGGACATGCATCGAACATATCAAGGTTGGTTAATATAGAGGACTGCAGATTGTATGGAATGAAGAGTCATGACTGCCACGTGTTTATGCAAATACTCATCCCATTAGCTTTTCGTGATTTGTTGCCAAAGGGAATATGGGATGCACTCACGGAGATAAGTCATTTCTTCAGAGATATATGCTCTAACAAGTTGAATGTTGATCACATTGAGAGACTTCAAACGAATATCTTCGAGACACTATGCAAACTCGAGATGATATTCCCATCATTTTTTGACTCAATGGAGCATCTCCCTATACATCTATCGTTCGAGGCAAAAGCTGGAGGACCAGTCCAATATAGATGAATGTACCCATTCGAACGGTTAGACATTACAGTTGCAATGTAATTCATATATAAAAGTATTTTCTATGTTTTTCTTAATTGAAAATACTTAATTAATTCAATACAGGTACTTGTTTAATCTCAAGAAAAAGGTTAAGAACAAGACACATGTTAAGGCTTCGATATGTGAGGCCTATATTGTCGAAGAGATCTCAATATTTATCTCATACTATTTCGAACCTCATCTGAGAACGAGAATCAATCGCGTTCCACGGCATGATGATGGCGGTGAAGTGCCTTCCAGTGGGAACTTGTCAATATTCTCCAATACTGGACGACCCACGCCTAAAAATGTCGTAAGAGGAAGATATTTGTCGGAAATAGAGTTCAAACAAGCACACAACTATGTTCTATTTAACTGTGATGAGCTGAGACCTTTGATTCAGTAAGTTTATACTAATTAAACTTTGTTAGTAATATACTGTTAATTATATATTGTAATATCATACACTCATTATCACTTGCAGGCAACATCGTCAATATTTGCTCTCCAATAACTCACAGCTGACCGAATCCCAGATCTTTCAATTACAAGATGAGCAGTTTGCCACGTGGTTTAGAACACATGTAAGCACTATCACAAACTCATTCTAACTTGTAAAATTACTGTACGTATGCATGTCATTACGAGATTCTCGTTCATTTACTGTTTATTGATGTACATTACATACAAGGTTTATCAAATGGGAAGGAGTGCACCTAAGTCATTGTCTTCACTAAGCCTGGGGCCTGAAAGAAAATGTAAGTGCTACAACGAGTATTTTATCAATGGATATGTTTTCCATACTGAAGAATACGGGCAAGGAAAAAAGACATACAACAACGGTGTTTGTGTTAAGGGATCCACTAGTAGTGAGTTAGAAGTTGACTACTATGGTACATTAGAAGAGGTCGTCGAACTGCAATATCATAACGAGTAGAATATAGTGTTTTTATTCAAATGCTATTGGTATGACACGACTGACAGAGGAATCAGAGTTGATTCGCACTATGGTCTGGTCGAAATCAACTCAAAAGCTAGACTCCGCAACATAAACGATGTCTTTGTTTTCCCAAAGCAATGTTAACAAGTTTATTACACATACACCCCTTCATTTAGAAAGGATCGATCAAGAGTGGATTGGTTGTCCGTTTTAAAAACGAAACCCCGGGTTCGTGTCGAGGTTGTTCAAGATGAGAACGAAGACACAAGTGTGCGAGATGAAGTCTTTCAAGTTAGTGAGGTGGTTGAACCATATCGAGTTGCTCCTTCGATTGAATTGGAAGAAAATTCAAATTTTCGTGTTTTCGATGATAGTCTTGTTGATGTTGACGCAGAGTTGAATTTTGTTTTGAGCTCTAGCGGACAAGCAAATATCGATGACGAAGATGATATTCATTTGAAGATTGCGATGAAGGTGATGACAATTCAATTGATGACGAAGAAGAAGAAAATTCTGACTAACTACCAAAATGAAGCCCTATGTAAAACCCTTTTTTTTTCTTGTAATTTAGATTATGAATGATATATATATTTTGAAACACAAAATATTTATTACTTGAAATAATTAGTTGAAATGCCACAATTATGAGATAATTCCTTGAAATAATTATTGATAATGGATGATATATTTTGTGACATGAAATAATTACTTGAAATGCCACCAGATCACCGACGGACTTAAGTCCGTCGGCATTTCATAGAGAGTTCGAAAATAATTACTTGAAATGCTATCATATCACCGACGGCCACACCGACGGACTTAAGTCCGTCGGCATTTCACAGAGAGTTCGAAAATAATTACTTGAAATGCCACCAGATCACCAACGGCCACTCCGACGGACTTAAGTCCGTCGGCATTTCACAGAGAGTTCGAAAATAATTACTTGAAATGCCACCAGATCGCCGACGGACTTAAGTCCGTCGGCATTTCATAGAAAGTTTGAAAATAATTACTTGAAATGCCACCCGATCACCGACGGCGACACCGACGAATTTAAATCCGTCGGTACGTTGTCGGCGAGTCAATTGTACCGACAACATTACCGACGGACCGCGTGAATTTCAAAGGGTTGCGCATTAAATGCGCCTCTGACCGCGTAATATTGCCAACGGAATTACCGACGGACAACTAAAAATATGGAGGGTCATTAAAAATTTTGGTGCGAAATTCAAAATGTACCGACGGATGTTTAACACATCACCGACAGAATAAATTAAAATAATAATTAATTTTATATCCGTCGGTGAATCCGTCGGTAAAACTACCATATAAGTTCAAGTGACCGCCCGTTCAGTTCATTTTTTCTTCTCCTTCGTTTCTCTCCTTCGGTGAATCCTCTCCATTCTTCAAAGCTTTCACCTTCAATCTCTAGCAAGTTTTCTTCATCATCTTCATCAGTTTAAAAGGTTAGTGTTTCCTCTATTTCATTTTACTTTAATAGTTTTTTTTTGCTATTTTTTTGGGTATTTTTTTTGTTTTGGTGTATTTTTTGTAATGTAGATAAAGTCTATAGTTTTTTTTTTGCATAATTCATTGCTAAAGTATATAGTTTTTTTTTCTTGAATTTATTGAATATTTTTTATTGTTATATTGGCATAATTATTATTAGTTAATTTGTTGAATTTTTATTGTTAATGTTGAATTTACCATAGAATTAGTAATTGAATATGTTGAAATAATTATTAATTTTACTTTATTATTGCATGATTTGTGTTTAATTTTTTCCATTTATTTTGATTGTTATTCTAGAGTTTTTTTTAATTTATTGTTTTGTTGTATTGGCATAATTATTGAATAATTACTTGAATTGTAACTGTTAATGTTGAATTTACCGTAGAATTAGTAATTGAATATGTTGGAATAATTATTAGTTTTACTCTATTATTGCATGCTTTGTGTTTAATTTTTTCCATTTATTTTGATTGTTATTCTAGAGTTTTTATTTATTTATTGTTTTGTTGTAATGACATAATTATTGAATAATTAGTTGAATTGTAATTCTTAATGTTGAATTGACCTTAGGATTAGTAATTGAATATGTTGGAATAATTAGTATAGATTAGGTAAATTGGTTGTGGCTATTGTTAATATGTGCATGTTTGTGGATTTGGTTAGTATCCGGTATAGGGGAGGTGCTGTCGAATTTTTTTTTTACATTTGAATTTAATTATATAATTATTTGTATCAAATTGTGTAGATGCGTAGAACGAAAACCAGAGCTGGTCGCTCAGGTGCGGTCGCAGCTAGTTCGTCTAGCAGCGAGGATGATATTTCCTTAGGTGCCTCTCAAGAAGAGGCACCTACACCACCTGCGCCGTCAACCGATGCTGCCTCTTCCAGCGGTACTTCACAGTGCAGAGGCGGCGTGCCTTCGTAGCGGAAGCAATTTACCCGCAAGTACGAGGCACAGTGGAAGGGCGACCTTTCAATGTAAGTTTGTTAAGGTTTTAGTTTTTTTAAAAAAAAATTACAACATAATTTATGAAGTAATCACTATTGAATTTATTTCATTTATTTTCAGGTTCACAAACATTGAGGCCGCCCGAGTAATATCATCGGCGTTTAAATCGTCGATGGAGATTCCATTGTTTCAATGGAGTCAGATATCCAAGCATCCTGAATGGATGCCTCAAATCAATGCATGGTTTAACAGGTTTGAGGTTGGTATTAATTTATAATTTTCAGCTTATTAATATAATTGTAAATAAATTATTATTTTTATTTAAACTTGTTTATTTATACAAAGCACAAATTCTGCTGGGACATTGAGCATAACACTGTTGTGAGGAGGGCGTGGGAAAATCACGCGGCAATTAGGTAAGATCGAAAACAATACATGATTTTTTGAGACAAAAATTTATGTTTCGAAATGTAATTTTTGGTTCCGTGAAGCAGGTTACGTGATTTTTGATATGAAGCACAGAAAAAGGCAAAAAAACCGTGAGGGATAGGGGTTTCCAAGGCTGGAACAATGTTGAAGTTTGGAGGGATTTCAAACCGATATACATCCCGGAAGATATATGGCCGCACTATCTTGAGCACGTGACGTTTGAGCGGTTCACACGACGCTCACAGTCAGGTGCTGACAACCGGAATCGGCCAATTCATGGCGCGGTGACAACTCACACTGGCGGCTCCGTTCCGTTTGCTGCACATGCGAAACGGATGGTAAGATTAATTTAAATGAAATATATCGTTAAATTCAGTTGTTGTTAATATATCTTTTTTCATTATAGGCTGCGTCTCTTGGACGTGAGCCGAGCCTGATGGAACTTTTTGTGGAGACGCACATGCGGAGTCAAGACCGCCAGAAGGGGGCGCAACAGTTCGTTGATAACCGTGCTCAGCATTTCGTGGTATGTTTGTTCAACCATTTTATTTTGTAAGTTATTATGTAAGTTATTATGTTTATTGTATTGAATATGATGATTACTTTTTATTTTTATTTTCATGAGACCTATAATAATCGGTTGAGGGAGAGATACGGGGACGATACTTTGACCCATCCGGAATTCAATCCGGATTTGTGGATGGAGGTTGGCTCGTCAGGTGGACCCGATAAAAATCGGGTTTACGGGCTCTCCAACACTACGGCCGACAACTTGCGGTCGACCCGTAGTGTTTCAACCATTGGGAGCTCCCAATCAATATCGAGCTCCCAATCTAAGGAGTTCGTGGCTTTGCAGCAACTCACTGAGAAATACGATAACCTAAAAGCGGAGTACGCACAACTCAAAGCGTCTCATGCGGAACAAAGAGCGGAGTTTGAGCAATTCAAAGCGTCTCAAGCACAACAAAAAGCGGAGTGTTAAGCGGCTCATGAACAGCAAAAAGCGGCTTATGACCAGCTTTACGAAATGATTATGAAATTGTCAAATAGCGGAACATGTGCGCCTAATCCTTTTTGGCCGTATAACCACCAGCCTCCGCCAGGATCTCCTCCTCCTCCTCAAGCTCCATCATCTTTATATTAATTTGTAATCAACATTATTTACCTTTAAAACTTCATTTATTATTTTTCTTGAAACATATTCAGTTTGTAATGAATATTATTTAACTTTGTTTTTTTTTCTTATGTTTAATATAAATTTTATTTGCATAATTGGTTTGTATTATAATTAATTTATATAGTTTTATATTATATATCCTAAATAATTTTTTAAAAACAAATTAGGAAAAAAACTATTACCAAGGATTTTACCGACGGATGAATTCGGTCGGTATTTTAAACACTCACCGACAAAATTACCGACAGACTTAATCCGTCGGCATTTAACAGTAGCTTCCACAATCACCGACGCATTTATAGACGGACATATTCTGTCGGTATTTCATACACTCACCGACAGATTTACCGACGACTATTTTCCGTCGGTCAATTACAATATACCGACGGACTAAAAATCCATCGGTATATTTCAAGCGGGAATCTTTTTTGTTGGTGTGCAAATTCCGTCTGTAAAACCATCGGCAAATGGTTTTTTTGTTTTTCCGACCGATATAGCGACGAAATGGGGAATCACCGACGAAGGGAAAGCCGACGGACGTAATCCGTCGGGGATTACGTCGGTAAAAAAATCATCGATAAACTTCTAATCACACACCGACGGAATTTGTCCGTTGGTAATACTGTGAAATCTTGTAGTGTACCTATGATGGTCGAGGGCTCGAAGGCGCACTCGAATGGAGAATGAAAGGTGGTGGGAAAATACAGATATTTTTCAGGTGGCCTAATTTTCATGGGCGGCCTGCCCAAGTTGAAAAATTCTCAAAAGTGAAAATTTTTCAAAAGCTATTTCAATGTTCTCCATTTCAAGTTGGCCTTCCGTTTGATGGATTCTGTTAGAATTTTCTCTAATAAAATTTACAACACTCATTGTCTAATGTCTCAAAGTTTAAATGATATGCATACATCTTTACCTGATTTGAAATATAGGCCCCCATTTCCTCTTAGTCTTCTCGTTGCTTAGTTGGTGAGATCTTGCTATCTTATTTGAGTCATCTTTGTCGTTTGGCTTTCTAGCCCACTCGAGTTGGCTCATGTAAGTTTATTTCCATATTTGTTTACATAACTCAGCTTTTGCGGTGCCCATCGTGACCCACTTGCTTGCTAGAGATTTTCTAATCTCGTCAAATAATTTGAGAGGATTATTCATTACCCCTCGTCTCACTGCTAAAAACATTCGGTATCACTTGCTGAAAGGATCGAGCTGTCTTTTATAAACCAAAATGCCCCCTTGTCTTGTTGTAAGGGATGATAGATTTTCCTTAAACACAATGATGTCCCCTTATACTGGTCATTGCCCCCAAGTGTGCTATGTCACTGACTTAGATGAATAATGATTTTAAGAGGCCATTCTCTCATTTGGTGAAGGAATATGGATCTAGAATGAATCTTGAAATCTTGATCTTGCCTTTTGACAACAAAAATTGTTTTGATATGAATTGAAAACAATTTGCTTTTGAAATCTTGCAACTCCTTGGTTATTATCTTTCTTGGAAAAGAGATTATTTGCTCTTGTGTTTGGCAATGAGGTCTTTGATGAAAATACATCATGAGATGACCTTTTGTTTCAAAGTGAAGGGCTTGAGCAAAAGCTCGAGGTTTTGTACGAGAAAAAAAACTTGTCTTTTTTTTTTGAACATTTATTATCACCATGAATAATAATGAGTAGTTCTTTCTTGATGTCATGAATCTTATGAAAAAAATATTCTTTGCATTTTGAGAGCATTGTTTATTGTTCTAGGTTGCTTGCTTGCTTGATTAAAAAAGACTTCTATAGGCACATAACGTAGGATGTGATTTTTGGCTATGAAAGAAAAGGATTCATAAGGCTCAAAGAGTGTTTCAGGGTTTCAAAGACTAAAGATCACGATCAATAGTTTGACTTTTGACGTCATTCATATTTTCTTTTGCCGCTCTTCTTTGATTTTCCCCCTTTTTTTCTTTTTCATTGCTTTGCTAGAGCATACTCACTTTATCTTGGTTATCACTTTTTCTTGTGATTTGGGCATGCCCCCTAGCATTTGATTTCTTGGGCTCTTTTACCTTTTGGCTTTCTCACGGCTTTATCATCTTTCTTGATCATTGAAATTTCACTTACCCCCAGTGTAGGGTGTGATCTTAGTCGGGATTTTTATGAAAGAAAAATTATTCGGGCTCAAAAAGGGATCGCAAGGGATGTACTTATTTCAGAACGTGAAAGGAATAACAAAGATGGCCTTTCCTCATTTCAAGAGCAAGCAGCTATGATCAATAAACTTTGACCTCATCTAGTGTGATGGTTTAGTCTTTGCAAAGATGTATTTCATGAGTTATAAGCAACAAGTTCACTACATACCATTATTCATACATTTAAAAAAACATTATTCAAGAGTAATAGGGTATTTATTCATTTCTTTTTTTTTAGAGTTTGGTCATCTCTATGAAGGAGTTGCTTGATTCACTTGTCATTCTATATGTAGAATGTCAAAAATATTGTTTTTGAATAAACATCAAATTATTTTTGAAATCAAAATGCTAGATCAATTTTTCAAAACTCTAACAGGGAAACTGATTTTGGTAAAAGAGATGAATTGCGTCTATGAGATTGTGCAAGGCTTCAAAGATGTGTTTATGAGTCTTAATAAGAAAGCTCTCTCAGAAAAATGAATAAAGCTTAATCGTAAACACGATTGAATGACAAACTCATTATTTTCATTGAAACTTTGAAAAATAAATTCAACAACAAAGAACTTATGACAACATCTTGGGCTATGAATACTGGCATGATAACATATAAAAGGGCTAAACATTTAACAATCATTGATTGGAATTTCTGGAATCATTCATTCTCCTTGACAAGGGCATCTCTTCAACAATCAATAATATCACCATAGCTTTATCTTCAAGATAGTTGATTTCTAGGAATTGGTGTGAAGCAATTAGCTATAGGAACAACCCCTCAACCGAGATAAAATAACAATCTCATGTCAACTGGAAAACAAAGTACTTAAATTTTTCTCTCTCAATTCCTCCTTCCTTCACTTGATTCTTTCTTAGATTAGTGTTTTATAAGCTGGATTTTGTAAGTTTACAAAGTTATTCTCTTGCTTTTCTTATTTTTTTTCCTTATAATTTTTTTTATGTTTTTCCCTTACTTTCCTCTATTTCTCTCTAACCTTTTCTTTTCTTTCTTTTTCTATCTTGCTTCTGCCCAGTTGGCAACATATAAAAGGAAGGAAGAGCTGATTTATTTTATTTTTTAATGGCAAATAACCATTTTACTCTTAATAAATCGTTTTGTTTTTATTTGACGGTTTTTTTTGTTAGCACTATCAAGTTCTGTTAATCCTAAAATTTTAAAAAGATTTTATTTAATATATTTTAAGTTTCCTCGTAAAATTTCAGCTCAATCTGGTGGTTGGATTGAAAATTACGTCCAACAACATAAAACTGGTCAAATTGTGATTTTTCATCAAATTTCTGAATTTCTCAGAAAATTCTAAAATTTTAACCCAAGCTAAATCATCATATTAAAAAGCTTCACCTAAATTTTTATAATTTTTTAATAATTTAATCAAGAATTATAATTTTTTTTATATAAAATTATTTAAAAAATATTGATAAAATTTTGACCTTGGCTGCAGCTCACCCTAGCTCCACAACATGCCCCCGCCGCTGATTGTGATGCGTGTGATTTGTGTTTTGTTTCGAGGATAGATTTGTAATTGTCTGATTAATCAATATATATTCATTATATTGAATCTTTGCATGAACCCTCGCGCCCACTTATTTGTATTGTGGTGGAGATCAGTATATTTTGTTTGGAAAAATAGTAAAATAATTTTTATTTTATTTTTAACACTAAAACATCTAAATCACTGCAAAACAATTTCTTTGTGATAAACGTATTTTAAAAAAAAAACAAAGAAAAATAAAAGCTACTGCGGCTCTTTACCAGCTAGCTGCCTTGGAAACCAGTACTCAATTCACTGTTTGATCTCCAAGATGCATGGGCAGCCTGCAGCCCTTTAATTAGCCCTTGTCATGTTAGGGTTTAGATAAATGTGTTAATTAAGAGAGCCCTGCTCGATCTCATACCAATCTTGTTAAGAACTCGAAATTGAAGAGGGAGGGAGGGAGGGAGGGAGGGAGTCATCTTCCTACTCACAGACCCTAAAGCGACGACGGATCCTCAACAGACTGACATGCACTGGCAGCGTGCTTTAATTATGGGTGCAGTGGATTTAGGATTCCTCAAGTCTTTGCATTCAATAAAACACAAGACTTCTTGTCAAATGCATTATCGTTCGTTACCCCCAATAGCTAAAAACAATATTAATCGCTCTGCTCTTGTCTTTGCTCCTAGATTTTCCAAAGGATAGACGTTTCTCTCCCGTCAGATGTGACAAACGCCCTAACCTTAACTTAAGATTGTTTGTGTGTCGATATTTTTTTTTAATGTGATTTCTTTCAAAAATAAGTTGCTGATAGTGAATTATTTTTCATGTTTTATAGTTTCACATAAAATAAGTTTAAAAATATTTTTTAATATTTGATCATATTATATTATGAAAAATAAATTAAAAAGTAACTTGTTACTATTTTTTAAAAAATTATTAAAAGAATATATGTTTTAAATCTCACAGTTAAAAAGTTAAAGGATGATAAAAATTGAAAAACAAAATTAAATTCATAAATTATTTCAATAAATAAATAAATATCAATAAATGAATGGAGACTAAATATGTCAGATAAAAAAATTAAAAGATTATGAAATTGAAAAGAAATCTCAGTTTCATAAACTATTTCAAATAAAATAAATAACAATAAAAACTAGAAGCCAAATCTAATAGATAAAAAATTTCAATTAAAAAAATAAACAATAATTAAAAAATGAGAACAAAAGTTGTTATAAAAATCAAATACCAAGATATGAAATTGAAAAAAAAATAATTTCAAAACAAAATATATAATAGATTGAGAATTAAATTTGATGTAGTTAACAAATAATAATATATTTTTTTATTTTTCATAACTTATAGAAAGTGTTTTTCGTCAAAGATAAATAAAAAAATATTTTCATAATTAAAATTTTTTGACTATAATAATTTTTTTTTTATCAATAAACAAAGAAACAGGAAAAAAAAAGTTTTGAAAATTAATTTTTAAAAAACCATCTTCAGGCCTTGAAAGATTTCATGTTTTGGAAAAGAAAGCGACAAGATGCAAACTGTTGATGCATGAGCACCGATCAAATCCAAAGCTAGCATGCAAGCATGACCCGTGATATATATATATATATATATATATATATATATATATATATATATATATATATATATATATAAAGCAAGTTTTATTGCACCGTGATCTTCCCCAGAATATTAATAAGAATAGAAAATCTCTGTTCTCCCTGATTCAGGAGGAGTTATATATTGTTAGTGAGTGTAATGAATGTGACTTGACATCGAGCAGGTGGAAGAATTAGTGAGACGGAACACTTAATTTACTCCATAACCTACCTCTTCACTTCACGCGCAGAGTTTCTACTCGGCATTAATTATTTGTCGTGTACAGGATCAACTCCTTAATTGCCCAGGAAGGAGATCAGTTGTTACTTGTTATACACATATACACATTCAATCCGAATTAACCTTGAGACATTTAGGATTCCTATTTCCTGGGGCAAGTATATATGCATGGCACGTGGAAGGTCTCGTGAGTTGTATAGCTAGCTAGCTTGCTGTCTAGTACAAATCTTCGATTGGTTTTACATTAGAAAAGGGAAGGAGCCACAGGTCCCAAGGGTGCATGAAGGCAAAGCAAGCTACAACACACACGACAGAAATTAATTAGCCTCCTTCTCTGCATGCATGCATGAAACTAGCTACTTTGATCTTGCTTGTAATTCTTTACTGGATTGGATTATGATAACAAGAACGATAATGTCAGGCTAATTTAATGCTGCACAGAATGAATGCTTGCTTGGTTATTATTGGAGATTTTTTTTCCATGCATGCACCCCTTCTTTAGCATATATATTTCAAAACTCCAACGAGCCGAGTTGCTATGCTATAATGACCCACTATTATCTCTTGATGTGTTTTGGTATTGTTTTGCGATTGTTTTTTAAATTGGTTTTTTATAAATATATTTAAATAATATTTTTTAAATTATTTTAAACTTTATCACATCAAAACTTTAAAAAAATTCATGAAACCATAATTTCTACCGTAAAAACAAGTAACCCCTAAGGGTGTGTTTGGTATTGCGGTAGCTATTGTGGTTGTAGTTTGAAAAAAGTTGTTTTATAAAAAGTACTTTTAGTTGAGGTTGGTTTAAAAAAATATATGTTTGGTTAAAACTGTGGTTGAAATTGAGGTTGAATAAAAAGTAGTTTAATGTGTTTGCTTAAAAATACTTTTGAAATTGAGGTTATAAAATAATTTTAAAAAATATATATTAATATTTATAGTTTTTAATTTAAATATTATAAATTTAACTATTGCTATTACATCATGAAATAAATCATACTTTATATAAAATATTTTTTATTATTCTATTAAACTATCTACAATTCCATTACGTATGAAATTCATCCGATAAGAACTACAGTTTCCATGATTTTTTGAGCATGAAATAAAATTAGGTAAAATATTATTATGAATAAAATTGAGATTACAATATGAGTAAATTTAATTTATCTTAAACTAATTTAAAAAATAACAAAAAAAAAATTATTGTTCATGTTCACGTGACGTAAATTATGCAAGTAAAATCAATTCACTATACTAGTTTTTCATTAAAAAAAAAATTCACATTAACAAAACAGTAAATTAAGAATTAATTTATCCATGTGGCAGTGTGCGGATGATAATGATTGCCAATAAAATACTCCTACTTGAGTTGAGAAGGAAGGAAGCAAACAAGAAATTGGGTGGGCCCTTGAGATTTTCTTTCCCTTGGCAGTAGACGGGCAAAAGTGAATTGAAAAGCAGTAATTTTCTGCTTCACAGAACTGGCGGTACAAACTTAATTTTCAGTGGGACCCATCTTCAAAATCTATGTTTCAAATACTTACCAAACGATTAAAAATTATGGTTGGAACAAAACACAGTTCCAACCACAATACCAAACACCTTCTAATATGAATTTGAAAATTTCGGTGGAAAATTGTCATGGAAGATATAAGTTTTCAGAGTTAAGGAAAGTTATAGAGACATCTGGGAGAAGTTGGAAATTCTATGAAAGTTATAGAGATATTTCAGAATTAAATTAACCGGTATATTACATATTCATTATTAAAAAAAATACAAGAACATATACAGGCATGCATGATTTATTTTATACAAGAGAATTTTCAAACCAATTCACACATCCACGTACTTGAACAAATTTAAAAAAATTTCTCGATCCCGATATTTAAACCAAGTAAAAGAAATAATATATAAAAAACTCATTAGCCACCATAACACTTCGAAGAACATAGATTCATGACCAATGTGAAGGTTTCATTTCACTAGTGATTTGAAGAGAAAGTACTTGAACATGTGTTTTTTTATTAAAATTAAAATTTTAATGTTTTTTCATTATTTTAATACAAAACAATAAGAAAAAATATTTCAAAAAACTACCAATAATAATATATTCCGGATATCCTGTTTGCGCATTCAACGACACACGAGTTATTGCAACGTACTGCTATAACATTTGACATGAGGTAAAGAAAGACGAACAGGATCAGAGAGGAGGGTAGCGAGAGGCTGCGGGGAAGTTGATCATGATCATGTAAAGAGCTGAGTAAAACATGGGGTGATAAGTTTGAGATGGAGGGAGAAAAGCAGGGCAACAGTGAAAGGGACTGGTCAAGCTAGGTGGGCATGCCAATGGCTGCTGCCACCGTGTTACCACCTTTAGCATCAGCGGGCTCGTAGCTCGATACCCAACACGTTCGTAATCGCAGTACTGCTCCATTCCACCTTACACTGCCATGTCTCAAACCCTTGATCCACTCGATCATTACTACTTAATAATAATAATTATTTACACTTTAAATCATGGAATTTGAGCTCTTCAAGGCAAGATAAACTCACAGGATTCCCTCTAGATTTCCTTGCAGGGGACCAGTGGTGGTAGTTGCTTGCTGCCAGTCTCCACTCTCTGGGCGATGTAACTGAACAATAGTAAATTAGTTGGCTTGTTATGTATGGACTCTAGAGGAAGATGTTTCGGGACATTACCAGACCGGACAAGGAGGAATCTTGGCAATATTGTTACTCACCTCAAAAGCGTATTAATTTCGGCGCAAACTACATGAATCTTGGAATTTGGATCATACCCTAATAAACATATCCCTAACGACCATGTTTGATTTTTTTTTTTTTTTTTTATGGCTATATATGCGCGTATTGCCTCTGTGATCATCGACATTAATGGTCTTGTAATTCACTAGCAAATCAATTGCAAAAAGTCATCGTGTGGACATATATATATATATATATATATATATATATATATATATATATGTTCGATGCTGGGATCATATATATCCATATAGATTCAAGACCATTCCAATACACATCTATCATGGGATTGATACATTGCAGGCAGCTCACGCAACATGCTTATGCACTTTCACTATTTTCTAAGGGAACTTTAAGATTGCGGTTGAACCATGCTTTTTAAATGTTTTATTTGTTTTAAAAAAAGCTTCAGATTAATATATTGTTAGTATTGTTTTATAGTCTTAATATTTTGATATAAAAAATATTATTTTAAATAAAAAACACTTTTAAAAAATCATTTCATATTACATCTAGCAGTAGGAAGTAGGAACAACAAAAGCAAACAGTGGATCAAGCCCCGTCCTCTCGATGTTCAAATATTATTTGATGGAGAAGTCTGTTTCCTTCCTGCAGCCATAGTATTTGAAAATTAAAGAAAGGAAAATAGTAAATTGGTAGGTTATATTGACGGGGATAACCCATCCACATAGATTACGCTATTCTCAAAAACACAGTTCAATATATATGTTATCTTGTTAGAACAATGTAACCTCTTGAAGTATAAATAAAAACCTTGTCTTAATCGTTTTTTATTTGTTTTTTAATCGGTTATTGGAGATTTCTAGTTATCAAAATAGATTTTTTAAAATTAGATTTAGAAGATCATGTTTTGCGGATTATCTTTGATTTTTTGTGTTATTTTAATTTTTATAATATAATTTTTATATTTTAGGATAGTTTTTTTAGCCTATAAAAAGGCAAATTTTATTTACTTTATCTGCAGAAAAACAAAACTAGAATCGAAACTAGCTACCCTCTTCACCTTTTTATGGATGTCTTTTTATATATATATAAAAAAAAACCTTAAGAAAAAGGGGTCGAAAGGACAGAAACACACATCCAATCAAGTGTCCATCAAAAGTCCAAGGGAGAGAGTAGAATCCACGCATCCAATCAATTAAATACACACAGTATGGCCAATCCAAGGCAGTGCAGTGCTCATGTAACAAACAGTATGGTAGCAGCTTTCAAAGGCAAAGCCTTGCTGTATACATTACACATGAACTTGGAAGTTGGAACCCTAAGTCCTAACCTCAACTTTTGTCACCCATTTACAGCAAACAGTACTTTTAAAGGTGTGTTTGGCTTGGAGATATGACAGTTTTTTATCAAAGGTATGATATCTTTTAAGTACAAATTATATCTTTAAAAATATGTTTTTTACTCAAAAAATCAAAAACTAGCTCCCATTCAAACACCCCCTCTAAGCCAGCCAGCCAGCCAGCCAGCCCCATGTGAATATAACCCATGATATCACCAGCTAGCCAGCCAGCCACCTGTACCCTTTTGGACAACAGCCATCGGACTTTTAACAGTCTTGGCAGGACTCCCTTTCACTTCACTGCCTCACGCTCAGCTTTAGTCACTGCTCCGGAGAATGATACAAATTGTTTTTTAAATCAAAACAATATTTAATTTTTTTTCAAAAAGACAATTAAACCGCAATGCCAAACTTGCCTTGCTAGCCTTGCCGTCCAAGCCAAAGCCAAAGCATCGGGCACCCTTTTATATATATATATATATACACACAATGTATCCTCCACAGTCCACTTAACTATCAGCACAATACACCTCTTTCTTCGCTCTTGTGGACGCTTATTTTTTTGGTTGTTTGAAAGAAAGAGAGAGAGGTACTAGTTCAAAGATGGGTGTTATTGGGTTTTGTGTTGATTCAAATAGGGTGGTTTTGTGTGGTAAGAGGAAGCTAAGGAGCTTATTTTGGAGGATTAGAGCGGAGATAAGGAGACAAGTGAAGAGCAGCAAGTCCAAGCAAAGGCTTAGCTTCAATTACGATCCTTTCAGCTATGCTCTCAACTTTGATGATGGCAACTTTGGTTTCTTCTGCTGATCGTGAAGTTTTCAACTCTCAACAACAAAATGACAGTAGATGAGGCACAAGCGGTAGCATCTGCAGTACTTTTAGCAAGAGAAGTTACTTATCAAGCAAAAGGATATGCTTTTCTTTTGTTTTCCCTCTTGATTCTAACTCCTTGCTATTCGAAGTCTAGTTCTAGGTCAAGTTTTAATATTTAGTGGAGAGATCAGTGTATGTAATTTTGAAATTAGAACCCAACTTCCAATGGTTACTGCTCTAGCTTATATATATACACGATCTTTCAAAACATCATATGTTCAGTTCTTGATCTCCTTCTCTTAACAATTCATCAATGGATCAAGGTGGAAGCAGGAAAAGTTTGATCTTTATGTCATTAATCTAATTGGGATCCCACTTCAAAAAACTGAAAGAAGTAAGGAGAGAGTACAGAGTGAGGTATAGATCCTATTCTTTTCTGGTGCAGTGGTTGCTTTCAGTACTGTTAATGCCAAACCTGTTGTGCTTTCACCATCCTATATGCGCAGATCTACATGGTTAGTTTTGGTTGAAGTCAAGAACTCAATGGCTTGTCATTTTATACAATAGTTATTTGTGAATTCTCTGCTTGATTTGATTAAATTCACCATCCATTTCTTCTAAACTGTATGGCTAGTTGGACATGGTTGAATTGTCTCTATCCTCCTCCTGCACCACTTCAAGGCAAAAACAAAATGTATGCCAGCTTGGCTTGAATCATCTGTCAACATCTTCTACTCGTTTTGTTACCCAGTGCCATCCATTATCATTCTTTCTGATCTCCTTGCTTGCAGTAATTTTGTGTTGCACCATATATGCTGCCCAACTAACTTGTAAGGTCATTATTATTTTGTCCAGTCAGAATTTTGTCATTTTTATGCATAGACTACTGGTGGAAATGGGAAATTTGCTCCCGTTTCGATTTATTGGTTTTCGAGTTTGAAGAGAGTGGACCATGATGAAAACGTAGAGCCTTTTTTATGACTTGAATTCTTACATAAGTCAATGTAGCCAGCATGAAGAAAGCAAACAAAATGCATGCCAGCTTGGCTTGAATTGGGTACTGTTGGTTTTTCATATGGTATTATTATTAATATTATATTACGCAAGAGTTCGTGGAAACTGGATGGTGATGATCCACCAGTTCTACAGTACTGCTCGCTCACCCTTGTTTGCCTCATCCATCCATCCATCCATCCATCCATCCATCCATCCGTGTCCTTTGAACCCACATTATCACATAAGCTATTATATGGAAATTGTCCTCCTGCTCCGCTGGAGGCCGCCCTCTGACAAAAGAGATATTGCAGGCGAAGGCTTGGACCATTCGATCATCATCATCATCATAGCAATGGCCCATTTCACCACGGAGTCTGAGCCCTACCTCTATATATGATATCAACAGAACGTTGTATCTTAGTTCCAGGGGTTTTAATTTTTAAATAGTTCACCGTTCAATGTTCTGGTTTTTATCCTTTCTTTCTTTACCCATTTCCCCTACTATTTTACACAAAATTGATAAACAAAGTATTTTGAAAAAGAAAATGAAGCTGATATAGAGGATTTGTGTTCTTAAGAAATATGCATGGGGGTGATTCAATTCTAGCTGATGCTCAAACTTGCTTGAAAATTCTCTTGATGGTCGGTCGAGTAAAAACATAGGTATGAAATAATAGTTATTCAGACCATGAGGACTACCTAATTAAATGCTTAAACTACAGGGACTCGATCATAATTAATTATTTTTAACTCTCTAACTTTAGGGGTTCCAAAGACCCGCGCGCAAGTTCCTTGAAGAGAGAGAGAAATCTAGACCGTCGGTATAAAAACCTGAGAAAACTCCAAGGGTGGATATATGTTGCCAAGTCATGGATCCACGTCAAAAAATCATTTCCCTCACACATCAAAAACCGAAAGCAACCAATTGGCGCCATTGTAAAACCGCCAAAGCTGGAATTTCCCTCTCTTTTATTTTCATTTCCCCCCTTAAAAAACACAGCTAAGCCCATTTCTTCTTATTCTCAAAACGAAAAAAATAAAAAGCATCACTCAAAGAGAAGAATTAAGGGGAAAAAAAACATATTTCTCACGAGGTAGAAGAAGTAGAAGAAGAAATGGCAAGGAAGAGAGTGGAGGCTGAGTCTACAGATGGGTCTGTTGATGCCAATACTACCACTTCACTTGTTCGTGCGAAAGATGGCAGTGCTTTTACTAAGTGGTATTTACTTGCTTTCCCATTTTCCCCACCTTTTTATGCTAATAATCCTGAGTTTTTCTAATCTTTGTCTGGAGGTTTTAAAGAAATGTAGCTTTTTTTAGGCAAATTCTGTTTCTGGTTTTTTCTTTCTTAATCTAATTCCGTGTCATTGACTTGGTTCTGGGGTTTAAAATTATGGGTTCTTTGAATTTCCGAAGAAATGGAGAAACCCAGTCACAGAAAGTAATAAATTAATGAGATAACTGGCGGGTTCTGTTTTTTGAATTGATTTGATGAGAGGAATTGGATTGAAATGTGAAATAAATTTATGCAGTGAGGAGTGCAAGAAGGATGTGCCAGTGGCTCTTATAAGTTTCCACAGCTGTAGCCTTGATGCTAAGATCAAGATGAATTTGGGTTGGTTCGGTACCATCGTCTTTGTGTAATTAAACAATTAGTTTTATCACTTGTTAGTAGGTCAATTACTAAATGGGTTTTAATTACTTTTTATGATTTAGAGGCTCAAGTTGTTGAAAAGCCAAGTGAAGCTAAGCAGAAACCAGCTGAGAGGTACTAGTTTCTTGTACTAGCTTATTATTTGGCTAATTATTTGTTATAATTTGGTTATTATGAATTTACGATTTGGTTTGTGATTTTATTTTTCCTTTTGTAGGAAGAAAGGAAGTTCAACTGAGCCAAAATTGAAGAAAGCTAAAAAAGAAAAGAAAGGCAGGGATCCAAATGCACCGAAACGCCCTCCCACTGCATTCTTTCTCTTTATG
Organism: Populus nigra; assembly: GCF_951802175.1. Classification (NCBI taxonomy): domain Eukaryota; kingdom Viridiplantae; phylum Streptophyta; class Magnoliopsida; order Malpighiales; family Salicaceae; genus Populus; species Populus nigra. Next base: position 15,116,157 of record NC_084865.1, on the reverse strand, counting down.
TAATGCTCTCTGCTGCTTGTTTGTGTGATGCAGTATAATGTTGTGATAATTTGTTTAATTGGGGATGCTTGCATTGACGTGTTTCATTGTTTAATTAGGGATGACTTTAGGAAGGAATACAAGGAAGCGAACCCGGACTCTAAGGATGTTAAGAAGGTAAATTAAATGTAGTGTTGTATGTCATTTTCAGGTTTATTTTGTGGGTTGGGTTTACTAATGCAAATGCTGTGTTTAACAAAATTCAGGTTGCGAAGGAAGGTGGTGTGAGATGGAAGTCAATGACCGATGAAGTGAGTGTTGGTTTAACACATTGTTATAATCATTTGTGTACACACTTAATAGCTATTGAATGGTTTGTAATTGTTTTGTTTTCACTCGAATTTATTTCAGGAGAAGAAGCAATATGTGGATAAGGCTGCTGAGCTCAAGGCAGAGAATGACAAGGCATTGGAGAGTGACAACGCTGAAAATGAAGATGTGGGTTCGCAATCATTTCTGAATTTATTGATTTATTGACAATGTTGTTATGGATTTAATACTATAAGCTGTTTGTTTCGTTTGTTCTTATTCAGGACGAAGGGGTTTCTTCAGAGAAGGAAGTAGCCGATCTTGAACTGCGAGATAAAGAGGAGGAAATTTGAAAGTGTTTATTTTGTAGTTCTGTTTTCTGGTAGTGAGTCTGCCTAGTTGCCTTGTAAATTTTGGATCTGCTTTGGTTAACTGGTATGGAATTTGTTTAGAGCAATGCAATCTTGGTGTTTTCAAGTATGAGTTGCAGTTTATTTAGATTCTTGGATGCAGCTTCTTATCTTTTGAGCCATTAATGTGGCTGAGCTTTTAACTTCTTTCTTTAATGGTGATTGATGGTGCCCCATCATACCTTTAATATGAGATATGAATTGCGGTTGCTGAGATTTGGATGTTCAATTTGATTCTACCATGGCCTGTCTGATGAGCTGTGCCAAATAGCAGTTTTTATAACTATAATTGTAACATGGTCAATGCCAATCTTGAGTTACCAATCCTGTAGACAAGTTGTATTTTCATGCATGCTTGTAGATGGTAAAAAAAGGATGTTACATTGCAAACATGGAGTGAAAATGGCTATAAATAATGGGATTTTATTTCTTCAATGACATGACATGTATCACTAAACATGGCTACAGGAATTTTAAGCAAAAGAACAAAAAATGAACTATAACTGTTGCAGAAAACATAAACTGCCATCCTTGCCTCAGGTGACAATGCTCATTTGATATTGAGCTTGTATCCTTGGTAATTGAGTCAGCATCAGACTGGCCCATTTCTCCTTATTTTTCATTTCTTTGTCCTACAAAGTGGCAGAGGTTTGCCACATAAGCATAGATTGTGAGCATAAGCACCTGCAGGGAAGATATTATAAGGTCTACCTTGTGGGATCTCTCCACAAAGCCTGTTGGCCCTGAAGCTTGCATGTCTCAGATTTGTAATCCCCAACAAGCTGGCTGGGATTTTCCCTGTGAGTCTGTTGATAGATAGGTCAAGCCATTGAAGATTCGACAAGAGCCCCAAGGTAGTTGGAATGGTGCCTGTTATCTGGTTCCTTGAAATATCCATCCTCTCCAGTTCTTTCAGGTTTGAGATTGAACCAGGGAACTGACCTGTAATCTTGTTGCTTCCTATGTTTAGAACCTTCAAGCTCAATCCTTCAATGAATTCTGGCATTGTGCCTGAAATTTGGTTCCCTGATACATCTAAAACCTCCAAAAAGCTGCATGTCCTGTTATTTAAGATCCTTGAGAGAAACCCACTGAGCTGATTTGATTGGAGCTCGATTGAAGAAATTCCATCCGGCAATTTGATGTCGAAAAGGTCAAACTTCAATTGGTTGTTTGACAGCTTGAGCTTTTGCAAATTAGACATGTTGGTGAAGAAACCAGCAATGCCATCTACGAGGAAGTTATCAGATAGGTCTAAAGAGCTCAAAGAATCTGGTCTTGTAAATTTTGGAAGGTTTCCTTCAAGTTTACAGCCAGCTAGATGAACATCTGAAAGTTGTCTATCTTTGATCCAAGCAGGAACTGTCCCTAAACTGAGGTGGTTGTAGGACAGGTCTATTGACAATAGAGAAGGAAGACCTCTGCCTTGAATAACTGGAAAGGGATCTGAGAGCCCATTTCTGGATAAGTTAAGGTACCAAAGGTTCTGTAAGCTTGAAATGGATGAAGGGATTTGACCTGTAAGCCTATTAGAACTCAAAGAGAGATGAGTAAGAGATTTTAGGCCTGCAATTTGGTTTGGGATTCTTCCTGTCAGCTGGTTATGATCCAGGGACAAGTCCTGAAGTTTGACCAGGCTGAACAGTGAAGGTGGTAAGAGCCCAGACAATTGGTTATTGGACAGGTCAATGAAGGTGAGGTTTTGAAAGTGCCCCAGAATATCTGGAATCAACCCAGACAACAAATTGAAACTCAAATCAAGAGATTGCAAACTAAGGAAATTTTGGAAAGTGGTTGGGATAGGACCTGATAACAAATTTCTTGCTAAACTCAACTGCTGGAGCTTTTTAAAATTACCTAGGCTTGGAGGAATCTGCCCTCTCAAATGGTTTCCATTCAATGAGAGGATATTGAGCAAGGGCAAACGGCCTAAACCAGGAGGAATGTTCCCTTCAAGAGAATTATCCTCTAGGACCAATTGTGTGAGATGGGTCAAACTAGAGAAGCTTTCAGGAATAGGACCTGCAATATGCTTCATACCACTTATCACCATCACCTCTAAGAATGCCAAACTGCCAAGAGAAGGTGACAAAGTGCCCCTCATGTAAATGCCACTGTCCCTCGCAGGTCCCTGCAACACCAAATCAGTAACCCTACCTGTAGCAGGGTTGCATTGAACACCCTCCCAATCCCCTCCACAACAATCCTTCCCTATCCATGAAGAGAGAATATCTGTAGCATCCTTCAAGATTCTTGCTTTGAAGCCAAGAAGAGCTACCCTGTCCGCCTCTGAGCAAACTGAGGTCTGCAGTGGGGTTATTGTTTGAGCAAGTGACAGTGGTGAAACCACAGCAAGAAAGAAGGATAGCAGTAAAAGCTTAGAAACCCATCCTAGAATCTGCATTTTGGGAAGTGGGTCTTGATCAGATCAGAGAGATAGGTCTTAGAATATATGGATTTTTGATCTGACAAGAAGAACTTTGAATGGGAAAAAGCTAATACACTCTGAGCACAAATAAAGTAAGAAAAGGGTGTAAAGCAGACCTCTGTGGTTTATTCTATTCCATTTCTTCACGTAGACAGGAAGGTATAATGATGATAAACATGATTCTTAAGAGAGATTTCAAGAAATATAATTGTGGTTTCAACAGAGGGCTGCAAGAAACCGAACCATGTCTCTTATATTTATAGCAGTACCATAATAAAGAAGGAGAAAAAAAAAACCCTAGGACATACCTTCTTAGGTTGTTTTTTACTGAATTTTTGATGAGTTTAAAGAGATTCACATGGAAAATTGTGACCGTTGATGGATGTATCACGAGGATCCTATATGTTATTTGAACGTTGGAGCGCACTTCATTCAAATTTACTGCATTTCCACCCTGATTCAAATCAAATCAAATCAAATCATTTTTTTTTTGTTTTTGTTTTTGTTTTGCTATAGTATAGTCCATAACCTGATGCCCTCCCAATTGCTATATGGACCTATGTAGTATCATCATTTTTTGTAGCTGGAATTTGCTTCATAGCTAATTAGTTCACGTGAGTGAACGTACCATACCAGAGCCTTTTTACTCTCCTCTGTTTGATAGCTCTCATGTCATAATCTCCTATTTCGATTGTCATAGAATTTGTACAGGAGTGTTTGTCTACCTCCGATACATGTGATCTGAGTTTGCTCTTCACCTGTTGTTATTACCCCCCTGTCTTAGTTTTATTGATTTGAATTAATTTTGACCAGGTCTTATTAGTATAAAATCTTAAAAATTAAAGTTTATATATCCCTTACAAATATTCTTGTTAAATTTTTATAAAACATAAAATTAGAGAAAAATATTAGCGAAACCTCCATTGTACTGACCTTTAAAAAAGACTAAAAGCATATTGAGATTGGAAGGCAGGGATTTCCGACACAACCATATTGAGATCAAAATTAAAAATAAGTTTCTTGAATGAAATTGAAGGGCATATGTAGAGCTACCATCAATAAAAAAGCTACGGAACGGATAGCAGAGGCCCCAACTCGAGTGATTGGGCGAGGTGCAAGAGATGGCTTTAGTGCTGGACCCTAAGTAGTTAGGAAGGAGATGAAGGGCCTACCATGCATGTTATCGTGGTACTGCAGGAGAGCAGAATGTGACGGAACGTTAATTGCAAGTTGTGACCGTTTGATGATAATACAAGTTGAAATTGAAAGGAAAATCTTGACAAAAAAGTAATTAATTTCTTTTGATGGAAAAGACAAAAGTAATTATGATGACAGTTAATCAAAAGGAATGGTTTAGATTCATTTTGTACTACACCTGGTGATTTCATGTGTCAAGTTTCAACCACCACCATATAATTCCCCCTTCGGGGATAGATAAGGGAAGACGATATGCTTATGATTATTGTCTTTGCTTTTCCTAATTAATCCGAAAGGAAGCTTGCTTGCTTCCTTGCTTAGGCCTTGGATCATGTCAACAGGGTCAGTCCTTTTGCTTAGTGGGATCATGCTTGTGCCCCCCTAACTGCAGAAAGAAAAGAATACTTGCTTGGTTAAAGCCATTCTTTTCCTGTTCACTAGAGAATTTAGGTCAATATTACATGAGAGTAGTGCTATTCTATACTGTGTTGAAATAATATTTTTTTCTTTGCCTTTCTTTATCACGATTCCTAGCTTAATTTGTTTCTGGTGGAGATTCAAGAGCACCCTTGTCATTAAATAAAAGCTTGCATTTAATCTCTAAGGTATATAATTCACAGGAGAAGGCTTGTATAAGTCAAGAAATGTTGAATTTCTTACATGGAGCTTGTCAAAACTACCGTTCTTGTCTTGCAGATTGACTTGTCTGCTTCTACAGTTTCTTTTTTTTCCACCATAGATGTATTGTCCTTTTGTCCTCTTTTTCCCGGTTGTACACATACCATTCCTTGCTTAAATTGCCCAGGTCTAATAATAGTGTAAAAGGAAAGAAGGATATATAGAAGAGAAAAGGAAAAGAGAAACACGCGTGGAGAGATTAAAAGACGGGGATTTAATTTATCTAGCTCTCCAACAAAGATGTTAGAGGAGAAAGGAAGCCCTCGTTACATTCTGCGCCTTTTGATCATCTTCACTGCTCAAATCTCCATCTGTGAAAAATAATTACCAAGTTCAGACTTAAAATGATGAGGATTGTTACTTTCGGCTACATCTTATTTTCGTCTGTCCTGTTCGTGGAACTCACAGCATTAATTTGGCTATTGAAAAAGCTCCCCAGCCAAGACATGTGGTGTCGATATTTGTCCTGGCAAGAGAAGGACAAAAGCCTGCCTTCGCTTTTCAATAATGCTGTCAAGAAATGTGTTTTTTTCTTCTTGGAATTTTTTCTCGGCATCTGTTATCAGTAGTTACCTTTGATCGATGTTCTATGCCTGTGAGTCGGGGCTTTAACCTTTATATCTTCAGTATGATTTATATATTTAAGACCTGATCAAGAAATGTACCCTAAAACCCCCCAAAGATCAGACGCATCAAGGAATTATACTTGCAGCAGACCGAAGATCACAAGTGGGATCCTCACCGCACAGCAGAGGGCTCATGAATAATTATCACTAATAACTGGTTAATGACAAGTTTAAAATTGTCTTATTGCCTGTCCAATCACCCTAACAATTCCTAACCTTCCACTAACGAGACACGAACCTATTTGATTTGTCGTGGGGGCCACATCCGACCGTTTATTAGCATATAGAGAGAAGAAGAGAATGTTTATATCAACGGTAATGGTTCAAAAATCTTCACGAGAGCTGGAGTGTTAAAACCCTAGACAGAATTAGTGAGACGATCGATAATTATGAATCTAATATATTCACAGGAAATCAATTATGGGTTCTTAATCATGAACTCCCAGTTGAGTTATTAAATAAACAATATCGTCTTTAAATCCCATTTCAATTGACATTAATGACATCCGATATGACTTTCCTCAAGCAAGTTTCTCGTCAAAGAAAAAAGAGGAGGAGGAGGAGGAGGAAATAGGCTGCGATGATTGCGGTAGAACGAGGAGCAATGCCCCACCTGGAAACGACAATGTTGACTGTCTAACATCATTATAATATTTCTTTGCTCAACTCTCGGCCTGGATTGTGATCAGTTTGGAGCCCTCTTAAGTTGAAGTTCATGGAAGGCACCAACACACATTGGATAAAGGTAAGTAAGATCATTGTCCAAATTTGCTCGATGATGAGAGCAACCCTAACACATGTAAAGGGTCCCCTACACTTATGATCGTGACATGGCTGTGTATACCATGTACGTACATGAATTAATTAATTAATGGCCTCACGGCCAGTTTTACCATGTAATGAATGATCTCGAGATGTTTTAAAGGGGAGATGTGAGGAGGGATCGGGTAGCTTGTAGGGTTCTTCTTGATGCTTTAACGGCTTTAACGAAATGGAACGCAATCTAAATTCTAAACTCTAAACTTTATCTCAAATCAAAACAAAAACGATTCACCATGCTTCACACAAATGTCCCAATGTGATATGTAGGTTAAGAAAAAGAAAAAGGGAAGGAAAAGGAGCATGGTGGTCCATTTCACCCTAGTATCTCACCTAATCGTTGACATGTTTTGAATTCCTTTTTCATTTGATGCTTACCCAGCGATCCTTAATTAACAGTACTGTTATGGATGTATAGAGCAAGTACTGTTTTTAATAATATTAACTAGCATGCATATATATATATATATATAGCCATCATATATATATATATATATATATATATATATATATATATATATTTCACAGCAAAAAAGGGAAAACGTACGTACGTTGCAATGGTGAATTCATGAGCACCCATCTCTGTTCATTTTGGCTGTAGAATTGATACTTGTATTGGCGAGTTGAAGTGCGAAAACCGAAGGCATAATAAAGGGAGGGAGTAGCAGAGATTGGTAAAGTGGCGAGAAACATTTTATAAGAATCGGTGGTGGGCTACTACACTAGCTAGCTAGCTACTACAGCTGTGTTTAACTTTTGCAATCCAGCCTTTACTACAAAAAGAAACACCAACACATGTTAGTTGCAAAAAGTCCTGGTTACATGCCCCTTTTCTTCCTCTTGTAATCTCAAAAAATAGTGCCTAAATCATTCCAGATTGTCGACCGAGCTGTAAGATTAAATCCGGTGCTTGCTTCAATTATCTCCGCGACACAATAAATAAGATCACCACAATTTTACGAGCACAAGCTGTTCTCGACTACCCCCCTCCCCCCTTCTCTCTTCGTGTGTGTATATATGAGTGATATTTTTTAAATCGTATTGTTGGTTAATGGATTTTAGTTATTACACTTAATTGGTTCAATAGGTTGACCGGGAAACTCGAGATATATTGCAAGATTTTAATCCCATTAAAACCTACTTTAGTTGATCCGATTGAGTTTTTAGTAATATAACTAGTCAATATATTTTAAAAAAAAAAATCAAAGAAAAACAATTTACCGTCATTTTCTTAGAACGGCTTGATATATTTACAATGATCACAAGATTGCAAACTTATAAAAATTAAAATCAACAGAGAAAGTAAATCTAAGTAACCACCACCACCACCGAATCTTCATTGGATGGGATATCTTAGTAAAGGCTTAAGAGTTCAACCAGAATGGTGGCCATGAAGCGGTTCCATTCCAGTCATGATAACATAGGACAATGATGGGTTTGATGAGATCATGAATGGACATCCTTCAATCAACAATGAAGTTGATTGGCCTTGCTATACAATATTGTAAGGATAAAATCAGTGAGTGCACACCTAACTAGTTATCCACTTTAAGGAAGGTCCATTTCCAATTATAAAGTAAGATTGATGTGTTATACAATGATGTCCCATGCTTGAAAAATAGCCTTCCCTGGAAGACAAGGGTTGTATTTAAATTAGGATTTGATAACTAACAATTGATTTTTTAATTCTATGGTTTAGGGATATTATGATGCCTTAAAAAATCTAAATAGCCCAGGAATAGGGTTTGTGGGTTGGATAACCAGTTAATCAATTGGTCCTAGAAATCTCATTTATTTTTCCTAGTCAAGGTGATTGATAATTTATACTTGATGTTTGGTAGGCCAAGGTGGCTTGTAGCTAGTACCTGCAAAAGATTCCAATTGATGGAGATATAGACTTTTCGATAATAAAGTCAATAATTTTATAGAGAGAGAAAGTGCAATGATATTTTAGAAAGATAGACTTTGAAAATATATATGCTAAAAATATTGATAATTAAGAGATTGTGAATCTTTGTTATGAAGGTCTCACGGTGTATTTATAGCCCATGAGTCTTGTGTTTTTGTGAAGAGAATGGTTTAGAGTGCAATTTTACCCTTGTGATATTTGAAGTTGTATTCTACTCAAAATAACGTGTATTGGATCAGTATAAAATACCAAGGGACCCGCATGGGGTCCTAAATTTTTTTTCCTAGCAAGTGTTGGGCTCAGGCAAGGTGCCCGAGTCTATTAGAGGTGAAAGTGGGTCTGGACACACAATCTGGACCTAAACACGCTAGGCTTAGGCATGACAGACTGAGCCCACGAGAGGTGAAAATAGGTCAGAGAGCATTACCTGGACCCAAACACACTAGGCTCGAGCATGACAGCCCGAGTCCACTAGGGGTAAAAGCTGGTTCGGATGCGCTATCTGGATCTGAACTTGCTGGGCTCAAGCTTGACTGCCCGAACCCACGAGAGGTGAAAGTGGGTTCGAGTATGCTGCATAGACCCAAACATGCTGGGCTTGGGCTTATTACAGGTGAGAAGTGGGTCTAGGCGCATTGCCTGAACCCGAGTATGTTGGGCTTGGGGCACGTTCTCGAGACTGAGCCTACAGGGGTGCTGGGCATGTCATGCGCACACTGGGTGGACGCTCAACAAGGCATGCGCCTTGCATGGGCTCGGGCAATACATGCCTTATAGGGAGTTAGGCCTGGGCCCAGGCTCATTGGGTGCTTGGCTCAGGCTACCATGTTTGAGCCTTCTCTCTTTCAGCCCCCTGCTGTATTTTAGGTCGGAGATACCAAGTCTAAGCCCAAGGGGTGTTCTTGTTGGGTTTGTCTTGGTGGAATTTTCTGGGTCTATTTTGGGTCCATTTTATTTGAATCCATCACCAGTCCCTCAAGTCTTTGTTGTTACATCATCCCAAGTCTTTATGGTATTAATCCATAAAACATGTGAAAATACCTAGTTATATTGACGAGTTTATTGAATTTTCTTCATATAAAAAAAGGGGTTGAAAACCTGGAGAGCCCATGTGTAAGGGTGTGCACCATATTTGAAAAAATTTCTAAGTATGTAGAGGGAAACCATGGAGGAACTCATACTTAGAAATTTTTTTAAGAGGGTGAGGTAAGATATAAAAGACTACATAATTATAATTTTTTTTAAAGAGTCAAAGGGAACATATAGAGGGTGGTGGAAACCCATGAAGGGTGATCCTTGATGATAGCTATACTTGGAAATATTTCTAAAGGGCAGAAAGGACAGATCCATAGAGGGTGGTTTTATAGCACTAGGAAAATCAGGTCCATCCCTTGAAGAGTGGTCGCACTGGAGTGTGAAGGGTATGTTACCTCACTAGATGGTATGAGGCATGAAAACCCTTAATTGAAGAAAGATCTCACTGAACAATGGGAGGTTTGTAGCCTTTTTTATGGTGGCGTCAGGGGGGGGTTTAGGAGCCCTTTAAAGGTTTGTAATCTCTTTTGTGATGGCGTGGGAGGTTGGAAGCCCCTCGCTGAAGAATGGTTAGTGGTGTGTAAGAGATATGTGACCTCTCTAGAATGATATAAGACATGAAAACCTCCCATTAAAGAGTGCTACCAGTCCGATACTGTACTAGAAAGGTGTGAGATCCAAGATCAACTCCTAGCGAATTGACGAGAGGCCCCTAAGCATCACTTAAAGAATGAGGATCTTAGATAATCCCTGATAAAATGATGAGAGGCTCCTAGGCATTACCTAAAAAATAGGGGATCCCGAATCAATCCCTGGTGAATTGTTGAGAGGCCTCTAGGCATCACTTGGAGAATGAGGATCCTAGATAAACTCCTGGCTAGTTGGTGAGAGGCCTCTAGGCATCACCTAGAAATGAATGATCATGGATCAACCCTTGGTGAATTGATGAGAGACCCTTAGGCATCACCTGGAGAATAGGGATCCCAAATCAATTCCTAATGAATTGGTGAGAGGTTTCTAGGCATCTCCTGAAGAATAAAGATCCTAGATCAACCCCTAGTGATTGTGGGGATATTGATTTAGAGAGACCAAGTCAATTCCCTTCAAGGAGAGTGGCCGAAAGTCCTCATTTGAGATATGTAGTTAGGGAATGTATGTTAAAGATATATTATTTTTATTTAAAAAATAAACTTACATTCTCATTGAAGATTATACATTATAAGGTGATTTGTTGGGATTCAAGGAGCCTGAAGAGTTTAGTATGAAACAACAAGATTGGTAATTAAGGTCCATCCCATGGTAATTGAGAGAGCGTGTCTGGAGTACCAATTATATATGCGGGTATCGTAATGACATGAGCGACCCTTAGAGGGAATTGTATGAAGGCAAAATACTTTCCTGAAAGTCATTTTGCCCAAACTCTTATGAGTAGTGTAACGAGCTATGGATGATGGGCTTAAGTGTGTTACCATAGTTGCCAAGACTTGTTGGGGTGGAAAGGTCTGATTTTGACCTTGAGTTGCTAATACTGTTTAGGTGAGAAATTGCACCTGACTTGTGAGTTATTGAAGGTCTGACTGGGTAGAAGTGTTTGTGATAACAAGTAAATTTACCTTACAGCCTGATCCATGTGTGTCTTAATTGTGTGCCATAGAATAGCCTGAAAATATCAAAAATAAGTTTTAGAAATTAATGGCTTTTTGATCAGTTTCCCACAAACAGAGCCACTAATGATGTCCCAAAAAATCCAAGTAGCCTAGGAATAGGGTTTTCAGGTTAGATAACCGGTTAATTAATTGGTCCTAGAAGTCTCATCTATTCTTCCTAGTCAAATGTGGTTGATAGCTTATACTTAGTGATTGGTAGGTCAAGATGGCTTGTGGCTAGTACCTGTAAAAGGTCCCATTTGATGAAGGTTGAGACTCTTCGATGGTAAAGTCAGTAACTTTACAGAGAGAGAAAATGTAATGATATTTTAGAGAGATAGACTCTAAAAATATACATGCTAAAAATATTGAGAATGAAGAGAATGTGAACTTTTATTCTGAAGATCTTATGGTGTATTTATATATAACCTATGAGTCTTATCGTTTTACAAAGAGAATGATATGTAGTGTAATTTTCACATTGCGATATTTTAACTTGTAATCTACTCAAAATAATACGTATTGGAACGGTATAAAATACCGAGAGACCCATATGGGGTCCAAGAAAAAAATCCCTTGTGAGTGTTGGGCTTAAACAAAGTGCCTAAGCCCACGAGAGGTGAAAATGGGTCTAGGAGCGCTGTCTAGACCCAAACACACTAGGCTCGGGTGTGATAGCCTGAGTCCACGAGAGGTGGAAATGGGTCCGGACATGCTATGTGGACCTAAAAACGCCGGCTCTAGTATATTAGAGGTGAGAAATAGATTCAGGTGTGCTACGTAGACTTAAATATGTTGGGCTCGAACGTGGAAGCCCGAGTCTACAGGGGTGCTGGGGTGCACTCTCATGCTAGGCGTGCACCCTGCATGGGCACAAGCAACAACCTGAACCTAGGCTCTTTGAATGTTGGGTTCGAGTTATCACGTCCAAGCTCACTCTCCTTGGACTCTTGTTGTAATTTGAACTTGAGATACAATCTCGAGTCCAAGGAGTATTTTTATTGAGCCTATTTAAAGAGAATTTTTTGAGTTTATTTTAAAATGTTTTTTGAATTCATTTTATTTAAATCCATCAAGATATTTCCTAAACCGTTAAAAATGTATTTTTAATTAGAGTAGGAGTAAGATAGGAGGCACCAAGTAATTTAACCATTGTAAGAGGAGGGCCTTGATCCGGTAAGTGGGGAGAGGCTGCCATTTCCTGGCAAACGGTTTGGCCCATTTCCTATATCAATGTTGGAGCCAGGACTCAGGAGGTCAATTTGTTTTTCTCTCAAGTTATCAACAAAATTGTAAATCACATCCAACCAACCATAATGGAGCCGTAGTCTCAATATGATATATATATCCTTGTCATCAAATAAAAAAAAGAGAAAGTAGCCATACCATTATAGGTCCACAATTGAAAAGAAAACCCGGAGAAGTAAATGGATCTTCACAAAACAAAATACTAAATATAGTGTTCTTTCAGGCCATTTAAGCAAAGGGTAGAAGTCACCATAGTAGTGCCTTGACTCTGCCTTCTTCTACCTACCTAGGCAGTGCGCATCTTATTTAGTGCCTGCACACATGAATGGAGCGACAAAACCAGTTACCTCACAAGCCCTAAATTAAGGATGCCCCAAGATGTCTGCGGCCATGACTTCTCTTTAGCTTTCATCAACAAGACCCTGGCCCAAGCAATCCATCCTTCCCAAGACATCCTCTTATCCCAAGGACTCCCCCACTCTAACAAGAGTGTGACCCCTCTCTCAGCTTCTTTCTCGGCCTCCTCAAACCTCCCTTTTGTCAAATAAAATTGACCCAAGACCACATGAGGCTCACCAACAAAAGGGTTCTTCTCAATGCTGCTCAACAACAACTCCTCAGCCCTCTCCAACCCTCCCTTTGAGGTATCACAAACAGCTTCCCAATACAAGTCCCTTGCCACTACCTGCTCTCTTGCATCCAAAACTTGAGTACAATTCTCAAAAACTGGTGCCAACACAAGCTCTATATCTTCATCTCTCTCTCTGTCAACTTCAAAACCACCAGCCCTCTTCCTCTCTTCAATAAAAATCTCTTCCTCTCTCACAATCAAAGAGTAAATTGCACCCATCCTTGATATTGAATTGATCCATAGCCCTGGCTTGCCATCTCCAGGCCACAAAGCACCAAAATTATTCCCTAGAAACTCAAGACGACCATCGAAGTTTTCAAACAGCAAATCTTGAAAACCAAAAAGTTGATCACTAAAATCAGCCATGGTCATCAAGAGAAAAACACCCACCATTCTTCTGGTCACTAAAACATCTTCCCCACTCTTTATATGCTTCACTGTTATCCCACTGGCAGGCAAAAGAGAAGCCAGTTTCTTCCTCCAAGACTCCTCTCCATTGAACAAACCCTTCTCTCCTGCATTCCTCAGTGACAACTCAGAAGCTTTAAGGTGTTCAACAAGTTCTATATCAGAATACTTGAACAACAGACCATCATGGATCAATGATTGGCGAGGGACAATACAAAACAAGTGAATCAACCTTTCAGCAGCCTCACCAACATGGTTGCGAACAACATCTCGACCGGTGTTAGGATCAAAGATAGCAAGATTGACATAAGAATTGGAATATGCAGAATGGAAAAGGCCACAGAGACAGACAGAGTCAGGGGCTTTCCATATCTTGAGAATACGGTAAATTTCAACTAGGTGATCGAGAAAGCTGCCATGTTTGTGCCAGCATTCACCAGCACCAACAGAACGTAACACAGAAATGAGGGAAGGCAAGTTCTTGTCAATGGATTCTAGCTCTCCTCTAAGGAAAGGACGAGCTGAGGCCAAAAGGGTTTGCAGGTAGTTGGTTTCTTGGGAATCTTGACATGGTGAGACAGTGAAGGATGAGGGCATGGTTTAATTAGATGTTGAGTGAGCTACGGGAGCGTGAAATGGACGGAGAGGAGGATTTTGCTAAAAAAAAGATATGGGGGGTGGGAAGTAGCAGAGGCGTGAAGGGCACTGATTCTCTTAATGTATCAAAATGGCAGATCAGTTGGAAGGGATAAGGACTGTTTTGTCGTGGGAGGGAGTTGAGATCACTTACGACTCTAATGAGAAAGACAGGAAGTGGTGCTGCGTTTCTCTCAATTATTATTAGCTAAGTACTCTTCCTAAGAGAATTAGGTTACTTATGTGCTTTATTTAAACCTCCTAAATATATTTATTTAATCATTTTGTCAATAGTTAGTCGGTGCCCTTACAAAAATCCAAGTGGGAGAGAAGGTTTTAAACAAAATAAATTAATGGGGATTTTTATTTTTAAATGAGGAGCGGATCATGTGTCATCGATTCGCTTGATAAAAACATAAATAAAAAAAGTTACAGCCAGGCTCGAAGTGCGGCCCAAGCATGCCTCACTTGCTATTGACGCATCAGACCAGACACGGAATATGAAATCGACGGTGGAAATTTCATATAAATTTATTTTTTATTTAAATTTATTTTTTTTATATTTTCATATCATTTTAATATACTAATATTAAAAATATTTTTTTTAAAACTATTATTTTAATATATTTATAAACAAAAAAACAATTTAAAAAACAATACTATCACACTTCCAAATACTCTCTTTTCTTTTTCATTAGTTTTCTCTTTTTGCACTCCGGAAAGAAAATAAAATAAATCAAGTCCAGCTTTCAATTATATGTGTAATTGCAGGTGCAGAATGCATTACATGTATAGTTGATTTCAATGATAAATCTCCAATGATAATAAAACTGCCAGTCAGTGTCAAAGAAAGAAAAAACAAACATTGTTTTTGGAAGAGTCGGCACCAATAATTCCTTGCATGAAGCAGGCCTTCAGCTTCTAGGTGTGGTTCATTAGGCTTAGAGGCTAGAGCTAAGTTCAGGAATCATATCAAGTGCTTTCAAAATGAAAGCATATATGAATGCTTGTTCTTGAAGCTTCTCAAATCTGCACCAAACAAAA
The DNA here is from genome assembly GCF_951802175.1 of Populus nigra. NCBI lineage: Eukaryota > Viridiplantae > Streptophyta > Magnoliopsida > Malpighiales > Salicaceae > Populus > Populus nigra. Next base: position 15,101,154 of record NC_084865.1, on the reverse strand, counting down.
TATAGCATCTTAACAGATTAGCTAAAAAGTCACCCCTATATTTTAAAAGACAGGAAAAACGAAGAAATCTCGTATTTATGGTTTCAAGATAAGGATAGTATAGAGGTCATGAAAACTCTTAGTTATGCAATCCTTAACAGCACAAATCACGTCTTCTAACATCATCCTCAATGCAACTAACTCTCTTGCTCAAGTTCCTCTTCACAGTTCGGAATCGTGGAATGAAATGAGTAACTTTAGACAGAGCAGAAAACATTACCTTCCTGACTTCGATGAATGTCCAGCACCAAATTCACATTTCAGCAGTAGTATGTTATTGTCAGTTTTGGTCTCCCTTAGCTTTGCCACAAACTTGGCAGGTTCCGAGTACATAACACGAGGATCTGTTGTAACATGCCAAAATATAGATCAAATGCTAAAAGGAGGACTACAAGCATTAGACGTTGAAAATATCATAAAGGATCAATGTGATTGCTTGGTTGATGATGTGAGCAACCCGATTTTTGAACATCTAAAGAAACTTTAAAAATTTGCAATGCTGTTTAAATATTAGATGTCTATCCCTGAAAGACTGGTCGAAGATTACCAATTAGCAAATGCATTATAGCGCATGGTCTTCAGAAAAGTTCAAAGTTTTTTTAGCACAGTGGTTCCTCTAATATACATAAATAAGGTTGCATAATTTTAGTTGTTTGAGCCTGTTAGAATTCTTCTATTTTAATCACCATTAATTACTTTACTTCTTTAAAAAAGATATCACTAGGGTTTTGGTGCCTATTTAAGAGCATCTTTTAAATGTTTTATGCAGGCTTATTGATAATTGAATTGAAAATTGATATTTAACTTTGCTATCATCATTCTCTTCTTCATTTCTTTTCTCTGTTTATCCCTCTCCTAATGGGACTTCTTTATTCTCTACTTTGTCTTTTATTTAATCCTTCTCCTATAAGGGATTCTGCTCCATCTATCTTTGTTATTACCCTATTCTACATCACCTCTGTAGGAATAAGAGTGAGTTTTGAAGAAAATGTTTAACACGCTACAAATCTACAAGTCAGTACCAAGTACCCAGGTTTTCATTTCAAGTCCACACTCTCAATGAGGCTTAATGCCTTGCTGATGAAGATGTAAAAATGAGCTTGATGGGCCACCTAACAAAATAATGGCAGTAACCAATGCCTTCTCTTTTTATTAAGAGTGCTACAAAATTTTGTACAAAGGACTTTCATTCCAAAGACTTCCCTCATACAACAGAATTTTAAGCAAGAAATTCATTTATAGTGGACTCTGAATCAGCTTCAGCAGATAGTTAAGGTCAGTTTTGCTGAGCAATGACAACAATCTCCCCACTCATCCACCTGTCTATCCTAGAAAACTTCATGTGCATTAAGAACTTGTAATGGAAGATCTTAACTAACTAAAAGCAAACACTCACCATGCTTCTAAAACTTGTACAAAGAACTTTCATTCCAAAGACTTCCCTCTAACAATAGAAAATTTTAAGCAAGAAATTCATTTATAGTGTACTCTGAATCAGCTTCAGCAGATAGTTAAGGTCAGTTTTGATGAGCAATGAAAACAATCTCCCCACTCATCCACCTGTCTATCCCAAAAAACTTCATGTGCATTAAGAACTTGTAATGGAAGATCTTCACTAACTAAAAGAAAACACTCACCATGTAAGCCGGCTGTAACAAGAATATGAGGATAATTTTGAGCCTTAACCTGTGCAGAAAAAATCACAGGTCTTGGTCATTGAAAAATTAGATAAAGAATAATACTACAGGACTAGTATAAAGCTAGGCTGTTTTATCAAGTTGTGACAGTACATTCTGATTTCATGCGTACTATGCTATTGATCATGAACATGAGGAACCAATTCATAGCTGAAAACTTACATTATCAACAGGAGAATATGACTTCATATAGTGGTAAAACTCCTCCTTCCGAGGGTCTCCCCATTCCTACAGTAACCAAAGAAGTGATAAGCAATTAGCACCAAGCCACCAACACATATTATAATTGCAGCAGGCAAACGATGAACATCTAATATATATCTATATATATAAAAAAAGGATCTCAACTCCGAAGGACAAATTTGAACTCCATGAAATGCAGGACCTCAAATGTCAAGACATCATCATACATAGATGTTAATATATATAATATATATTGGAGCCTGCTATTTCTATTGCAAGCCACTAGGTTCAGAGGTGATCAAGTTGGATGGTCCACAGAACTAATGTTTATATACATATATGCGGATTAAGCACAGAATGAGAGGGAAAGAAAGGAGAAAGATATTATAGTTACTACAGGGCGTTATCCATATGTAGCTGCTTTATGCACATCATATGTTGTGGAAAGTATGATGGATGCACCGAGTCATCAAATCAGTGGAAAGTCACATTCCATATAAATGTATCCCAATGAAAGTCAATTTTAAAGGTAGATAAAGCTCAAATTTCAAGGGGAAAAAAGTTTACCTCCCACTCTGAAGTTGTAAGGGGGATAGTTGGATCAAGCATTGTCGTCAAAGCATCTACAAAAGGTACTCCAGCAAAAGCAACCTTAAACAAATCAGGCCTCATGTTAAGCACAGAGCCCATAAGCAACCCCCCTGCGCTCCTTCCTTCAATGCACAGTTTTTCCTTCGAACAGTACCTCTGTTCTATTAAATACTCTGCACAAGCAATAAAATCTGTGAAAGTATTCTTTTTCTTTAAGCACTTCCCATTCTCATACCACTGTCTTCCCATTTCACCACCTCCACGAATGTGAGCAATGGCAAATATAAAACCACGATCTAATATAGATAATCTTGATGCCTTGAACCAGGGATCTATGCATACCTACCCACAACAAAAGATTCTGTGATATCAAGCATTTCAAATGGAACTTTAAAACACAGGAGTGAAATCAGAAAAACTTAAAACTTTAGACTCCATAATGTAAAAGACACTGCATCCTAGTTAACATGCATGCAAACTTGAAAATTCCATGCCACTGGTGACTGACAAATTTAAAAAGAAGAGTGCTTATTAGAGTTAAAGTGCAGCTGCTTCCTGCAAAAGCACTAAAGAGTAAGACAGCCTCCACATCCTTTCCAATCAGGACCTCATCTTGGAATAATCATAACTAGGTCACAATCTTTTCTGGATGAACAAAATAAAAGGAAATATTTGTCTAGTGACTCTAGTTATATATTGTTTACCAATAATTAAATAAGCAAAAAGCAAATCAGAATATAGAAGAGCCAAAGACTTCTTAGCATCTGCATGCACACTTTTCATGAATGGCATCCTGTGAGTCTGAAGTGATTAAATAAACTATGACTTAAAACTTTCATGACTTGCACAGCCATAACTAAATCATGATGGAAGAAAAACTATAGATGAATGTGGACATCACACTTGATTCTATCTTGAATTAAAAGTTGCCCACACTAAATAAATGACACAAGGATGTGTTGACGTCATATCTCACAATAATGCCCACTAAAAACCATAATCTTCAAAAAGATTCACTTCAAATAAATTACACAAAAGCAAGCAAATCCGTGACAAATAAAAAGCAAAGAAACAACACTTTAAGGTAAGTGGCAACAACTTATTCAACTCTCATATTACCTCATATGAACCATATCCGTACAGAAGTAATGGATCAGATCCATCAAGGTTCACAAGATTCTTCCTATAGACAATTGACATAGGGACCTGAGTGCCATCAGAAGCAGTGGCCCATTTCCTTTCGGTAAAATACTCAGATGCATCAAAGCCTCCCAAGACCTTAGTACAATAGTGAACAAAATAACACGTGATTATCACAAACTACTTGAATGCAAATGATTAACAAAAAACTTCATATATGAAGAATAAAAGAAGGTGCATCTAACTTATTTGAATTCACTGATTTCACTCTGGTTACCAGAAAAGAATTTGGTGCACAAATATTTACAAACAAAGCCTTGACAAGTTCTATTTTTATTGAAAACACTAACTTGATGCATGTTTTGTGGGATTTGAACCAGAAAAGATATTCTTATATCTATAAACACTATTTCAAGGACCCAAAAGTAATGTAACAGTTGATAACGTTGCAAAAGAAATTTGTGCATGCTTGCGCGTGTGAGAGAGAGGGATCAATCTGAGCATATCAAATGCTGTAAACTTCTCACAAAGGAACTAGGAACACAAGAAAGTTATCATAAAACAAATGCAGAATCTGAAAAGCAAAATCACTGAAGGATGAAGAGAAGCTACTTTGCTGCAGTTCCCAAGCATAAGACTTGTGAAGAATTTAGGAAAAACAATGTGAAGCTTCTACGTTTCACTATGCAGGCAAACGCTGCATGATTATAAAAAAGCTTGAAGTCTAACACAGAGAAAACTCATTGATTTTGCAACATGTAGGAAGAAAAAATATTCAAAGACAACAGTACCAATTTTTTTGTAAAGGAAACAAATGTCTCATGCCCCACACAAGAAATGCCTAAATAAATAATTAGTAATATATGAAAAGTGCTTGTTCATATCTTACTGTCTCAATTTTCTTAACAACAGAAGTGCCCGTGTTCATATCATAGTCGTACACAGAGTCAGGCGTTCTCAATGAGCTATAAGAAAATCTCAAAACGCTAGAATTAAATTCTGATCCTGCTGGATCCACTGTATATACAGGGTCGATAAAGTCAATAGCCCGGCCAACTTCAAGGCTTGTAAGTGGCTCATCAACAGCTGGTAGGCGATATACAGTTACCTTGGGCAAACCATTTTCACGCTCATATACAGCAAGGTGGTTGGCAAAAAGATGGGTATCCTGAATTTTTATTCTGATTAAAATCCAAAATAGATAAGAACAATAAGAGTCAGCAATGACAGACATTATCTTTTTCATATTTATATATAAAATCCAAAGCAATTTTCATGAGAACTGCATTGCACAAAACAGTTGTGAACATAATACAGTGCATGATTACAATTTGGCACATTAAATATTTTCCATTTGAGCAGATATATTTGGTTCCAAGACAAGATTCCACCTCAATCCAAACAAAAAAAGAGAATCCCATTTCTAAGAAAGTGAATGTTACCTTTCTCTGTGAGGAATAAGAACTGTTGTTACAGACACGTCATCCACTGGGCAGGCTAGTAATTCTGAATTGAAAAACTCTTCACTTCTTCTTATAATAAAGAAATGATTTCCACGATGGCTGGCCCGGGTATCAATCCCAACAACACGAGGAGTCAAAACCTTAAGACCATCCTCGGGTTTGGAAGCATCAATAAAAAAGATAAAACTTGTAATTTTGCTTTCAGACCCCACAAACAAAAATTTTTGACTCTCTGATTTTTGAAGACCAATAGAAAATGTATCATCCTTCTCATGATAAAGGCAAATATCACTTGATTGGTCCGTTCCCAGCTTATGTAACCACACCTATCATAAGAAATAAATCCAAGCCATCACTATATTAATCCAACAAAGAAGATAAAATTGATGGAGTTCCAATTAAAAAAGGGAAAGCTGGTTTTGAATGAGAAATTCATTTACTGCAGAGGCTGGACCTAAACAGATGATTTCCAGGGTGGTTGTGATAATAAATTATGCAGTGCCACATACTGGTTTCACATTATGAAGTAGAGTATACTTTAAAATGCAGAGTCAGGGCAACTTGATCAAATAAGAAACTAAAATTTACACATAAAGAAATATAATTGGACTACAAAAAGGGTTAGGATATTGTAGAGAGTACCCTTAGAATCTAATATAGTGCAATTAAAGAACCACATGCTTGAGAAGCAAAACCATAGCTAACATGATAAACACGCAGCCATACTTCATCTCTTAGGGATTAATGTACAGCTGAATAAATAATTGGTTTCCTTCACATGGGAGGGGGACTGTATAATGTATAGGACAGAAAAGTTGTTATGCATGTCAATTCTCTGCCTCTGAGAGGTTATTAGTTTGGACCAAGTTAAAAAAAACATAATAAGCTTTTAACCAATTGCTCTTCAATTTTCTAGGCATAGTGAACCGCAGCTGCAATTATAAGTGTGAGAAACATGGTGAAGCATGGACTAAGTGCATGTGAAAGGTAAGAAGAAAGTAATTCTACTGTCAAAGTTGAAGCAATTAATTCTATGCATAAAATTAAAACAGATTACAAGTACCTTATCAGGCCGAAGGATCTCATCCATTGTTATATAAACCAAAGTGTCATCGTTGGCCCACTCAACATGAGATGTTACACTTGTCAGAGGCTTCCCTACAGGAGCTCCAGTCTCTGCATCGATGACATGAACACTATAAATTTCATCACCTTTTGTGTCTTCAGCATATGCAACCAACTTATGATTTGGACTAACCTGAAGAAACAGATGAAAATTAAAAAAAAAAAACAGAAATCAACAAATAAAAAATGCAAGACAACTCAAATCCAGGAACAAAAAAATCAAGCAGTGGTAGCTAGATTTTCTACTTTGAAAGCCTGAATGCTGTAAAATCTGTGCTCTTGGGCTTTAACGTTCTCATCAAGAATAACATGCTCTGGAGGATCATCAGGTCCAGTTGGCATTGTATCATGGACAGAACATGGTGTTGTGTTGTAATTGGGTATAAGCCGGCGGCAATGCTGAACATACTCCTTTCCCTCCAAATTCCTTGTATAGTAATAGTAAGGCCCTTTTCTATAAGGCGCTGATATATCATCCTCCTTGATTCTCCCTCGTATTTCTTTGAATAGTTGATCCTCAAATTGCTTGGTTCCTAAAACACATTATACACTCCATTAATTCTTGTTTCTACAAAAAGCGCTTTTTCAATTTGAATGAATTTTCAAATTTAGCTTTCATGATCACTACATAAAAGTTGATTCTTATCTAACCGTATAAGCCAAACTCAGCAATGAAAGTTTCTTAAGGTCAAATCTTCAAATTCATCAATTTACTACATAACAAGTTCTAAAAAAAACAACACTCACACGTTTCACTCATTTTATTTTTTTCAATATCCATTAGATTTCTCAATGTGAATAAAGTCCAACTTTCGCTAAGTTCAACAAACAACCTGAAATCTCATAAAAAAATTCTTTAGCAAGTAAATTACAAATATCTACTTCTCAGATTCACAAACAAGGGCAAGAAACAAAATTTTTATTATCTATGGACAAAACAACAAAACACAACAATAACCCACCAATTAAAACACGATTAATCTCAAAATTAAGTACACTAACCCATGTTCTTTCTCGTTTAACATTAAAAGTTCCAAACTTTTTTCTCAATAAGAAAAAGCAAAACTACGTAATAAATCCTTAAAGGAACAACACTAAGTGACTAACCAGACATAACAGAATCCGTGTAGGCATTCTCTTGTTGAAGATAAGAAAGAACCTCGGGATTGGTTCGTGAATCATCACGAAGCCAATAGTAATTGTCCACCCTAACGTCACCAAACATCTCCATCTTGTGCTCGACCTTCTTTGCAACCGGTGGAGAATGCATCGTGGCCGTTGATGAGGAAGAGGACATTGATCTTACGGTGTTAGGAGATGAAAGGGAAGCAGAGAGTGGAAGTGCAGTGACAAGAAGGCTGCGAGTGTTAAAATGGGAGAAAGGAAAATGACGCAACATTTGATACTTCGCGTGTCTCCGAGAGTATAGTTTTTTAATTGAAAATATATTAAAATTATAATTTTTTTTTATTTTAAAAATTATTTTTAATATTTTTAAAATAATTTAAAAATATTAATTTTAAAAAAAATAAAAATAAAAATAAAAAATATTTAAAATTTTTAAAAATATTTTTATAACACAAAAACATATCAACTTCATATAAATAAAAACCATTTCTTTTTCTTTTCGCATCCAAAGCAAATACTATCATTTATAAAACCATCATCAAAGAAGCCAGAAAACATGCATGAAGTTATTCAATTCAATGAAAATAAACGCAGTTTTTACAGGACAGAATTGCATAACTCACAACCTAAGGCCAGCCAAACAAACAAGTATACATATTGTTGAATGTTTGTTTGCATTCGCTTATAAATGGAATTTTTCAGGGTGAAGATCAAAGTACTAGCTAGGCTAAGGTATTTGGTTTTAATGATAAACAAGATACCAAAAAACCCTAAAACAAAGAGGTTGTATATGTTTACTTACCAGAGAAGGAGAAGCCAAGCAGAACACCCAAGTCTTTTGGTCAGAAAAATAGAGATGGGGAAGTTTTCTAGGAGGTAAATCATTTTGAAAGTTTTTTATTTTTCCTACTTTAATTATGGTAAATCATCTCTTACTCCATATAATTTTTTTTGGGCAAGAAATAAATAAAAGCCGAGTCATATACATGCTTAGGTATAGGGATCAACGACGAAATATTATTGGAAGCATAATAAGTGGAGAGCAAATTATTTACTTATAATTTGCATAACCTATAATCCTCTCCCCTCTCTGCTTTTTTCTCCCTTTCTCCATGAACATGGGAGGGCTTACATTGAGGAATAGGAGCGTGTCTGCTGGCAATTAACAAGGAACTTTTTTCAATTTAAAACTAATTAAGGTTTTAACCTTCTTTTAAAGTCGGTTTTAGCACCTATATTAACAAATAAACATGTTCAATCCCAATAATATCTGTTCTAATGATAATCTCTGGAACAAACTTTCAGCAACACCATCACCATTATCTAGTGAAAATTTCATTACTATAATCATCTAAGTCGCTTTCTTTTGAACATTCCCATGTTTCTTCGAGGATTTCTTAATCTAGCTAACTGAAACTGTCTTGAATTCCTTGGTCTTCGCGATCCACCCTTGACATGAACAGAGATTTCCCTAGTCTTCAACCTGACATGGTGCTGATGGTGCTGCCGATGGTTGTTATTTCGACTGCCAAACCTGCTTGAAGGATGGAGAGACCTCCAAGACCGCGAGCAGATTTTTCTTCCTTCCATTGCTGACTTGCGTTTTCTACCCAAATGATGATAATCTTCTGAAAAATCAGTTTCTGAACTTGAAGTGTAGCCAGCTTCAATGTCTTGAAATCGTCGGCGTCTATTCACCCGCTTTGTGTTCTTCAACTTGTGCCATAAGAAACAGGCAATATCTTTTAAAGCAAACCAGTATGTCTCACATGCAGCCCAACACATCTTGCAAAGGCTTCTTCCTATGCATTGGCAAACCCCAATCTTGAACAGTAGGTAGAAGAACATCAAAGCTGCAAGTCATAAAGACAAGACATGAAATCATTCACTTTATGCTAATGATTTGTATAGATGATAAAATAAAAGAAAACAAAAAGATTACTCATGTAGGAGAGGGCAAATATCATCAACAGTTTCAACAGATCGGAGACGCATAAGTGTTCGATGAAACAAATTAAGTCCCATGGTCCTGAACAAACATCCCTGCAGATTCAAAACCAGGAAATGCCATGATGCATGCAGCATCATCTGGAACATAATCATCAAACTTTTGAAAAATAGAACAAAATCATTAAGAGAATTATAGTGCTAATACATACTCGCATGAAACGCCGAATAGAGTCTTGATCGGAACCGCAATAGCATTTCCAACAACACCTCCAATTCCATTAGCAGCTTGACTAACGACAGACCCCATTTTTAAATAACTCCACAATCATATAATGCCCCTTTCAAATTAATTCCTTCCTGCTCAAGATCATAACACAAGAAATAATAATTAAATAATTATTTATCGGTAATAATTAATCAAACCCTGTTTCCAAAATACTGTATTTGTGACTAAATTCTTCTTAATCACTATTAAAATACACGCACAGTCGAGACCTTGAATATTGATATTTGTAATAGACACCATTAAAAAGATGCAAAACAAATAGACCAGTTATGGAAAAAATTAAATGAAAAAAGAAAATTAGAACAATAATTTAAGATTCAAAAACTGAAAACAAAAATGGAAATCTCCCGACTAACCTTTAAATCTCAACAAAACCAAAGAGACTTCAGAGAAAGAGAGAAGAAAAACGGTTTTTAACGGTAAGGAAAGGTATTTGACTCCTAATATGTGCTATTATTTTTTTGGAGTTGTGCTCTAAGTTCAAAACCTGGCTAGTATTAAGTCCATCTAGAACATGAGAAAGGTTATCAAAGGTAAAACTACTTAAAAAAAAACAATTAAATGAAAAAAAAAATAGGCAATAATTTAAGATTCCAAACCTAAAAATAGAAACGAAAATGACCCGATTGACCTTTAAATCTCAACAAAACCAAAGAAAATTTAGAGAAAGGGAGGAAAAAAAAACGGCTTTTAACAATAAAAAAAGGTGTGGGCTCTAATATATACTAGTATTTTTTTGGAGTATGTCCTAAATTCAAAACTGCCCATATTAAGTCCAATTATAGAACATGGGAGAGGTTGGGTTGTTTGTTTCTGCGTTTTAAAAATATTTTTGATAAAATTTAAATTTTTTTTATTAATTTTAAATTAATATGTTTTTAGTATTTTCAAATCATTTTGATGTGCTGATATCAAAAATAATTTTTAAAAAATACAAAAAATATTATTTGAATGTATTTTAGCACGAGAAACTATTTGAAAAGTAACCACAACCACACTATTAAACAAACCTGTTATCAAAAGGTAAGACTACATAAGAAAAAAAAATACAACATTTTTCTACTTCTCAGATCCACAAACAAGGGCAAGAAACAAAATTTTTATTATCTATGGACAAAACAACAAAACACGACAATAACCCACCAATTAAAACACGATTAATCTCACAATTAAGTACACTAACCCATGTTCTTTCCCGTTTAACATTAAAAGTTCCAAACTTTTTTCTCAATAAGCAAAAGCAAAACTACGTAATAAATCCTTCAAGGAACAACACTAAGTGACTAACCAGACATAGCAGAATCCGTATAGGCATGCAGAGAGTGGAAGTGCAGTGACAAGAAGGCTGCGAGTGTTCAAATGGGAAAAAGGAAAAAGACGCAGCATTTGATACTTTGCGTCTGTTCGAGGTACAGTTTTTTAATTGAAAATGTTTTGAAATAATTTTTTTTATTTTAAAAATTATTTTTAATATTATTAAAATAATTTAAAAATATTAATTTAAAATAAAATAAAAATAAAATTTTAAAATTATAAATTTCTTAAACTCAAATATAAGTCAATTTCATATAAATTAAAACCATTTCTTTTCTTTTCGCATCCAAAGTATTCCTCCTCCGCCGCGCCATTGTAACCATTCGCTCCTCCTCCGCCGCCGCCTCTGTATCCAAGGTAAGTTCTCTGTACAATGCGTCTTCATGAATAAATTTGGTTTTATTTATTTCTTGAATTTTGTTTTTATGACTAAAAGGGTATGTTCTCTAGTTGTGTTTTTCTGTGTTATTACCAACTTGATACTACCATTCAAGAATTCCTCAACACTACCACTACTGCTTATGCTTTGGTTAGTCTGTTTTCTTGATCTTTTAGTATTATTTTATTGACGTTTTAGTTGAGGAACTGTAAATTAATGCAGAAAATATCGCCTTTTTTCTAAAATCATTTGAGCCTGATGGCTCAGGTTCTTTCTTTTCTTTTCCTTGTTGCCTTCGGCTTTGTTACATGCGGACTAACTTTTTCAAAAAAAAAAAATTTAAATGTTCCATGCTTGCACAAATTACTTAGGGTTTGGAAAGAGTCCAAGGATTAGATTGTGTTTGAGAAGACTTCACTTATTCGCTGAGGTACCGATTGATTTTGTAGTTTACTTGTAATTAGCAGTATAGATTAGCTAGGGTTTGCTTCAATGTGAAACCTTAATGTTCATGTGTACTGAGTATTGAGTGACATTAGGTTTATGGAATTCAAATTAAATATAAAGTATCCATTGATTATTGTTTGTGCAGTTATAAGTATGAAATTTCATGTGTTCTTTGAGTATGTATTTTGCGCTTGAGCAGGTTTGATTTTTATTGATTTTGAGGTTTATAATATCACGTTTTTATTTATCTAATAGCATTTTGTTCTATTATTGTTTTTTGCCAAGTAATAGATTGATCTCATCACAATCCTGGCATGGTTTCAGGAAATAACAGGTTTGAGTTCCGCGTCAACTTTATATTGTGAAAAATGTTTGGAGACGCAACGAACTGGAATGAGGATGCATACAAAGAGAGCATTCTAAAAGATCGAGAAATCCAAACCCTAACTGTCTTTAGAACTGCGTGGCCACCATCTTCAAACCCTAACCCCGACACTATCATCCTCGCCTCCAGCGATGGCTCACTCACCTCTTACTCCATCTCCGAAATTGTACTTTTCCTTTTCTTTAATCACTCAAAAAACATGCTAATTGTGGTATAGTTGAATTTGATTTTATTTTTTTCTCCTATTACAGCCATTGGGTTTTAGTGATTCAAGGGCACCACAGTAAGTATGGTGGGTTGTGTTTGCTTGATCCTTAGTTATTTCTTTTATGGTTTATGCTCATTCATTGTTGTTAGGGTTAAACCTAATGCATTCCTTCAAGGACATGACGGACCTGCCTATGATGTCAAATTTTATGGCAATGCTGAAGAAGATGCTTTATTACTGAGGTTCTTTTTTTTGTAATATTTTAATTTAATAGTGCTTTCTTTGATTTGATATCTAATTGGTCTGATATTTAATGGGTTTGTTAATTTTTGTTGTAGTTGTGGTGATGATGGTCGAATTCGAGGATGGAGGTGGGAGGAATTTATGCAATCTCAGGTGCCTGTTGCTTTGCAAGGTAATAGATAATGAAAAATCATGTTTGAAAAACATCAAGAGCATCGCAAAGCTAGTTTTATCATACCATTTCTTGCTTTACTAGCTCCCTTCCTTGATTTGCAGAGTTTTTCTCTCAATATTTTTCAGATATATGTGATGAAATTATGTCCATTTCTATTTGTTCATGTTCAATGTTTTGTCAGGAAATCACATAGAGCCAATAGTTGATATGGTGAATCCCCAGCACAAGTGAGTGATCACCAACATCATGACATATGCTATTGTGCATCTTTGCATAGTTTTTTTGTTTTAATATTTGTATACAAGGAGAATTTGTAGAAATAACCTGTTATCTGGCATGACACCCATGCCAAGCTGAGACTCAAACCTTTGTTATGTCTGTGATAAAATTGTGAATCATCATCTATTATATGGGGAATGTGCTTGTTTGCCCTAGCCCCTAAGCACTTTATTAAAATGCATATCTTGTCTTGCTCCTATCTATCAGGGGTCCTTGGGGTGCTCTATCCCCAATTCCAGAAAACAATGCCATTGCAGTGGATACCCAGGTTCAAGATGTTTTCTCTCCATAAACTACCCCCTTCCTCCAATTGTGTTCAGCTTCCTTTCGTAAATTGGCAAGCAATTATTTGCTCATGTTTGCATATTAACATTATCTCCTGCTCCAGAGGGGTTCCATTTTCTCAGCTGCCGGGGATTCTTGTGCATATTGTTGGGATGTGGTATGTATTTGTTCAAGGTGAATGAACCTTTCATATTATTAGCTTCCATTTTTGAAATATTTTTGAATCCCATCTCATTCTAGATAACTTCATATGTTTGATTTGTTGCACTAACAATGGAATGATTGTTTGTGGATCTTCTCAGGAAACTTGTAAGATCAAAATGTGTTTTAAGGGACACTTGGACTACTTGTATTGTATAGTTGCTCGTAACTCCGCTAATCAGGTCATGCCTCCTTTATTTGTTGGTCATCAGAATTTTGTTGCTTCTAATTTCTTGTAAATTATGTCAATTTGGATGTTCTACTAGCTTGTATGTGTGTGAGCATGTCTAGATATCATTTAAAAGCAATTTCATATTTCACAAGATATTTTTTATAAGCATCATCTTAGGATCATTCTAGGAATGTAACAAGAGTTCAGTACTCACATATTGTGCATTAACTATGTTACTGAATTCCAAGGCTTCATGTAGATCATCATGTCTCCTGGAAGAGGAGGAGTTGCACAAACTTTTGTGGGAAAATTGATACACCAGCTACTTTCTAACCATGTAGTATATTGCTTGTTACAAAAATAATTTGCAAGAAAAGAGAAGGAAAAAAAGTTATGAAAATTTTGTTTTACCTGCAGAAATAGATCCTTTTCCATGCTTTTTTGTCCGCAATAATCTGTATTCCTAATTTTTCCTAAATTTATAGCGAGACAAAGTTAATGCAGACAAATCATACATGTCCACTATGAATGGTGGCTAAATAACCATGCTTCCAAAACACTATATTTTGGGCTAAATTATGGGTTGGATCCATTCGTATTTACTGGTCTCTCCTTGCTTTCTTTTTTAACTTATTTGTAGAGGAGCCATGAACAACAACATTGGCTGCTGTATTTTGGGTTGCAGAATCAGTGTGTGATTCCTATCTTTATTTATTTGTTTTATCTTGTTTGTCTTTCAGATCATAACTGGTTCAGAGGATGGTTCTGCAAGACTTTGGGGTAAAATCCAGTAATTGATTGTCATTGGTTTCAGCCGCAAAGTCTACACATGACAATATGCATATGTTGTCAACTTTCATGCTATTTCCTTCAATTTTATCTGCAACTTTGTAATCATGACTCGGTATACCTAAGAATAAATTGATTCATTGGAAGTCATGTAGCTGGAAGTCATTTTAGAAGATATTTCTTTCTTTGGATGTATCTATACTCAAAACTCCATATATTGTAACGGTGGTGTTAATTGTAAAGACAAGAAGAAGGGGAGAGCATGTTCTCAAAACCTTGACTTTTCCTTTTTTGGGGGAGGGGGATTAAAAGAGCAAGTGCCTTCTTTGAACTTAGCAGATGATCTTTCCATCTGAGTAACTAATATCATTTAATATAATTTATGAATAGAGTGGATATCTACTAGATCATCTAAAGTGACTTCTAGAACTATTCCTTTGGCACCACCATCCAAAGTGAGTCAGGTCACATTATTACTTCTAACATTTGTTTGTTTGCATAACTTTTATATTTTTTTATCATGTAGCTATTGGTGATTGTTCTTAGTGCTATGACTTAATGAGATTTTATTCAGATTGCAGAAGTGGAAAGTGTATCCGGGTAATTGATTCAGTGAAGGATGAGAAGTTCAAAGGATTTTCCTCATCTGTCAGCTGCGTTGCTCTTGATGCAAGTGAGAGCTGGTTGGTAAGAGAGTTCATGCAATCAAGATGCCATTACTTTTTCCTTTTTTGTAGACAGCCTACTTTGTAGTTATTTTTATTTTTGAGGTTCATAGAAGGGACTTTGGTGTGTGCTGAAAAAAGTATTCATGAAAAGCATGTGTTTTGAAGTGAATAGAAGCCACTTACTTTCTTGCATGCTGACATAAATAATTTATGATAACATGCTTTTTTAGTGAAAGTGCCATAGCTATGTGAATCAAATGCTCGGAATGTAAGCCAAATAAGTGAACGTGCTATTTATTATTCTTTTCAAGTGTTGGGAATAGTTCGCTGTTGTGGTTATGTGGCTTGTGTCGTGACGCCATTTGATCAAGTCTTCTACCTCAGGCTTGTGGCAGTGGTCGAAGTTTATCGGTCTGGAATCTTCCTGCTTCTGAATGTGTTTCAAGGATGTGCACTCGTGCATCCATACAGGATGTAATATTTAGTGACAATCAAGTAAGTGAAAAAATTTTTTTGAACGTGTAAGAGTATATCCTTCACTATAGCTGACATTCATATACTTGTTGTAGTTTGATCAGGTTTTGGACATTATTAATCGGTGGCATAGGGCATAGGACTGCAACACTTTTTGCATAGAAATTATTTCTGAAGTTACAATTGTGAATTGCCAAAGTGTTTGGAACTTCTGTCATAAAACAAGTCCTTTTACTTTAAGTAACGTTGTTTTTCTGTTTTCTTTCTTCGGGGATGGTGGGGGGTCATATAGAATATAGCTGTCATGACAGGTAGTTGCCGGTGATGGCTGTGAATTTTTTGTATCAGTTGACAAGTTTTCTGGGCCCCCAAAACTAGTGTTTAAGCTTGTTGCATAAGTCTCCCTTTTGCTGTCATGCATCTCCACAAGGCATCCAAAAGCATTTGTTGTTTATTGCAACTTTAATTTTTTAGCCATAAATAAATAATCTTTGATTACCCTAAAAAAAAGAGTTGATTTCTCATTTGTGTGGAGTAGTTTTCTGTTTTAATTTTTTTTGTTGGTTTATCTGTTCCCTATTTTTTTCAACATCATTATCTGTTGTTCTCCAATCTCACCGAACCCACCTTATAAGAATTTATATGGTATTGTACACAATGTTCTATACTCTATTGCACTTCCACAATGATCTTCCTTGATATCCCATGCTTTTGAAGTAGTGAACAGTGTCATTGTACTTGCCTGATAGTGTGTAGTCACGTTCTCTCTGAAAATTAAAAATTTTGCACAGTAATATTTAAAATTTCACTCTCTTAAATTCACGCCGTCTGTTCCGAGACATTGATAATCATTGTATCACCATCTCAGATTCTAGCTGTCGGAGCAGAGCCTGTAATGAGTCGTTTTGACATAAATGGGGCAGTTCTTTCTCAAATACCATCTGCTCCTCAATCAGCATTCTCTGTTTCTGTACACCCTTCAGGGGTATTTTCCTATTATTTCCCGTTTGGTTTTTCAATTTATTCCCTTTTCTGTACCCCTAATGCTTGTCACTATGCTTCTCATGCTCTTGCCCCGATTGCCCTTCCAGGTGACTGCAGTTGGAGGTTATGAAGGTCTTGTAGATATCATCTCTCAGTTTGGAAGCCACTATTGCACTTTCCACTGCCAATGCGTCTGAAGAAGAAATTAATCATTATTTCTGGGATTGTAATTGGATGCTAGAAATTATAGGTGAGTTACCTGCATGGACATTGAGACGTTGAAGGGTAGCAGGCACTTAATTGCAGGATTTTGCATGGGTTGACCAAAATATATGGTGGTGGTTAACATGTCATCGAAATGATGAACTGTGTGATACCTGGATATGTTCTGTTATTGTAGAGAAGGTTCCTTTGACCTTTGTATTGCCATGTTTTCTTCCAGCAATTGAGATATTAAGCTGCATGCATAGGGCAAACAATGCCAATCATATCTATGAATTTTGAATTTTTTTTTGTTTCAAGTAAAATGCTTGTGTTATTCTGTACAGTGAGGAAATCTCGCAGACAAAATGCCTCATTAGATCAAGGATTGTTATAGCAACTAGGCGATCTGATTGTTTTTGGTAGGGGCAACGTGTTTGGTATGTCATGTTTTGTGGAGGATTTGATACTAAAATTATGTTTAAGAAAAAGGATATGTTTTAGTACAAAAACTCTCTCTCATAATTGACACCCATGGCCATGGAGGTGTCAGCATGCTTCTACCTGTTGGCCTGTAGGGGTTGACTCAGTGCTTGCTTAATGATCCATCAGGGCTCTAACGGTGCGAGCTGGGTTTGTTTTCAATTTAATTCACTGGATGACGTGCATGGGATTGCAGGTTGAAATGTCTGCGAACACTTGGATCCATACCTGTAGCCTACGTTCGCACTGGAATCCAAATAACATAGCAGCCATTTGACCACCCCTTGTCTATTTGCCGTCTGTGAAATCAAAGACTGAATCTAGAGGACATCTCGAGAGTAGACAGCTGAATCCTTGCCGAGTCTTGGATCCTTCATCCCTCCATTCTTATCCCCTCCCTGTAAGTGACAATTATATATATAAAAAAAAAAAGCCAATAGGATCATGGACACTCCCAATAGCATTTCCTCGTTCCACCTTGGAGCAGAAATCCCACTTCTCCCCATATTTCGCTGCGCGATCATCAGCATTGGTGACTCCACAACCTTCCCGGGACTTCGTAGGAAGCAACCCTTCTATACCCCAATTTTCTTTGGTCATAACTAGGGAGATGTTGCCCTCAAATCACTGCTGTAGTAAGTTGGTTCTTCAAAAACAAGACGCACACCATCTAAAAAGATCCTCAAATGAAGCCCACAGGCAAACTTTCACTTTTTTCTGCTCTTCACACTCCACAACATACCTCTCAAAATTAATCGACTGAGACCCAATAGGTCCAGTCAGCAATCTCTTCTCCACTCTGTACAAAGGAATTACAGACCTCCATAAACATACCTCCTTGCTGGCTCCTATCCTATCCTTCACACTTAAAATCGAAGGATCATCAAATTGGCTCTGCTGCAACAAGCATCACTTCCTCATCCCAAGTAGGATTCAGACTCTTATCTTTTGAAACTGTAGTCCTCAAAACGAAGTTCCCAAGAATAGCCTTGGCATAAGCTTCGGGCTTCCTATTCTTGTCTGTAGGTGCCAAATCCTGTGCTTAAATCACTTGAATTCTAAGATACCAAAGTCTAGGAGACTTGTTTACAGTAGAACGAGTGTTTGACACGCTTTCCACTAACAGCAGCTGCATCAGAATGCCAAGCAACCGGAAAAGCATCATCATCTTGATTCCCCATCCAAACAGTTAACGGCAACTCTCCCGCAACCTTGACCCCACTGCGATCCTCCAATCTATACCACCGTGGAGCCAATGGACCATCTGGTGGAAACCATGTAGGAATATCGCCCAAATTGAAGGATTTCATATCCTTCACCATGGTCTCTAATCTCCCACCCTGAAGCCTATCTTTTGTGAAAGCAAAGAATTGGTTCCTTTATTCTGGGTTCGATGTATGCTCAAAATGTCTGGTTGTTCGCATGCTGTTTCCAATCTTTAGCCCAACGAAAGGGTTGCAAGTGTCAGTCACATTGTTTGCTGGCAAGCCATTAGCTCTCACAATTCTAACATACAGAAACTGTCTTTGCTCAACTAGGGCACGCTTGTCATTGCCTATGGCTCTCCTTCCACCACTATTAGATGATGTCGCCTCGAGGGTGTAGTCCTCTTTTGGTTTCTCTTTCGGAGACATTTTCTCAAGCTACAAGAATTATGAAGGAAAAATAAAAAAGGCAACCAGTACTGCCTAGTATGGCATCTTTATTTCCAGCTAGACATTTTATACCTGTGAACAAACCTTTCAAAAGAAAATTAGTATCAATTATACGCAGATTGCAGGCCTCTGCGAAAGTTTTGAATGCCTGAGAATGTCATTGCCAGATTTCATGGTCAAAATGGGATAACTCATGCATATACTATCATTTATAAAACCATCATCAAAGAAGCCAGAAAACATGCATGAAGTTATTCAATTCAATGAAAATAAACGTGGTATTTACAGGACAGAATTGCATATCTTACATCCTAAGGCCAACCAAACAAACAAGTATACATATTGTTGAATGTTTGTTTGCATTCGCTTATAAATGGAATTTTTCAGGGTGAAGATCAAAGTACTAGCTAGGCTAAGGTATTTGGTTTTAATGATAAACAAGATACAAAAAACCCTAAAACAAAGAGGTTGTATATGTTTACTTACCAGAGAAGGAGAAGCCAAGCAGAACACCCAAGTCTTTTGGTCAGAAAAATAGAGATGGGGAAGTTTTCTAGGAGGTAAATCATTTTGAAAGTTTTTTATTTTTCCTACTTTAATTATGGTAAATCATCTCTTACTCCATATAATTTTTTTTGGGCAAGAAATAAATAAAAGCCGAGTCATATACATACTTAGGTATAGGGCTCAACGACGAAATATTATTGGAAGCATAATAAGTGGAGAGCAAATTATTTACTTATAATTTGCATAATCTATAATCCTCTCCCCTCTCTGCTTTTTTCTCCCTTTCTCCATGAACATGTGAGGGCTTACATTGAGGAATAGGAGTGTCTCTGCTGGCAATTAACAAGGAACTTTTTTCAATTTAAAAGTTCAATCCGGCGATACTAAGATTTTAACCTTCTTTTAAAGTCGGTTTTAGCACCTATATTAACAAATAAATATGAATTTTCAGGAACACCATCACCATGATCTAGTGAAAATTTCATTAATATAATCATCTAAGTCGTTATCTTTTGAACATTCCCATGTTTCTTCGAGGATTTCTTAATCTAGCTAACTGAAATTGTCTTGAACTCCTTAGTCTTCGCAATCCACCCTTGACATGAACAGAGATTTCCCTAGTCTTCAACCTGACATGGTGTTGATGGTGCTGCCGATGGTTGTTATTTCGACTGCCAAACCTGCTTGAAGGATGGAGAGGCCTCCAAGACCGCGAGCAGATTTTTCTTCTTTCCATTGCTGACTTGCGTTTTCTACCCAAATGATGATAATCTTTTGAAAAATCAGTTTCTGAACTTGAAATGTAGCCAGCTTCGATGTCTCGGAATCGTCAGCATCTATTCACCCGCTTTGTGTTCTTCAACTTGTGCCATAAGAAACAGGCAATATCTTTTAAAGCAAACCAGTATGTCTCACATGCAGCCCAACACATCTTGCAAAGGCTTCTTCCTATGCATTAGCAAACCCCAATCTTGAACAGTAGGTAGAAGAACATCAAAGCTGCAAGTCATAAAAACAAGACATGAAATCATTCACTTTATGCTGAAGATTTGTATAGATGATAAAACAAAAGAAAACAAAAAGATTACTCATATAGGAGAGGGCAAATATCATCAACAGTTTCAACAGATCTGAGACGCATAAGTGTTCGATGAAACAAATTAAGTCCCATGGTCCTGAACAAACATCCCTGCAGATTCAAACTAGGAAATGCCATGATGCATGCAGCATCATCTGGAACAAAATCATCAAACTTTTGAAAAATAGAACAAAATCATTAAGAGAATTATAGTGCTAATACATACTCGCATGAAACGCCGAATAGAGTCTTGATCGGAACCGCAAAAGCATTTCCAACAACACCTCCAATTCCATTAGCGGCTTGAGTAACGACAGACCCCATTTTTAAATAACTCCACAATCATATAATGCCCCTTTCAAATTAATTCCTTCCTGCTCAAGATCATAACACAAGAAATAATAATTAAATAATCATTTATCGGTAATAATTAATCAAACCCTGTTTTCAAAATGCTGCATTTGTGACTAAATTCTTCTTAATCACTATAAAAATACACGCACAGTCGAGACCTTGAATATTGATATTTGTAATAGACACCATTAAAAAGATGCAAAACAAAGAGACCAGTTATGGGAAAAATTAAGTGAAAAAAGAAAATTAGAACAATAATTTAAGATTCAAAAACTGAAAACAAAAATGAAAATCTCCCGATTAACCTCTAAATCTCAACAAAACCAAAGAGACTTCAGAGAGAGAGAGAGGGAGGAAAAACGGTTTTTAACGTTAAGGAAAGGTATGTGAGTCCTAGGCCATGTTTGTTTCCCGGAATTCATTTTCCGGAAAATCACTTTCCAAACTTTCCTGTGTTTGTTTGCCACTAGGAAAGTTGGTCAACGAAAAACACTTTCCGGTCAACGGAAAATACTTTCTGGTCAACGGAAACACTTTTCGGTCAACGGAAAACACTTTCCAGTCAAAGAAAAATTTGTGTTTGTTTTCCGGAAAGTGATTTCCGGGAAACCACTTTCCAAACTTTCATGTGTTTGTTTGCCATTGGAAAAGTTGGTCAATGGAAAACACTTTCCAGTCAAAGGAAAATTTAGCTTGGTTTTCAGGAAAGTGTTTTCCTGAAAAATTTGGGCGGAAAACACTTTCCGGAAGTTGTGAAAAATTTAGAAATGTCATTATTTGCTGATTATATCAAATTTGATCCTCAAACTTTTGATTGCTATATATAATTTGTTTTGAATATTTATTTTTCAATTTCTTCTCTTAAAATTTAATTTTTATATTAATTTTGGTCCTTATTTTTATAATTGCTATTTGCTTTTTCCTTATCATTTTTTTATTGAAATTTTTTGTCTATCAAATTTGATCCTCATTCTTTTGATTTTTACTTATTTTATTTAAAATAATTTATGAAATGTTAATTATTATTATTTTAATTTCTTCACCTTTTATTTTTTTTAATTTTTTAGATTTGATCTCTATTATTTTGATTATTATTTATTTTATTTGAGATAATTTATGAAATTATATTTTTTTTTCAATTTCATTCTCATTCAACTTTTTAATTTGTAAGATTTGTTCCTCATTATTTTAATAAACTTGAAAAAATAAAACATTAATAAGTTATTTTCCAGCTCATTTTCCATAACATAACCAAACACTGGAAAGTGTTTTCCAACTTATTTTCCATTACACTACCAAACATCGGAAAATACTTTCCCGGAATTCACTTTTCTGGAATTCACTTTCACAGGAATTCACTTTTCAAAAGGAAACTACTTTCCTGCAAACAAACGGGGCCCTAATATATGGTAGTATTTTTTTGGAGCTGTGCTCTAAGTTCAAAACTCGGCCAGTATTAAGCCCATCTAGAACATGTGAGAGGTTATTAAAAAGTAAAACTACTTTAAAAAAAAACAATTAAATGGAAAAAGAAAATTAGAACAATAATTTAAGATTCCAAACCTGAAAATAGAAACAGACTGACCTCTAAATCTCAACAAAATCAAAGAGAGTTCAGAGAAAAAGAGGGAGAAAAAACGGTTTTTAATGATAAAGAAAGGTGCAGACCCTAATATATACTAGTATTTTTTTGAAGTCGTGCCGTAAGTTCAAAACCTACCCATATTAAGCCCAACTATAGAATATGGGAGAGGTTATCAAAAGGTAAAACTCCTTAAAAAAGGAAAAATACAACATTTTTCTTCATGTGAATATATATATATATATTGAATTTCTGGACCATCAGTTTATAAGAGAACAGGACCATAGAAAGAAAAGGTGAATTGATTCTTGTGCTTGATTTATTTTGTACATCTATGTTAATTTTTGATTGCATTATAATAAAAATATTGTAGAAAAGAAAAGGGACATTTCTTATGCATTACAATTTTTACCTACCAGAGAAATCATCACTTCTATATAGGATATAGGTATAGGACGGCCACTAAAGATAGTACAGGCTAAAACTTGAGACCAGCAGAGATTACTTGTGGGAACAAGTTCCAAGTTCAAACTACTGAAAAACAGAACTCTCGAGCCAAGCAGGCAGGCCAGTAGGGTTAAGCAGCCAACAGAATTTTGGGCCGCTACGTGATTACTTGTGGGAACAAAGTAAAGCAAGCATGCTGGTATCAGTTACTTGGAAAAAGCTAACAGGGATAAAACCTTTTCTTCATTTACTGTGGTGTGCTATTTACAGAGAAACAACTATTATGATACACCACTACCTAACAGTTCAGTGATGAGGGGAAGGGGGCAACATGCATCCCTCAAAAACCCATAAAATCAGCAGCGAATTCCTCATCATTTTTTGCAAGCATATCTTTTAAGCTACATTCAATATTCCTTCCCTTTAGCACCCAGAATCTGGGCATTATCTTCTTCTCCAATGAGTAACTGAAATACCGCGGGTAACCCACTACATCTTCCACCGGTTTTTTCATGGTGTTCACAAGGAATTCATACTTCGGTCTCAAAACCTCATCTATGCTGTACCCTAGTAAAGGAGAGAACCTGCGGACCATGAAAGCGATATCCTTCTTCGACAGTCCCACATCCTTTAAGTATTTCATCCTGCCACCATGCAGTCCAATTAGTAAAAAACACAGTTCAAGAGAGCTTTGACATGACTCATGGAGTGAAATTCTGAGTAATACATAGCAATGATAAACATTAGGTTCCAGCCCCAGAACTTGAGCACTGGAATGGCCTATCTCTCAAGAACTTAGTACTGAATAATTGATATGTAAACTAAACAATCTCTGGATGGGGGAACTAATGTGACCCGGGCACTCAGAAAGAAACCCGAGGAAGATGTGACAATCTAATAGAGGATATCAGGATAAAGGCATTACCGAGGAAGTATAGTTCGGTTGACATCAGAGACAAGAAGCTCAGGGTATTTCTTAATAACACGAGGAAGATGGTCTTTAGAAACACCAATTCGATCTAGGAATTCAATCTTCTTCTTCAGAGTTTTCTCAATGCTTGCAGCAAAAATCTCAGGACAGCGACTGGCTACCTGTCCCACAGTTTCACGATCAAATCCGAGATCTTCCAAAAACAAAACCACCTGTTCGTTATAGTATTAGCATTTTGTTATATTCAAGAAAGAAAAGTGCAGACAGAACAATGCACTTGTATCATGAATGTTTCCTCCCAGTTCCCAGATAAAAGGTATCAACGACATTGTTTTACTTTTCATTCAAGTTTAAAAACTTTGGGAACAAGCTATACCACAGGGAAACCTAAAGAAGCACTTGGATTCTATGGCATGTTACAGGGTTTGGTTACAATAATTCAAAATTTTAAGATTTCAATAAACATGTTGCTAAATCTCACAGGCTAACTAGCAGAGCCTGCAGCTAATTTGCTCATTTGAAACTTGAGCTTGAACCAGGCTCCTTAGAGCCATCTTAAAATATCCAAAAAATAAATCAAGAGCTAAACCTTTAGCAATACTGAAGTGTGAAAGCCAATTGTTTCACAGCGAATAGTAGTTGATCATCCAGTTATGCTTTTTATCCATTATTTTTCATTTGTCTTCTCTTTGATAGCTGAGTCAAACCATTGATATTCCCCACCCCAGCTATGATGTCAATCTTACTACTGACATAAGACATAATTGGCCCTGATGGCTACTTATTCCTCCATAAGGCTGAGATGCAGCAGCAGCACCAGCCAACTTCTTTGCAGGATTTCCCAGAAGGCGTTGTAGTTTTGTGGTTGTCAGTTCCACACATCTTGTTGATTTTTTCCTATATAATTTCGCAAGCATTATGTTCCCCCCTTCTTTGTCCATTTTCCAATTTGTCATTCAAGGTCTCATTATGCACAAAAAAAAGAAGAGAATACACATATACATATATCCATCTCTGTGTGCTTGCGCGCGCACACAAAAAAAAGAATATCCCTCTCCCTCTCCCTCTCTCTCTCTGTGAATCCAAAAATCCATGTGAAAATTCGACAGCCATTCCATGAGCGGGGACCTTGATTTTTATCACGGATTAATACTTGTTGATTTCCTTAGAAACCAAAAATATTTAGGAATATAGAGCATCCAACTAAGAAACTGATCTAAAAACTAATAAAACAGCAAAGATCACAATGATGTTGTTGATTGCCAAATGTGTTTTTTCATGTTAAACTAGAATAAAAATTAGTAATTGCATACCTGGAGAAACTCTTGGGGTTTTCTTAGTAGTAATTGAGGACTCTTGGAAATAACCTGACCCAACTTCTTGTTTCTAATGCCCAACTCAGCCAACTGTTCCACCATTACCTCAAGCTTGCTAGTTGAACAACCTAATATGTGAGGCCAGCTTCTTATTGCTGTGTCAACACTTGATTTGTCTACCTGATATCAGTAATAACAGACCAACTATTTTATTAATCAACATAATAACAAAAATTGGAAGGAAAAAAAAGGGAGGGAGCATATATGTGTGCACATAAGTAGATACATATATACACATTAAGCATGAGTGGACAAGTATTACTGAATGCTCATATTTTATAACGGTAGTGAGGTACAAGAATGAAAGATGTCTAGCAAAACCTATTACTTAATAGGAGTTTAGTTACACTGATCTAAATTAGTTTGGAAATCATTTTATTGTTTCCTTCACTTAACTTAGAAGAAGTGAATAACAACTTACATGGTGCACCATGTATTTTATATATTTTTCTTTGCTAAGACAACCTTGGCCTTCAATTTTCATTGATATTCTTACAGCAAACAATTATCCAGAATTATCTAGAATGATATTTCCCCAAAAGTACGTGATCCTAATGTATCCTAATGTATGAGCAATTCAGCATCAGCAAGTAAGCATGGTTTTATGGAAAAATCACACAAGAAACAGAAACAAACTCCAATGTTCAGCATCAGCAAATATGAACTTACGCAATATTACCTTCTGCATATGAAAGAAAGAAACGATCTCCTTGTAATTTTTCTGGATTGCTGTTGAAAGAATCCATGGATATTTTAGAAGCATTTTACCAAAATCTTTATCAAATGCCCAAACCTGAAACCAATGGATGAAAAAATTCTCTTATATCACAGAAAGGCAAGATATAAACAAAGTGATAGCATAAAATCCATCTAATGAAGCTACTCTGTTTCAGTGCACAAACTAAAACATATAACACAAGAAAGATGGTGTTCCCTGTTTCACACATGAAATGTTACCTTCTTGAGAGCCTGAACTTTTCTATTAATGCCTGTAATGTCACAGATTATAACAGGTGGAAATAATAGGAATATCTCCCTCATATGCTCCTTTGGGACTCCAATACTTTCAAGAAATTCCACCATGGGCTTCAAGTGCAAATCTAATGGCAACAAAAGAATACGTGGAAATGATTCGACTAGACATCGAAAAGTGACTTCTGAAGAACCCAACATATCTAAACCTCCACGCCTTGCTTCAACCTACATCATAGCACAGCAAGCTTATCTTACAATCTGAAACCAATAAAAAACAATGCCCAGCTAAGCTCATCAGTTCCTCTTAAAAAACAAATCCTTGGGCTACAGCTTAAGAGGTAAAGTGCTGCATGGATTGCCTCCCTCTCCTCACCATGCACACAGAGACCCCTCCAAGGAGATGAAGGAAAATTCTTTCAACCAAAATTTTACAGTAAGAGGCAGGATTTTCATAATACGCATTCTAAATGAAGAGAGAACCACCCTGACCTTTTCAAAAAGTGACAAGGTCTGCTGCAAGTCTTCATCAATAGGTATTGATAAGTTCATCATCATACAGCGAGCATATTTTCCAACAAGCCTTTTATCATCACTGTCAGAAAATAGTATTTCCTTCATATACTTAACCTAAAAGCCAAATAAAAAATAAGCAACAACTCTGCAGAATGAATAGAAAGAAATATTTATCCACATATAAATAAAAGCAAGGAGCTTTTCCTAAGAAAAAGAAAAGGATCAACTAATTCAATGGAATTCTTCTCTATCTAGCACAATCTTTGAAATGAAGACACATGGTGCCAAAGTACAATGATAGGGAAACAAAACAGTAACAGTAGGAAAGCAAGGCTTAGATGACTAATATGACTTATCCTTATGAATTCAGTTACTTACATGGGCTTTTTCACTAGCCAACTAACCACTGGAATGATTAACAAGCAACCACTAGACAATTATAGCAATATCAACAGAAGCTTCGTAGTTATATGAACAAATCCTTATTCGAATAATCTAATCAACCACAGTTTGTAGATTGTAGATACATTTAGAAAAAAAAAAAAAAGGAAATTTTAAAGTTCAAATGAATTATAGAAGTCACTTCGATTCATTTTCCGGTAAACATAAAACAAAAAAATTGCTATTCAAATCAACTGCACTTTTCTATTTCACCAAGATACAAGACAGTTCAATAGTGTATCCATACTACATAAAGTGCCTGACTTCACTATCAACTAACTCAAAAGAGAGAGAAAAGGAAGCACAAAGTTTGAAACTTTACCTTGTGAATAAGGTTAGGAAGTGACTCTCCATGGAGGTACCGAGCAACATTCATGGAAGAAGACAAGCTTAATCCAAGACTCTCCAAGAAAGCAACTTTCCCATTATCACCTTTCTCTTTTGCCATGTAAGCTACCTTCTCTTTAAAACCCAAGGTTGCAAATTCATTTCCATCCCCGCCACTTTTCCACGAAGTCCACTCTTCCAAATCCTTGACACTATCAAACAACATTTTAGCATATTTTGGAGAATTCAAAGCAATGGAGTTGGATTCCGCTGCGGAGATTTCGAATTCTTGAAGAAACTGAGAGATGGCTTCTTGGGTTTCAGTAAAGTGGGCTTCTTGTTGACTGGTGTATGGTACTGGGTTATTGTTGTCGTTGGGGTTTAGGCATTTGGGGGGGCATTGGTTCCTAAGGAATTGGATTCTTTGTGGGAGAGAAAAGAGAGGGAATTTACAAGGGAATTGGATTTTGGGGTGGAGTGTGGGAAGGGGGTGAGCTTTTGGAGATGGGAATGGGAAGTCCAGAGGGATTGAAAGGGATTTGGTAGTCATAGCTGAACTGGGCAGTGATGCTGCATCGAAAACTAAAACCCGAGGCTCTTCCTGCTCTGGCTAAAACCCTGACTGAGACAAAGAGAAAGCATGTTATTGCTACGCCGTTTTGATTGGTATGAGAGTGAGTTATATGTTGTTATTAAAAAATAAAAGGGCAAACTTCAAACATGTTCCCCAACTATTGGATTAGTATCACTTTTACCTTCAAAGACATTTTTATATCAATTTCATCCCTCAAAAAGTTCGATACCTTCTGTTAGAATTATTTAATAGAAAACGACCCTACAAAATAATGTTATTTAAGAAAAAGAGAGAGTATAATTTGATATAAAATATTTTGTAGATAAAATTTAGATTACTTATTATTAAGGATGAAGAGACTCGGTTAAGATTTTCTAAAATATGAAAGAAAAATTTGTTGTAGAATTTTTTTGAAAATAAAAGTGAAACTACCTGTAGATGGAAGCTTTTTTTAGATTTTCTAAAAAAAAAAAAGATTACTTTCTTTGATTTAACTATAACTTATGTTAATTAATTGATTAAGTAGTCCCTGTTGGATAAAAGCAATTAAATAATCTCTTAATCATCTTTAATTTAATAATTTACTTGAAACTAAAGGAAGCGCTGAATTATAAATGGATTAAGAAATATAAGAATTGAACATATAAAGGAAGTACTTAAATTTATTTTCTCTTAGGAATTAGTAATCAAATTTATTTTCACTGAGAATTGAAAGGAAAAAAATGAGATCACGTTAAAATGTATGGAAGTGGTGTAGTTTAGGGTGTTGTGGTACTATGGTGAGTGTGTTTAAGTGAGGATTTTGATTTTCTTTTTCCTGTTTCCCAGGTAGCAGAAAGTGCAGGTATTGGTTAGAAACATTTTCTAATAGTGTTTCAAGTGTTTATTCGATACATTTTGAACATGTTCTTTTCATGTCTGAACAAGTATACAAAATCTAAGTATGTAAGTGCATGTCCATTGCAAACCAAAAGCAATGCAAATTCCCCAGCTTCATGTTTATGCTATCACGGGCTAGAATTGCCCTGTTGGATGGATTCTCCGGAAAAAAATGTTGCTGCAAGAAAGCTACCAGTCGCCTTCTTTTAGCCTTCTGGTGTTGGTTCTGTGAGTGGAGAATTTTAAACAAGTTAATTACAAGAT
The DNA here is from genome assembly GCF_951802175.1 of Populus nigra. Classification (NCBI taxonomy): domain Eukaryota; kingdom Viridiplantae; phylum Streptophyta; class Magnoliopsida; order Malpighiales; family Salicaceae; genus Populus; species Populus nigra. The sequence goes on along the minus strand of NC_084865.1, from coordinate 15,071,962 downwards.
GACTTTAATTTCTATGCAATTGTATGGCCATCTTGTTTCCTAATATTTAGTACCTGCTTCTGCTTTTGTTTGCCATGAAGCTAGCGGTTGATTGGCTCCTTGGGCTTCATGGGTTTTCAACTACGAAATCACACGTCACTTCCTGCAGAATGTTCATCGACAATATTTAGAACAAAATCTATCCACCCCTGTTTACTTGGGAAAATGGAAACTTTATATGCCTGCTTCTACAAACCAATGCTCATGTGAACTCTTGCGGTGGCTTTTATTTAATGCCTATGTCTTGGGATTTTTATGTAATATTCCTTTTATTTTTTTTAATCTCATTCTTTAGGAGCTTTTCCTGGGTTAACTTTCTGGGAGTTTTACCTTATTTACTGAAGATTGACTGAGGTTGGTGGGAGTCATTGAAGTTTGGCTGAGGGGGGGAGTTATTGAAGCTTGGCTGTGGCTGGCAGAAGGACCGAAACTGCCAGCGAAATAAAGGTAGTTCATCTTTTCTTCAGCAAAATCTCTCAGTTTGTTGAGCTCTGGCAAGACTTCTGTGCCAAGATCTGGCCTGTCTTTCCGTCTCAGTTCTGCACATTGGAGTGCAAGCTTTGCATAACTTAAAGCCTCTTCAACTGGCCAATCAGGCACATCTGGGTCTAGAACTTCTTTGAATGCCCCATTTTCAATAGCTTGTTCAACAATGTGAGTCAACCCCATTGGTGGCCTGGCTGTTATGATTTGCAGAAGCATGATCCCTAAGGAATATACATCAGATTTCACACCAAGCATTCCAGTTTGTTGGTACTCTGGATCAATATAGCAGAAAGTTCCAGCAGCTGATGTCATGTAGTACTGTGTTACATTCTCAGCTGTAGCAGGAACAAGCCTGGCCAATCCAACATCCCCAATCTTACTGGTGTAGTTGTTGTCTAGCAAAATGTTTCCTGGCTTTAGGTCACGGTGCACTAGTGGCTCTGGCTTGGTCTGATGGAGAAAGAGTAGACCTGTGGCTATCTCGGCTGCAATTCGAAACCTGATTTGCCAAGAAAGAGCTGGGGTATTCCCTCTCTTGAAAAGACAATCTTCTAAGCTTCCTTTTCCCAAGTGTTCATAGACTAGAATGCCATACTCTGGGCAGGCTCCTATAAGCAGTACCATGTTTGGATGCCGTATTAAGCTAAGCACTTCAACCTGAAAGGTAGAGGTTAGATTTTTCACTAAATGATCGCTGTCTTGTCTTAAAAGAACTACACCTCCATAACTTCGATTTAACACTATCATATGCTAGAGTTTGAAAATGGTATGCTTATTTATTGTTTTTTTTTTCTCTTTCAATGTAAAACACTAGGCACCATATGGTATTTTGGTTAGGGTGCTTTTCAAAGTGTGTGTGGGATTTGATGTTTTTTTAGATTCAGATGTTTTTTTGATGGTTTTGATATAAGAAAGTCAAAACCATTGAAAAAAAAAACCCATCAAATTCGTGCTTTTTCACACAGGAAGAACTTTCAACCGCATTACCTAACACGCACCCAGTAGACAGGAGCATTATTAACCAGTTTTTCTTTGTTCCTCACCTCTCTTTGAAATTGTGACCTTCCTTGGGCCGCATCAGGACGTAAAACCTTGACTGCAACTGGTGTATGATCAAGATAACACTTGTAAACTGGGCCATAACCTCCTTCCCCGATCTTCTTTGATTCCGAAAAGTATTGTGTTGCTTCTTCAATCTCCTCAATTGAGTATCTCCTGTATCTGATATCATTATAGGATAGATTACCCTTTGATTTTTTCGTTTGTGCAGCTTCTTTGAGGGCTTTCTCTATGTTGACTCTCCTTTGTGCTTCTATTTCTGCTCTCCTCTGAGCTGTTTCAGCAGCTTCTATGGCTTCTCTGCACCTGGCTTTCTCTTGTTCTATAATTGATAGTGCAGCTTCCTCAGAAAATCTTGCCTCTTCCAATCTTCGTTCTTCTTCTATTCTCCAGCGATTCAGCTCCGTTGCCTATATGCGTGTGATTTTAAGAACCTACAGGGAATCTTACAAGTGCACATGGCAAACATGACTTCTCTGTACCTTTTGTTTTGCTGTAAGTGCTTCTCTACATGCTTCACTGTACATTTCCATTGTTTGCTTCAGCTCTAGTTTTAGCCTCCTCATCTCAGATTCCATGTCATCCTATGTGTTTACAATACAGATAAGTAGAAATCATTTAGATCAAGCATCTGTGCTTGTGATCACACATTTTGCAGTCTTCTTCACTTTAAAGTTAAAACAACACGTGAAAGACAATGAAGAAATCAAAATATGAAGTTGCTGTTTTCAAGCATGTAAAGATGTAAGATTATGCTATAATTAGCCATCATAAGACGTTGCTCAATCTATCTTAGTTGATCAAATAATAACTCTAGGATAAACATCCTTTATTTCCTGAAATGTTTGCGGTGCACGTTTGATGGTTAGTGATGATTGTTTACCAAATCATGCTTCTGTCAAGGTGGTTAATTCCTTACCAGGCTATGTGTTGAACCGGAAAATGACGTTCCTCCACTATCATGTGAAACTGATGAAAATCCCTGCTGGGAATTGGGGCCAATGGACTTTGTTCCTGAATGTATAGATGCAAAGCTAGTTGCTGAACTAGTTGAAAGCCGTGGGGCTAGTCCAGAATCCATGAAATCATAGGTTGTAGAAGACATGCGGTCAGTGCTTGGCCTGCTTGAGCTTACAAATGATATGTCAGTTTCTGACATTAAGTCTGCAAATGATCTTACACTATGACCATATCTTCCTGTTCCAAACGGTGACCTGTTGTTACCCACAATTGTATTGAGATTAGCCTTTGAACAAATCAAATCATAGGCAAGCCACAGCAACCAAAACCAAGAAATTATTTCAAGACATCCCAGTATATCACTTTCTTCTAAGATATTTACTGATTATATATGCACATCATATTATATTATACTAAGCTCACCCTCATCCCCCAATTTTTTAAAATGATTTGATGCACTCCTTACTTACCTGAAGTTTTCATCAACTGAGATGTGATGGTTGACTGACGCCGTCCTCTCTGTCAGCAAAAGACCATAAATTAGATTTTGGATTAGGACTAACAATATATAATAAAACACATTATAATTGAGAGTACAAACGTTTTATACTCCAACTATGTTTGTATAGTGCTTCATGAGAGTCATCTCCTGCACTTTTTTCATTCTGTTGGTTTTTTATTTGATCTAGTAGTGGGGAGACAAATGGGGCGGCACGAGAAGCATTTCTCATGGAAGAGACCTTTCCTTTCGAGACTGCATACACAGTACAGAAATCCGGTGCCCCTCTTGACACAGTGCTTGGGACATCTGCCTTGAATTTTCTGTATAACAAAACCATTGGAGTTAAGAGGATCTGTAGTCACTGAATGCAGGTAAATGTCTGCAAGAAAATGGAATTCATTTGTCAATTGCCATCTCTCTCATGATTGTAATTGTTGATTATGTTTCCATCCGTACATAAAGTCATCCTGACTGTTCAGTATTTTACTTATCAGAGATTTCCAAACAAATTTCAGAGTTGAGAATGTATAAAAGTGCTGCTAGTGTTCTGAACGTTGACATATGCGGGAACTTGTCACTGGCTTTGGAGAAAAGAATGGCTTATTAGTGGCTTGCTTTGCTTTTATAGTGGTTGAAAATGCTTTTTTTAAAGTACTTTTGATATGAAAAACACTTGATTTTTTTTTTTTATGGTTTTGATATAAGGATCTCAAAACCATTAAAAAAAAACACCTGAAAACGCATAAACCAAAATTCACTTCGGAAAGAATCAGAACCGCAATACCAAATGGTGTACCATTAACCTGTCATTCAAGTAAAACCGAGTTTCTCTTTTGTTGGAAACAGTTTGCGCTTCCTGTTTCTTTGCAGATGGAAGGTTCCCTGAATTTATATTCTGGTTGAGTGTGTGCCAGTAGAGTTTCCAAGTTAGGATGGGGCTGAGGGGGTGCAAAAATACCTCATAAATCCACTCCGTGACGGGGTGCCGAGAACCAAAGTCTCGATTGCAGCATGGGCAACATATTCTGTTATTGCTTTTGCTATATCAGTGCTTTCAAGGGCAACATCAAGGCAACGCACCTGATGCATGAAAAAAAATCTGCTTGATGAAAAGGAAAGGAGAAAAGCAAGGTACATTTATCATCTATTTGCATGACATGAGAATTTGCAAATGAGGGTTTTCTTCAATCATTGGGATTGCATATATTTATATGTTTACAAGAGATGCCTGCAGATTTTTTAAGTTCCTTCTGTTCTTCTCATGTTGTAGACTTTTTCCATGCAAGGTGCCTACAGATGCATGATTTTATTGTTGAAAGGAGGTATGACAATGACAGGGCTTAAAAATTACATCTTTACGGGTACAATAGCATCGAAATGCAAGGAAGAGATCCTTGGCCATCTTCTCAAGCTGCTGCTTCCCTGGTGAAAAATAATCACCAGCTGCTCCGTGGCCTGATTGTGAAACAAGAAAAAAGGAAAACACGTGGAAAGAAAAGATTAGAACATGAAACCTGGAATTTGAAGATTCACTCGAGAGATCAAAGGAGCTGCAGGACGTTGAATGTAAGTTGAGCAACCCCCTTTACAATGTAGGGCACATAGGTTGCAGTATCATCATAATTATAATCTATTATTATTGTACATAATGAATCAGAGAGAAAAGAAGTTACTAGTAACAAATGATGATGATGATGATGATGATGATTTGCTAAAAACATGGATTAGAACAACAGTTTGGCCTTTGGAGAGAAGATTTTCCATAGTCCATTTCAATGCATTTTGGCTCCCTTTGTCTTTGTCTACTGCAACTGCCACCAACCCCTTTCCTTCTCCTCCCTTCCTGCTCCACTGTCCCTTTGAAAGCCACATTTTCTGTGTTGTTTCTCAACACTCAAGAAAAAAAAGAGTTGAAAAGGACAGGAAAAATATATTCACAAAAGTGGATAACAATTCTTACAGTCATTTACAAAAGACCACCTGAGAGACCTAGAAAACCTCTCTTCTATCTCTCTGGAGACAACAATTTTGTATGATGCCTTGTGGTCAAAGAGTTTTATGTGCTTTCTGTTGGGAAATGTCAATTGGATGCAAGCCTCTCTGTGTGTTACCAGCAGAAATGACACCCTTCATTCTCCCTCTCTGATCTCTCGCTGTTTCTCATGATCTGTCCTTGTTTAGGTCACCTATATTTATCGATGGCTAAGAATGAAGCTGCGCCATTTCAATACACGTACAATGTTACCAAAAAAAGAATGGTTTTCGATAAAGTTTACATATTGATGGCCTCTGTATCTTTGTATTCTTTTCAAAATATGCAAATTTTTAATTAATGGTACAAGGTAAAAAAAGAATTTCAGTAGCCCACTTGGCAGGCAAAGCTTCAAAATTCTCAAGATGGTGATTTGCTTAGGAAACAGATAAATGGCTCAACTGTTAGCAACTGCTGTTCCCTTTCACAAGAAGGTGATATGCATAGAAATCAAGGAAATGACAAATGAGATAAGATGTTCATTTCCATTAAATATTTTCCGTTCCCTTTCTTGTTAAAGTGTTGATATATTAGCTTGTAATGTAAACTTTCTTGTACCAATATCAAGTGTGTATATATTTCCACCTTCTGCTAGATCAGAAGTCCTTGTGCACTGCAGGATGCAGTCTGTAATTTATTTAAATCTGCTGATTCTTGTTTCCAATTGTATGAATAAGTCTGATGGCATGAAATTCTCAGTAAACAAAATTGAGACATTTTTATGTCTTCTTGAAGAAATCTTTTCTTGACTGATATCTGGTTATAAAGCTTGCAATATTAACTGTCAATTTGAAGCCTTTAAAGGGAAAGGAACCTTAACAGCATGTGATTTTAGGGCTTCCCAATAGAAAAAAAATCAATTAAGATCCCAGTTCAAGCTTGAGAACGAGGGCAAAGCTTAAGCCTAAGGTACCTCATGGCAGGAGCATAAACTGCAGGAAGACTTCAAATACGTCATAAACTTGCTGAGAAAATAAAGAGAGAATATATGGTAGGACTAGGGCATGCATGGGAATCATAGCAGCTTAGGAAGCTAGAAATTAATTGCATTGTCAAATTGAATGCCAAGTGTACAAGTACAAAAAACAATGCCAAGGTTTCTGTGTATGCACAAGTGTGGCTGTATAGGCAGACCCGGTTTACTGTGATTATGTAAATCAGGTATAGCTGTTACTTAATTTTAACGTGGGGAGATAACACAGATGATGACAAAAAATGAACTGAGTGAAAAATATTTTTTCTTTATGCTTTTCCCTTTTCGCCCAAACCCCAACAGCATAAAATTCTATCAGCTAATCAACCCCCATTATTGACTTACAACATTTTTTTTACAGTTGATAGAGGAAAGCTAACAACCCCCATAACAATCATTCCACTCTTGGTGTTCTTCACCGTGTGGAAATCCCAGGAAACCTGTTAGCCCTTGTGATACTGTTCTATATGCCTTTTCCTTCATACTTGCCGATCATTATCGATCGTACGTGAAAGAAAAACCTTCTTGATTATTTCCTCTAACACTGTATGCATTCCCTTCACTTCCGTAAAAGTCTTCATCATCATCTCCTTCTTTCAATTCCTCAATCTTGTCGACAACTTCCTTAATGTCCGACCTTCTCTCAACTTCTTGTTCGCAACAACTCAATCCAATTTTCAGAAGTTTTATCATTTCTCCCTTGCTATTTTTCGTTCCCAGCATTTCCTTATCAAACACTTCACTTGTTCGCTTTTCCTTCACCATGTTATTAACCCAAGTTGCCAAGTCTGCATCGCTATTATACCCTGGTGTTAGATAGTTCTCAGGGAACTTGCCAGTTAATATTTCCAGTATTAATATGCCAAAACTCCATATATCTGTCTTGTTCGATGACCGGCCATGTTGTGCATACTCAGGCGACTTGTAAGCCATCATGAACACGTGGGCATGTTCAGGGTTGATCACAGGTCTTAGAGCATAATCTGTCAAGAGAGGCTCAAATGACTCGTCGAGGAGCACATTGGAAGATTTCAGGTGTCCATGAGGAGCAATTATAGGAAGCTGATTGTAGAGGAAAGCCAAGCCCCTGGCTACTCCTTTGACGATTTTCAAGCGGACACGCCAATCAAGTCCATCTTCTTCCAGTGAATGATTTCCTGAGGAAGACAGGTACAATGGCTGTAAGAATACAAAGACTTGATGGTTTCAGAAAAATTACAGTTGATTTCAAAGGAACTTACCATGAAGGTGACTAGCCAAGCTACCATTCTTGGCAAACACGGTAACCAAAAGCTTCTCATCCCTCCTATAATAATACGCCGCAAGAGGCAGCAAGTTTGGATGCTTCAACCTCCCTATCCTTCTCATGTGCTCATGAAACTCTTCTCTCTCCACATTGTTCATATGCCGATACCTCTTAACAACCACAGGTTGTCCACCGACGACAGCTTTGTAGGAAGATCCATATGTCCCACTCCCCAAAACTTCTGCTGATGCTCTAAGCAAGTCTTGCAAATCAAATTTCTCAATGTCATCCTTCAGGAATGACAACTTTCCATGATCAGTTATCCTTGAATGAGAATTAGTCTCTGGCATTTCACGATGTACATCTCTATAATAGGAAGACATAATTCTGTTGGAGTTCTCTGATGCTCTCCTCTTTGTTCCTCTTTTACTTTCTTTTCGGGAAAACAAAAGGAAAGCAAAAGCAATGGCTGCTGGTATTAGCAGAACAATCAGTATAATGATTACAATATATAGAATGCTGAATTTCTTCCCATGGACTTTAGGGGTAGAAGGTGGAGAGGGTATGCATGGTCCTAGAGGCGGTCCACAAAGTCCTTTGTTGCCTGAAAATGATTTAGTTAAGAAAGATTTTATCAGGGAAATGCTGCTGAAAAAAGGTCAGAGATAAATCATAAAGATACATAAGTAATCCGTGGCTGGATAAAACGATTACCTGCAAATGAGTTTGGACTCAATCTGCTCAGGGCTTCTGGGATTGGACCCTCCAATTCATTGTTGGCTACATTTGCTGTCTTCATACCCTTCTGTTGAAAATTGGGTATTTGGCCTTCAAATTGGTTTCCATCAAGCTTCAATTCCGTTAACTTAGGCAAGATTGCAAGTGATGAAGCAATCTTTCCTGTAAGCAGGTTATTTGCCAAAAACAGTCTCTTTAATGAACCCATGCCTTCGAATGCTTTGTCAGGAATGTCTCCAGAGAATCGGTTGTTTGACAAATACAACGCTTTTAGCTTCCCCAGTTTCTTGAAATCAGGCAATGGACCATCAAAATTGTTGTCCATAAGGCTTAACGTTCGAAAGGAAGGCAAGGGAGCTAGTGCATCCAAATCAATATTGCCAGCGAGTCCCATATGTTCAAGCTGCAAACCCCAAATGCCTCCATTGAAACAAAGCACACCAACCCAATTTGATCTATCCCTTTCGCATGGATTCACCGAGACATTCCAGTTACTAATAGCCTCATTGTTCACTAGCTGTTCCTTGAACTTTAAAAGGGCATCAGAATCTGGTGAGCCAAATGATGTAACCACAATAGATAACACGAATGCAAGAACAAGGAGGACTAATGATGAGGTGGTTGCGCGCGCAAGCATAGCTACGTGCGCAGCCATTACCATTAGTACAATGCTCAAGAATTCTCAAATGCTTACTACTCTCTCCAGAATTTTCAAATGTAAGAAGTTTTGAATCACATATTTTTGTCTTTCTTGGTCTTGCAGGAATGCAAAATGCATTAGCCAGGACAGAGATGAAGTTGGTGTGCAATGCCAGGAATAGTAAAGATGATCAGGATGCATCATAGGTAACAATGGAAGGGAAAAATAGAAGTTGGCTAAGTGACTAAGATTTGCCTGTGTAACAGCTTAGAAGGGAAGTATTTTAGAGGTTGCGATGAATACAGGAGAGATCCAGGGCCAGCCTTTGATTTTGTTATGCTGATTAGTAGTTGGTCTGCTATATTAAGCAGATATGCTAATTATAGGTTGTCTAATGTTGGACTAATTGTTTGACCTGCTATATCTATGCAGCCACTATCTGATGTTCTTTTTCAGTTTTAAGTTTTGCTTTGTTGGCTACTTAGGCACTAACAAGAAACAAAAATCAAAGCAAATCACCAAAATCCATATTGACAGATGAAACTAGCTGGGATTGTAAATGATTCGTGCCTAGAATAGATGATCGATTGCGCCGAAGTAATGAATAGTTTCTTTTAGAAGATTATCCATGCTAATTTACAGGACCAGAAAGATTGAAAAATTTTGATTAATATAATAGATACATGGTATTAAGAGAACCTTACTTTTTGGTTCAACTTTTTACAAGCTTCTGTGAGCATATTTATTATGACCTGCCCCAGAACCATAAGCATATGGGGTCCGTGCAGTCTTAAAATTCACAATTTAATTTCCAGCTTCTCTACACAAACAGCTATATATCTTTCTCTTGTACAAAATCCTTTGATTGACTCAAAGCTTCTTGGAAGGCAATGGAACATTTTTGCGGTATTCTGCCAGAGCCCATAAGGGGAAAACATTCTTATATGTTGGATAGTGTAACATACAGTTATTCTTGAAAACACCAGTAATTTCCTGCACAAAATATTTGAATGATCATTAAACAAAATCAAGTGAAAATTCAAGAAAATTTGAGCAATAATGACCAAATCAAACGTGTGTGTGTGTGTGTGTGTGTGTGTATTGTTACAACGACTAGGTCATATCAAGATACCTGCTGAGGATAGCTTCCATCTTCAGCTTGAGAGTTAATCAACAACTTAGCACCACGGTGAAGTGGAGTCGGATCCCTATCCGCCTATTTCAAGAAAAAACCATAACAAAAAGATTACCACATGACTTGAAATCCGGAAAGAAATTGAGCATAAAGTATATGCAAAATCATAGCAACTAGGCAAAGATTAAAAGGTTCACTAGGAACTGACCTGGCCAGAATGAATCAAACCAAGCATAGCCCATGCTGTCTGCACATAAGTTGATCTCTTTTCTTCGAGAGGTGTATATATCTGAGCAATGAAACACACATTAATATTTATTCAATGTATCTGTCTTCTTGGCTAGTCATAATTCAACTGAAGAAATGAAGTTAATTACCTTATTTGGGCAAGATAAGTAGCTCTCGCCCCATCCACCATCTGGAGACTGTGCCCTGAGTAGAAAATCGACTCCTCTACGCATTGCTTGGTTATTATAGTAGGTTTTTCCAGCAGCTGCTAGACCAACAAGTGCGAACCATGTACTGTAAATGAAGCAAACTCCCCAGTTTCCATACCATGAACCATCAGGCATTTGAATCATTTCGAGATAATCGACAGCTCTTGCAATGAAAGTCTCAATTTCTTTCTTCCTGTGTCCAGGGTACATCTTCATAAACATCACAAATCCATGGATTGCAGATGATGTGCACTCAACATAGCTGCATTGTATGACAATAAAATCAGGCTCGGATGATATTAATATTTACGGTACAAAAGAAACCAAAAATGGGAAGAAGGAATTGTGTGAAAAATCTTACTCGTGCTCGATGACTATGTTCTCCAGGAATTCCATAGGATTGAGTTTCTAAGAACACAAAAGGACGAAAAAAATACTCAGTTGATATATGGTGTTAAAAGAAAATTTTGATTCTAAAAAGAACAGGAAAAATGTTAGCATAGAAGTTACCTCTAACCACATTTCACCGCGAATCGGCTCCCAGCCTGCTAGACCACCTCTTGGTCCCTGAATTTAAAGAATGAAGATCAAAATTCCGATACCAGTACTCTAAATGAATTTCTTTGAAAGAAAAAAAACATCTGAAGAACAGAACAGTTCATAACACAAAGCAGCAAAAACCACTCACCTGCAGTGAAAGAATGATATTGACTGCTTCAAATATCATCTGAGGATCCATTTTCTCACCAATGTATTCAGTGGGCAACATTTGAGCGAAGAGAACACACTGTACAAAAGAGAATAAAATTGAGTGCTGCTTTATTTTACAAAAATGTTATCATAAAATTTAACTTCGGTTGATGTGATTTTAACCTTTAAAGCTTCGGCTGTACAATCAGAAAGTTGCCAGCCATGATCTTGATCAGAGAAAGTCCATGATCCTTTAGAAATGTGACGATACATGCCCACGAAGTCACCTGCTGGATTATCCACAACCTTGAGCAGATTTGAAGTTCATTTTGATCAGTTAAGGCCACCAAATTATAGCAAGAAAAGAAAAGAAAAACAATTAATTGGGTTGAATTCATGATTTAGTACCTGAGATTTCTTGATGAAATCAAATGCTTTAGCGAGCGTAGGCTTGATTTCTTCACCAAGCTCACTAGTATACAAAGCCTGAAAACCAAAAGTAGCATCCCACAACTGGCTACCAAAGCTCTGGACCTTCATTCCATCCTCTCCAACCCACAAGTAATCAGGAACCCTAGCAAGATGCCTCTTAAAAGCAACACCATCTGGATCTTCCACCCAACAAGAAAGCATGCACAGCACCTTCTCAACACAACCAATAGTAATGTATCTACTGTTTTCATCTTCATAATGAATGTGCTTCATTGTTACTTCAAGAGCCTTCTTTCTGACCAACTGGTTGAAGGGCCAGCGAGTAAGAAGAGGTTCAGACATCAAATACAGACTATCCCAAAGGAAATCCTGAATCAAGGAATGTGGATAGTAAAGATCCTCCTCTGCACATAAATGTCTGACTTGCTTCCACTTTACGCTTTCGTAAGGCTGAAGGTACAGCTCTTCTCTCAATGACAGAATCAGAGGTGTAATTGGTCCAACAAATCTTTTTCCATACAGATATGACATTGGCATGTAAACCAATCGACAGTAGCACCACATTTTTGCTGCATTTTTTTATATATATATTAATTAGCATCATTAACTTGCAAATCAAGCTAAAACAATGAAACGTACAGTTTTGCTAATCAATTACCTGGATGAACAGGAAGGGCAGTAGGCAGAATCCAAAACTCTGGGGGCATAGGGTTACAACCAGACCAGTCAAACAGGCCAAGAATCTATAACAAAATCAAGAAGAAACATTATTACACTCCACTTATCAATCATAAATTGGACTAGCGCGCGTGTGTGTATGAGTGTGATTGTCTAAAAATCCTTATAACCCAAAGAAAAAACAATCATACCGAAAGCCAAGTCTTGCCCCAAGAGGGAATGGAAGTGACACCACCACGGTCAAGAATCCATTTTCTTCCTCTTGCACAAGCTTCCTCATCTGGCCCTACCCCAAGCATGCGCAGACAAATGTAGCTGAAGGTTGTGCAAAACATGTTGCTGTGACTTTCTATGTGCAGACCCCACCCACCATCTTCATTCTGCAGCATACATATCATGTTAATTAAAGTGTTGATTTTGCATAATTAATTAGATTTCTGAAGAAGAAATTAATTTTTATTTCAAGTGATACGGAATTAATTACCTGATGGTTGTATATGTAACGAAAGATTTCTTTGCGGTACTCGGGAGGGAACATGGTGTCGAGATGCCCAGTAATGTAGAAGCAAAACACCTGCAATTAATGTTATTTGTCCTGGTTAATTATTTTTTCAATTACCAAAGTCCCTTTTTCTTTCCTTCTTTTAATTAGCTACGCACACATAAACTCTAAGAGCATAAATATTTAGTACCACTATTTTTTATTTATTTTTTTGGATTCGAGGAAACCCCACCCCCCGGAAAGCGCATTTTATGGGCCCAGGTGAGTGAGTAAAACCCCGGCTGTCCCAAGCTCTTACAAGAGGTGCACGCCCTGACTTGAACTCGAAACCTGCTGTGCAGATCTCAAGCCCTTTGCCACCACGCTACACCCATTGAAGACTTAGTACCACTATTACAAAAGGCATATCCACAAACATTTTTTAATTAGATAATTAATTAAGAAATGATCGACAGAGTGGAATAAATAAGGAAGGCAGGCCAGCAGCCATGATTTGGCACCCGTTTCTGATCATTACCAAGGTGATGTCATGAGTGGGGTTTTATTAAAAAATAATTAATTAATGAGAAGAAGAAGAAGAAGAGATTAAAAAAAACAAAAGAGATTGTACTTACGAAAGGAGGAAGGAAAAAGAGGACCCCGGAATTCTCAGCAGGCCAGTGGCCGTCACTAGCCTGCAAGGCTGAATAAAAGCTGGCTGACCTCTTCATAGCCGTTGTTGTCTTTTCGTACGTGACTTCTTCCCCTTCCTCAACTCTCACTGCCGGAATTGTTTGCTTGAAGTTTTTCTCCCTCAGAATCTGCACCGATCACTCATTCATGTTAATTCTTTCGCGTTCATTTCTTTTCCCTCCATCTCATAATTGGTGGTGGTTAAGACAATATATATTAACATTAATAATTAGCTAGTATGATTGAGAGATCATAGTACGTATCACACAAATCATGGAAAAAACATGTCATTATTCCACATAATTACATGCATTACCTAACATAAAGTCATTGATTTGGGTAGTCGGAGGTGGTCTTATTAATGTTAAGTAATTAATTAACTAGGTTGACTACTTTAATTAAATCCTTCACAAAATCTATATGGACCGATTGAATTAATCTCACACTAAAATTAATATAATATTTTACTTGAAGTAATCAGCTTAAGACAGCGGATGGAAATCTACGGCATCATTTTATTTTTGTTTTAATATGTCCATCTACAGTAATCTTAATATGTCAACATCAAAGCATGATCTCCTAATATTTTTCAAGTCGTCGTATTTGAATAGTACTATCTAAAGGATTTTTTTTATTTTGCAAAATTAAAAATAAAAACTCCATAATAATCAATATATAAGGGGAGTGGTTATTTTAAGAGAATTAAGCTTTACATAAATTAAAAGAAAAGAAGCAATGATAAATATTGTTATTAAATTTCGAGAAAGAATTAATTAAGGAGGATGCCATATATATTACTACAATTTTTATGATTTTTTTATTTTACAAGATTAAAAAAAAAAAAACTCCAATAATCAATATGGGGAGTAGTTATTTAGTTTAGTAATTAATCCGTGCTTCACGTGATTTTGTTTTTTTTTTTTAAAGGAAAGAAAAAAAAGCAGTATATATTAATTAATTGTTAGTAAATTTTGAGGAAGAATAAAAGAAGATATTTAGAGTACCTGATACTGCCAAAGAAGGTCGGAGCTGGGCTTGACCTTAGAGCGGTTCTTAGTAAAGTTCCGGCGAGCCTCTTCCACTTGCTCTCGCTCTTCAGGAGTTCCGGCATTAGGATCATATTCCCATATCTGTCTTCCAGCATACTCATTCGTGGTGAAAATGTAAGGGTTGTTCCCTTTCTCTGCAATCTTTAGCCTCCACATGATGATATATATTGATCTCTTCTCTTCTTAACTATAATATATGATCTTTAATATTAATTTATCTCCCTTAATTCCTCCCTTCAATCCCTGCATTAAGCATATGCAAATTAAATCACGTTCTTATATAGTTATCATCCATGTAAATGCTAGCTTTACGAAATAACTATTGCATGATCAACATATATATTCCATGCATGCATACGTAGAACAAATCTTGGTTTGGGATTATATCAAATTAAAGAGAAGAGAAAAGGCTTATAATTTTACAGGGTGATCAAGCTAGCTGGAGCAACCCAAATGAGTAGGCATATAGAGCGCAAACGACTTACCACAAAAAGAGATCAAAATGATCTAAGGATCGGATCGGAGAGAGTTTTGTAGTGATAAGATGACGAGGGAGTATTGAGTAATGAGTGTGGAGGTTGTCTTTCAAAGGTGCTCTTTATAAGGAGGAATGGAGAGGGTGGTGGGGCAGCCCAATTCTCATCATTAAATTATTCAACCCTACCATTGTTGACCAATTAAAAGTTAAAAGAAGTCGTCGTCGTCGTATATTTACAGCAAAAAATTACCGCCATTGATGTAGTTGTGCGTGGAGAACAGATCATAGGGCACGCATTGTTTCTTTCTTCAAAATCTTACTCCTTCAACAAACATAATGTTTTCTTATTTTATTCTATTCAATTTAGGTTTGCATGTTTGAACAAAGACCAAATCCTCCACCACCGGCACTACGCACTATTATTATTACTATCTTCATCATACATGTATATACATGCACGCGCATACACATATATACATACACACATACATACATACATATATATATATATATATATATATATATATATATGGATCACACATGCATGTTCAAATAATCTTGATGTATTAATAACATTTCACTAGCTCCGGTTGATTTATTCTTAGTTTGGTCCGTGAAGGATGGATGGATTAATTACCTAGTACATTCTTCCAATACATGTAGAGGCAGTAGAGCATCAACTCTACATATATTATATCAGATCAAATCCAAGGGTAATCTTAATTAGATTTCTTAATCCATGATTAAGATTTTAAATTCATAAAAAAAAACACAATTTAGTCCCGAATAAATCTATATTTCCATATTTCTCACTTGCATGTAATTAATAAATCAAAATATTGTATTTTTAATTTACAATTAATCGGTGCCATCATTAACAGTTAAATGGGTGTGCATCGAGCCGGCACAAAAGAGAATCAAACCTAATTAAGTCTTTCTAATTCTTGGAAGATGTTGGAATCATATAGTCGGAGTAGTTTCCCAGCCCCCATTGATTGGTCCTCTCCTAAGTCAAGTAATTCAAAACTTCTTACCATTTCCCTTTTCTTCTCTCCCGTGGATTCCACAATTGATGCTCGTCAAAAGACTAAGAATAGTCACTCGTACGTGTTTAGCACGAGATTATTTAATGGTTATTAATTTTCTTAATTTCAATGAAAATACCATTCGAGGTGAAAAAAATTAAATAAAACTATTGATACTGCGCCAACTTTAGTATTGAATAATGATATTAATGTATTTTTGAGAATTCCTTATTATTATTATTTTAATATTTAACATAATTACTTGTATGGTAGATATGCACAAACATTTTGTGGGACTCGCATAAATACATACATATATACATATAATATAAATAAAATAAATAAAGTCAAATAAATATGACCATCACAACTATATATATATATATATATATATATATATATATATATATATATTGTTGGGAAAAGATAAAAAAAATAGCAATAAAAAAAACTAGAAGAAATTTATATCATTAGACTAAGCATAATTATCAAAATCTTTTTTTTTTTAATTAGCTACACACATATAAATATTTCCTTATGTGTTTTTTATACTTACATATAAACTCCATATGAATTAAATGTAATATATATTAATTTATCAAATAATAACATGTTATTCTATTCTAAAGTTTTTCTTGATTTCAGAGTAGATTATATATTGCTTTGCATATTAGCTTTGACTTTTTCAACAAATGATTTTTTGTTATTCGTTCGATTATTTTAAAATACTTTGTTTATAATTTTTTTTTTGTCTATCAAATATTTTATTTTCTATTATTTTTCAATGATGAATCAATTAATAATAAGAAAAAATCTCAAGATCATGTGAATAATTAAATGACATCCAAAGAATAAAAAAAATAGATGTGTAAGATGACAACACCCAACAAAAAAATTAAAATTCTACATCAAGAGATAAAGTGTTACTAAAAAAACCACAAATTAAAAAAAAAAATTCCTCGAGAAAGAGATGGGAAATGGACAAGAAGCCATGATAAGAAGAAAACATTAGTTTGATGAAGAGTGAGTTAAAATAGAATAGCCACTTGAAAAACTAAATCTTAAAAAAAATGTTTAGTAGAGAAATGTGACAATAAAAAAATGATTAAAAATAGTTGTGTTTAGAAAAATATAATTATTGAATATAAATAGATAAAACTGTAATGATAATAAAAATGATCATGTCAAACTCATAAAAAATAAAATTATCATAGCTTTAAGGGACAAGTGAAGAAAATAATCAATATAAATATTATTAGTTATTTTCTAATTAATAAAAAAAGAGAATCAAGGAATTGAATAATTTTAGAAAATCATAAAATTATTTCAATCATCTTATCAAATGAAATGATTAAACATATTTTTATAATTTATTTTATTTTATTTCATTGTATTATATGCCTAGTTACAGCACTGTATAGAACATTGCATATAAATTTCTTCTATGTTTCTCATTACCGAGGTGGATTTAGTGGGATTTTGTAAAATTAATTAATTAATGAGAAGAAGAAATTAAAAAAATAATAAAGAGATAGAACTTAGAAAAGGAGGAAGGAAAAGGAGGGCCCCAGAATTTTCAGCCCGCCAGTGGCCGTCAGTAGCCTGCAAAGCGGAATAAGAGAGAGGTGGCTGACCTCTTCATCACCGTTGTTGTCTTTTCAGACGTCACTTCCTCAACTTTTACTGCTGGAATTGTTTGCTTGAAGTTTTTCTCCCCCAGAATCTGCAGCTTCCATTCATTCATTCATTTATGTTAATTCTTCGCTTTCCACAATATTTGATGCTCGTCAAAAGACTAAGAATATTCATTCGTGTTTAACACGAGATTAATTAACGGTTATTAATTTTCTTAATTTCAATGAAAATACTATTCGAGGAGAAAAAATAAAACTATTCATGATATAATTACACGAACTTTAGTATTGTATAATGATATTAATGTATTTTTGAGAATTCCTTATTATTATTTTTCAATATTTAACATTCCTTGTACGTATGGTAAATATGCACAAACATGCATTTTGTGGGAATTAATATATACATACAATATAAATAAATAAAAAGTCAAATAAATATGACTGATTGTAAGTAACACTATATATATATATATATATATATATATATATATATATATATATATTGTTAGCTAAAAAAAAGAGCCTAAAGGAAAAATAATAATTTTTTTTAGCTTTTTTCTTCTAATTTTGCAGCTCCAAAAGATAGTCAAATTAATAAAGAGCTATATATAGTCATTCATACAAGCTAGAAGCATTAAAATAGATATTATTTAAAGATTTATTTTTTAATCTCCACAGCTTTTCTCAATATTTTTTTCTAAAAAAACAAAAAATATTAATATTAGATATATTAAGATGTAGATCAATACTACTTTATATCTCTTTGAAATGAATTTTGCTATTGGAAATTTTCTAATGCCTAATGATGGTCGCTCTCTCCATCGGGCATAGGATCATCATGCCTCGGCTGCCCCTAGCTAGCTAGATCCTACAATTATTCGTTAATTTCAATGCTTTTTGCGACTCTTTCTCATCCTGCCATCATTTGCAGTTCTAATTTAAACTTTGCGAGCACATGCGATCAACAATGTGTTTCACGTCTGTCTTCCACGGAAAGAAATTAATGCCTGAAAAAAGAAATTCCCTTCTACTTATTTCATCAGTTTTTTTTTTAATTTATTTTATTTTTGCCAATATCATCTCTAATAATGCATTAGCTAGCTAATCATGCATGTTTAACACTTAACCCCAAACGAATAACCAGCCAGCTAGCTAGTACGTAGTGGTTCAAATTAAGCTTTATTTTATTTATTCTGTTTTACTTACAGTGCAAGTTATTTATTTTTTTTAAGAGAAAATCATGAGAGTATCTTGCCATGAAAGGGAGAAGCTTGAAATTGTCAAGCATTAATTAATTAATTATAGACCAACCTGATATTTCTTGTCAGTCTTAGCAAGCTGGTGCGGGCCAACGTTATTTCACTCTTATGAACAAGTGGAAATGAATTTGTGTGGGCCAATTAGCTAGCTAGCTTGTTCACCTTTATTTATTTATTTATTTATTTTATTTTTCTCTCCAAATTGTGTGGGTAATTAATTTTCATATATTAAGATTGACCAAACTCTTGCCGAGAAGCATTAAAGTTATAAGCATCCATATTCATAATATATACATACATACATATATATATTGAAATATAAATAATTAGTGCAAATGCTGGAATAGTGGATAATTCACAAGAAATGACTTGGAGGTGACGAGAACAGAACACACGTCAGTCAAATATTTCTACCAACTATGTAATTGTTTTTTTAATTTAATTTAATTTAACCTGGTGATGGTGAGAAATAATTAAGCATGGAAGTCATGGAGGTGTGGATACGCAAAGCATGAGAGGTGGAGGGAGAGATTTCTTGGAAAGAAGGAGATTTTGACCGCTGCCTTCCCATTCTAATTGAATAGTATATATTATATATGATTTGTTAGCCTGTCTTTCTTGAAGTCCGACCTCATCACCACATAGCGGTCAAAACATTCTGTTATCTATTCTATATTAAACCCTTCTTCTTGTATGGATTATTTTATTCGATTACGACCTGGCCTGACCTGAGCTTCCTTCCTTTTTCTTTTTCTTTTTCTTTTTTCTTTTTCTTAATAACGTGGGGATTAATGCAAGTGTGTTTCATATTGTAGTAATGGTTGGTTTTTTTTTAATTTATTCAAATAATATTTTTTTAATTTTTTAAAATTTTATTTTTAACAATAATATTTAAAAATAATTTTAAATATAAAAAACCATCTTTCAAAACAATCCTAAATACAATCACTCTTTCTGAATTGATTTGATTTGATCAGACATTAATTAGATATTCGATTGAATTAATGTCAGGATAGATAGGACTGAAACCTGATTGGTAGAGCCAGCAGCCTATCGACAAAAATTAATCTCATTTAGTCAATGTTCCAAATTTCCGCATACTTTTAGACTTTTCTTGTTTTTTCTTTTTACAACCAAAACATCCTTTTCATGTGATAAAACAGCGCTTAAAAAATGTAGAAATTAATAAATGAATATATATCTTCTTATAAAACTGATATATACATATATATACACACACATCCACGAACGAATAAACAGTTATTTTTCAAGAATTAAATCATCAAAAAATATAAAAAAAAACTCAGCAACTCAATATATATCCACCAATGATTATATATAAACTTACATGTAAAAGTTGAAAATATAATTGTTAGGATTCGAACTAAGAACATCGATCCTTGCACTCTAAAGCGACTCCTTACCTCTATACTACAAACCAAAGTTCAATAAATGAAGATATCTTTAATTATAGGGTTTTATTATTATTATTATTATTATTTGAAAGAGACGCTAATAGGTTGCTAGCTTAAACTAAACAACAATGTTATTAGTTATCATCCTAATTAAAAATATAAAAACCATTTTCAAAATCTTGAATCACAATTTTTACCAAATTAAAAAATCAATTAATGCCATGGGCTGGCGATTGATGCTTTATTTCTAATTACTATTTTTGTTTTTGCAGATAAATCCATTATTTGCACCTGAGTTTTCACCATCTCATAAAAAATGGCCTTATCTTTAATTTACTTTAATTTTCGGCATTTGAGTGCAAATTACTTAAAGAAAAAAACTATTTAATGGAGAGGGTAAGGAGGATGATCGATCGATATTGATATTAATTAATCAAAATGAAAAGAAAGTTGACAACGATGACTTAAATAATAAAAAGGGTACTCTGAATTAATTATAACGTACATATATAGAGGATCTTTTTAATTAATTAGTGAACTCATGATGAAAACACATTAAACAGGCATTGATTTTAATTATTATTTTCCTAATGCCTTATAATTGAAGTCATAGCAGCGCTGGGTCAAATAGTAAAAAAAATGCTATTTAATGACTGATCATAATAAGTTTGGCAGGTCGGGAATTAATTTCCAAAGTTGCCAAAGTTGAGAGTTCTCTCCATGCATATATATATATATATATATATATATATATATATATATATATATCTTGGTCAATCTGACCCAGCCAGGTTAATTAGGAGCACATTAATACTTAGTCAATTGATACATCCAATTTAAATATGATATTAATATTTCTCTCATGCATCTCCTCAAAAGAAAAAGGAGGGTTGAATCTTCATTCGTCTCTGTACGTAGGGCTGCAAGAACATTGACCGAGTGATCCTAACCAAGCTAGCTAGCTCAAGTTGTGGGAAATTAACTGATCAGATGGAAGTGGTGGGCATTTAATTCTTTCCTCTCTATTAATTAATTTATTTATAAATATTGGGGAAGGTAGCTAGAAGTAGTAGAGGTGATGGCTTTCGGGCTGAAGGTACGTAAGGCACCGTAGGTGATATATATATATATATATATATATATATATATATATATATATATATAAAATTAAATATCTTGAAATATTAATTAATCCCATCTGCTGAGCTGATCCTCTCAATCTTCACAATTCAATCCTAGCTAGCTATATTTATTAATTAATTTCACCAGTAAATGTAGTGCCGTAGAAATCAGTTTATGATCAAGACATAATCAAATGATCCATACTTGTTGGTTGCCATGTGATATGTTGTTCATGACTAGTTTATGTTTATTTACTTACGATCGAGCCACCGATAATCAATTATCGGCATGCAAGATTTCAAGATGAAGATTTCATCACGGTTCAAGTACCCGGCTCTCTCTCTCTCTCTCTCTCTATATATATATATATATATATATATATATATATATATATCATAAATCGTACAGCAGCAATGTTAATCAAATATTAAATTTATTTGGATTTAACGCATCTTAATTTGTATTGGTTCTTAATTTGAGAAATCCCTTCTGTATCCTACCTAGTCTCGAGACTTGAACTTATAAAAAGAAATTATATATTAAAAAAAAGAGCGAATCTTCTTGATTATCATGTCAACCCTTTCGAGTTAAAAAGATGGACTCGGCGTTTTAAATTAAAAGTTAAAAAAAAGAAGAAGAAAAAGGAGGATATATATATATATATATATATATATATATATATATATATATATATATATATATATATCTCGCTCGTTTCAAGAGAAGAAAGGGGATGAGTATTCTTACGAGGGAATGACGTCATGAATTACATGTATGATAATTAATAATAATCATTGGGAGAAGCACAGTTCTCTTGCGATGATCACTACTTCACTGAAATGCATGGGTTAATCCAGTTCTTACTTCAATAATAAATATTATCATCAATATTATTAATATAATATTGATGATGTGTCGTTTTCTTTCACGATCGCTCAGAAATGACGAATTAATCGACTAGACCTGCATTCCAAGAGTCAGCCACAATATTCTCAGGCAATCCATTGATTGGCTGTTCTTTATTCTAACAAAACAAAAAAAGGATTTCATTCATTTCAGCAACTTAATTTGATCGAAGGTTATTCACATTGCCTCTTCTTTTCTTTTGTCATCTCTCTTCGATCTTTTATTTTATTTTCTTAAAATGACTCATTGGCTAGCAAGGGACTAATTCTTACGGAGAATACTGTGAGAAAAGAAATAGGAAAATAGGGGTGAATAATTAATAATGTTCATTTCAAGAGGGATATTCATATATAGTGCTGCTGGGTATTATATATAGAGATCAGCAGAAGGACAAAGGTTGTGTTTCGTACGATCCGCTGGAGAGAATCAATGTCAAAGCTAATTAACATGAAAGAAATTAATCAAGAAACATTGGCTTGAAGTCATGGAACTAGATCGATGCATGGAGACAGGTGCATGATCAGTTTTGGAACTTGAAAATTGACACTAGCTCATATATATCAGGTATCTGTACATTCTTTGTTGTACAGGCCCTGTCCTGTCCTGTGCTTGAGTTTCCAGTTTTTATGAGATTCTCGATTTGAACAGATACGTGCAAGCCAGCCAATATCAGGAATCTGTACATTCTTTGTTGTAGCGAAGCTACTTACACATTTCAGGCTCCTTTTTTCCCTTCCAAAGTTTTCAAGAAGTGAGAGGATTCAAGACAAGGGGAGGGAAGTCTAACAAAAGTGATTTTGGAGAGGTTTGCTGTCGTTTTTTCCTCTTTATTATATTAAATTACTATTAAATGAAATTTATTCCATTATTCATAAAAAAGAAAAAACATAAACTGCGTCGATTTTGTCGAAAAGAGGTACGCTATGCTCATGGCATGATCCCACAGTAGCAACAGACGTGGTTGCTCTCTCGAGGAGCCATGATGCTATGGTATGGTATGGTATGGTATGGTATGGGACTCTAGCCAGTGTGCTGCTTCCTGTCCTGCCTGTGGTTTGGTGTTTGTTGTAACAAAGCAACTTCAGCACATGGCCCACCTAGATGATTCGGGCCCACAGCACAAAACAACAATGATTCTTCATTCTTGAGCTTGGGATGGGTTTATATGTGTACATGAATTGAAAAGGCCCATGATATAATAGATGGCCCAGTTACATGATATGACCCTGGCCTGGCCCAATACAAACATAGAAATGTGAACATGCCACGGCTCACCATGCTTGCAAGCAATTCATTCTTAGTACAACCTCAATTCTTGTCTCAAACCTGTATATCCATTCCTGATGGCATCCCAAACCTACGAGTTTTTATCATTTAGGTCTCACAACTCTGAAAATGTATTTTAATCAGGTATTTTTGTCTATCTTCTTCAAATTGATGTTGTCTTATAATTTTGAAAGTACAGGGCCTACAATAAATATTTTGTCCACTCATTCCTTTTGTGTTTTTCACTTTGATTCCTCTTCTTTAAATCTCACCTTTTCTAATAAAAATGTCTATAATTTGATCCAATAAGAAAAAACTAAAAAAAAAAATAAAAAAAGCATTGCAAACAACTTGTTTACAATGCTATATGACGGCATACACAGTGCATTTTAAATTTTAGAATCCTCACGCGTTTTAGATTTATACTAGTTATGTGACATGGACTCCATCGCATATAAGATATTTTTATCCCCCATAAAAAAATTATATATGCAGGTTTTTCAACACATTTTTATCGCTAAAATGTTTTTTAAGAGCAAATAAAAAAATTTATAAATACATGTAATGAAATAAATCGAGAACTATGTGTGCTAGTATATTAAAAATAATTAACGATAATTAAAAGTAAAATTAAAAAAAACAAAAAACATGTATGGATCAAGATATTTAATCTCGTAAGACACTTATTAAATTGCTTGAATAAAATAAAAGGAGAAAATATACTATGTAAGGCTGCGCATATTAAAAATATTATCTGAAAATAATTTTTTTTTTTAAATAAATTTTATCTATATAAAAGTTAAAAATAATATATTATAGATGAATAAAAAAATAATTTCAAAAATTAAACACATACAAAATAATTTTATAAAAATCTCTATAAAAAAGGTTAAATAAACAAATAAAAAAAATCACAAATAAACAATATTAATTGAAACATAAATTTAATAATTATTTTAAAAAGAAATATTAAAAAAAAGTATCAATAAAAAATGAAAAATAAGAAAATAAATAATAGCTCAGGTTTTGTGAAACTAAACAAGTTAAAAAAATTTTTTCTCTTAAATTTATACTTTTATGCACTAAAAAAAAAGTTAAAAAAAAGAGCCCATACGCAAAGCCCATGAGCATGGATAGGCCTTCAATCATAGGGTTGAGCTTTTAGAGTTGATTATTATTATTATTATTTTATTTTGTAAATGAGAGGAAAACTTGTTGTCTGTCCTTTTTTTTTTTTGAAAAAATGACAGGTGATACGTCGCCTGCAAGCTCAATTTCTAGCCACCATTGTGGTGGCCGTAAAAAATCAACGCTGTAATTTTTGTGGTAAAAAATCCTAATTTTTAAGTTATTTCAACCCAAAAACACCTCACTAACACTTTTAAAACACCTACAAACCAATCTATCAACTCAAAACACCCCAAATGTAATAATCTAATTACTTGGACAACACACCAATTGTAATATAGAAAAAGACACAGAGATTTTTTTAAACCAAATTCATATAAAAGTCCACTGAAATTTCGATGGAGTTTCTCCTATACCAAAAAATCTCAAGTTATCGACAATAATCTGTTACATTTCATCATTATCCAATCACGATTCAATCTTCCCGGATCTCAATTCCAGCAATCCACATCAACACAATCACAATTTCTCGAACATTACTATAATAGAAATGAAGTATTAAGTGACACTAAATAAGTAAACAAACTTGCATGTAAAATATAAATACATGAAAATATAATTTAAGTCATGATAATTTTTTTAAATACAAGATATATAAACATTCAATTAAAACTAGATAACAAAATGATAGAAAGATCTAATATTCACTTCTAACATAAGTATGAGAGACTTGAAACAAATATAACTTTGGATAATAAATATCATAGAAAAACAATGTTAACATTGGTAATTAAGTGATTTATTCAAGACTAGCATACATTCATACTTCTTACAATTCCTCACTTTATCTTTTTAGGATTTTTTTTTTCTCAAAAATTCATTAATATTTTTTCATTCCACCCTTAATTTCCGACCAACATCATATATTAATACCGAATGACAATTGCTTCAAGAAAGTAATGATACTAATTTATTGGCATTATTAACTATCTTTCACCGGATAGCTAATCAAATCTTCTTAAAAACCTTTAGATAGTAATACCAATACTAATGAATTTCATTAGTATCATTAGTCTTCCATATCAGGATCGACTAATCGAATTTGTTATGAATATCGATATCAATGTAACTCATTGATACCCTTAACTATTCTTAAACCGAAATAGCTAATCTAGTTCCAATAATACCTTAAAATATCCTCAAAAGTGACGATGTAAAATATCACTGACATCATTAGCCTTCATACCATGAAAAACTAATCAAGTTTTCGTGAAAATACTGATATCAATGTAGCCTATTGATATAATTAATTAGCCTCCATACCAGGAATGACTAATAAAGTTTTCATGGAAATGCCGATATCAATGTAGCTTATCGATATCATTAACTATTCTTAACCCGAATAGTTAATCAAGTTCAATATCCTCAATGTTCCGTGATGATCATGTTGATGTTAGCAAACTCTACTAACATCATTAGTCTCCTGTACCCGGGACTGACTAATCAAATCCAAAGAAATACCGATATCGATGGAACTCATTGATATCATTAATCATTCCTAACCGAGATAGTTAATCAAGCATGTTTCCATTTCTCACTCGTTTCATTAGATGTTTTTCCTTTTTAGCAACATACATACATATACACACACATATTGGTAACATACATACATACATATAAAATCCAAAACAATTAAACAAATTTTCATAATTATATACATTTAAAAAGGATATAGGTGTAGAACATCTACCTACTGCAGAAGCTCAGTTCACGCTCCCCTTCTGTTGTTGTGCAGCTCATGTGGTCCCTCTTGTATTTACAGGTATTCCATATTATTTCAATGTTACATTTCTCATAATAACAATAATAACAATAGTAACAACAAATGTTGACCTCCCTAAAACAATTTTTCATTTACATTTGTGTTTTCCATTACATCCTTTGTTGCTACCCAATTTTTTACCTTTGTTTTGATAAATTTTTAGAAAAATTTAAAAATAGCGAAAAACATTGAAAATCCAAAAAAATACATTTTTTATACATTTGCATCGTTTTTATCATTTTTAGCATCGTCTCAAAAGAATTTAAATTTTCAAAGATATTTGGAACGCGTTCAACTTTTAACGCATCATTTTTAAAATCATTGATTTTCCACATTGAGTCGATGTTGATATTTGCTCGCTTTCAAAAATACAAAAAAAATAAGAAAAATCAAAATTTACAAAAAAAAAGAGGAAAAGAGAAGGAAAGGAAAAGTTGAGGGACTAATTTGAAAATCTAGCAAAACTTTTCCTATAAATACCATACTACACTGAATTTTCAAGAGGGGGGCAATTTTGCAATTAAAGAAGGCAACCAAAAAACCCTAAGGGCTGAATATTTTTTCCTCTCCTGCACCCTAGGCAGCCGCCCCCTTCGCCAGGCTCCCCTCTTTCAGCCAAACAAACCAAATGGTTGTCCCCCTTTGGTTTTGATTTTTCTCTCCAGTCAGCCCCCAGCCCCCACACATCCATCTCCTTCCCACAGCAGCCGACCACCACATCCGAAGACCAGCCCCTTCTTTTCCACCGCTGACGCCGTCCACACTGTCAGCCCTCAGCACCAGCGCCTTCCAGCTTCTTCACCGGCCAACAGCAGTCCTTCTTCCTCCAGCCGCAGCCTGTACACAGCGGCGCCCGCGGAAGCAGCCTCATCGCTGTCCTTCGTAGATCGGCTCCCTTCCTCGGCTGGTCGTTCCTCAGCTCCTCCCCAGATCTGACCGACACCTCTCTCATCTTCTCCGCCCGACAAACGAAGTTGGCCACTGTTGGATCTGCAACCAGCAAAGAAGAAACGAACCAAAAGGAAGACAGAAAACAGAAGTGAAACAAAGGAACAGACCCAACAGTACCCTCCATCTTCGCCGACCAGACGCAACAGAAGCACCACCGCCGACAGCCCCTTGGTCACACAGCCCACCGCCTGAAAATAGAGAAGAAGGGGAAGCGAAAAGAAAACACTGAGCTGCAGAAAAAACCGAAGAAGAGAAGCAGATCTGCAAAACAAAAGAATTAAAATCAACTGTTGTTGTGCGTTGTTTCCTTTGTTGCAGGCGACGGTGACCTTCACCGCAGGCATAGGAAGACGGAGAAGAGGAAGAAGGCCCCGATCTACTGGTTCTGCCACCTTCATCGACGGCGGCACGTGAATCCACGCTCCGCCAGTGGCGGCGGCACGTGGGAAGACGCGCCGCCACTGTTCCTGCTGTCCTTTGGCTTCACAGAACTGGTCCCAGCGCTGTTATGGATTTTTGAAGGGCTGTTTTGCAATTTTAGAATTGTTTAATGTAATTTTTGTTTAATGTAATATTTGTTTAGTTTTGAGTTTTTTTTTTGTAATTTGCATTTTGTAAACATGGAAGCAAAAAAAAAAAAAAAGAACAAGAAAAGAAAAGATACAGTAAAGAAAAAGAAAAGAAAAATACAGTGAAAGTGTATGTGTGTTTGTATTTTTTTATGGATGTTTTTTTATTTATGATAAAATTGCAAAGATTAAAGAAGAATTTAATATTTTAATTGGATCACGGTCAAGAATTATTAACTTATACGTAAGTTGTATTTCTAATATCCGATGAAAAGATAAAATTTTAAAACTTCTTTAACACGTCAAAATCATGAAGCAACTTACCTCATGTAGGGTGTGTTAGGGGTGCTAATATCTTTCCTAACCACAATCAGTCCCTTACCCACGAATCTCTGACAAGACCAGTACATCAGGTTTCCTAGTAGCCTTCAATAAATTACTAGGTGGCGACTCCAACGAACCAATCAAAGCAACGCGACAACGAAAAAATCATCAGCTGATGCCGCGCGGATATTTTGATGTGCGACAGAATGGCGACTCCACTGGGGAAGGTACTGTTTCTGACAATATTGGACTAAGCTTTGTGTATTTGATGTGTTTAAGTTTTTGCATTTTTGTCTTGTTTTATTTTTGTTTTATCCATGTATTTTTAGAATTGTTTCATGCATCACTTGTATTTATTTTTGAAAGCACACACAAGCTTCTAAGTTAGGTGGTGAATTAGCGATCTGCCCTATGACTATTGGTCAGGGTTCAGATGTGTGAAAAACCAAACTCATTTCTGAGTGCCTGCTTGGTAATGGTGGGCATACGTGCCTTAACTATTTCTTACAACGCCCCTATACTGTCTTTACGAAGATCGTCACTGGGCATATATGAGACCCTTTTGAGACCAGATAGAAAACCTGCCCATGTTCACATAATGAATAGAACATGTCCTTAGGTTGTATGTGTTATTTTTATTTGCATCAGGGCAAACCTTTCTTGAAGCATCTTGAACTCAAGACTTGTGGGTGACCCAATGGCCGTCACTCAGAAAATTTTCACTGTAGAGTTTGGGCAAGAATCAAGATTTTTGTTTCATCATACAAGAGTTACGACCATATGTCACCCCTCGAAGGACGAGTTCTTCATATAGATTACATGTTCATACATTTATCATGCATGACCAAGAGGAAAAATAGGTTCTCCTGTCCGAGGTTTACTACACTGGATGGAAAAAGATGGATAATAAAGAAAGGGGTCAGAGAGAGGCACAAAGTCAAAAGAAAGTTGAGAGCATCAAAGGGGAAGTAGCTAGGCTCAGATCTGCCTAAACAAGTGTAGAGCATCAAATGGAAAAGGGAATGTCTGCACAGTCTTCTGTGGGAACACTGCTTGTCCAGTCCAATTAAAGTTGCACCCCTCCTATTCAGTAAGGAACAACAGCAACAATGCCTTCAGTCATCAACTAATGACAACCCTTGTTCTTGTTCAGATGCACTATTAATTGTTCATCGCCTCCACATCTTTTAATGGCACCAAATAACTACTAGCCTTCGGTGCATGGTGCATTAGCCTTCTTTGAAGTTACCCTAACTGTCAACTCAATTTCTGTTCAGCAACACAAGATGTTAGTAAAAAAAAACAAGAAAAAAAACCCCGAAAAAAACCATGATTAGACATTGAACTTCTACGTTGCAGAGCTCTCTCTGTAGAGATTTGTTTTCTAATTTGCCAGTGGGGCATGCAAAAGGGGATGTAGTACTTCCACACGCTACAAAACTTTGTCTCATCAGTTTCAGCACCGAAACACTGCAGTAGGCCGAAGAGTCAGACCTAGTCTGAAAACATGAGCAGTCATCGAACTTTGACGTGGCAGCGCTCTCTCTATAAAAACCCTTTTGTGGCTCTACAAGTGGGGAATTCAAGAGGGGATGTAGTAGTTTCAGACAATGTGAAAATTTATGCCACCAGTTTCAGCACTGAAACACTGTAGTAGGCAGAAAAACCTGACCCGAGCTAGAAAACAGGAGCAGATATAGAACTTCACTGTGGCAGAGCTCTCTCCGCAGAAATCTGTTTGTGGCTCTGCAAGTGAAGAATCCAAGAAGGAATGAAGTAGTTTCATATCACCTACAAGTTTCTCCTACCAATGTCAGCATTAAAACGCGGAAGTAGGGAAAAGAGACAGACCTCGGCTGAAAAATAGGAAGAAGATTGAAACTTCAACAGGGCAGAATTCCCTCTACAGGTGTTTGTTTGCTGCACTGTCAGTGAGGGATCGAAGAGGAGACAAAGGAGTTTCAGATTCATCAGTTTCTCCTCCAATAAAAACAATGCATCATTTCACACATTGACAGTGATAGCGCTGCATGATTCTATACGCTGCAAAGATTACCTAGCTGTTGGAAGGTTTCCAACAATCCACAAACGACCACAACAACATGGAAAGATTATCGAAAGAATTGAACGAGCCATGAAGAAGTGAAAGATTGAAGGTTCTGCCATGAATTCCAGAACAATAAAGAGAGATGAATAAGAAGATAACTCTGAAGGTGGAAAACCTTATTCATGTGGTTCAGGTCTCGCTGTAACATCAACTGCTCAAGTATCTTTACCAAGATTGACATCCTTCTACCGCTCAAGTTGGCCTCCCAGCACCTGTCAGGTTCCAGACTTTTTGCCTGACTCCGACAAATCCCATGCAACCATCATTTTCTAGGTGGTATAATCCAGACAAGAGATGAGATGTCATGGTGGGGTCCTCGGCCATTTCAGTTGAACAAATGCAAGAGTTTCAAGAATCGAGCTCAGTTTGTGAAAGATGATGTCATCGATCATTTTGTCACCAGAACATCCTCAGAATGACGAGTGATCGGAATTGCTAGGCAAAACACAGATATTGCCAGAAAAGATGATTCAAGAATGGCGATGAATTGTCAATCATATTGTTGTGGAATGTTGTATTTTTTGTTTTGTGATCACATCTCATCCTTCAACGAAACATGTCTTGTTTTTGTCTCTTTGTTGTTTTGAAATCAACATATGTTTAGCATTCTATTCTGACAAAATATTTTGATCAAACTCCAACATGCGATAAAGGTTAATCAATCCTGAAGATTAAAAGTGTTTTGATTACAGAAATGACTCGATGATTGTTGAAATGACATGATAACATAAAGTGACCAAACAAATTTTGAGCTCATACCTCCTGAAACTGAACCACGCATCATATAACTAGTTTTAGCAGTATGCATAATGACATATAATGGATTCAATAGTTATGGACTCGAATCATGACTCTTACAAGTTCTAATCATTACACTAGATGAGGTCAAAATTTATCGGTTCTAATCGACCTTGCTTGAAATGAGAAAAGGTCATTTTTGTTATCCTTTCACATTTCTTGAAATATTATCCCTTGTGGTCCTCATTTGAGCCTGATAAAATATTTTCTTTCAAGAAACCCTGACTAGGATCACACCCCGTACTGGGGGGCAAATAAGAAAAGACAAAAGTGAAAGAGAAGGCTTAGAACAAAAGTCCAACGTTTGAGAGAGAGTTAAAAGAAAGAAGACCTAGACTGGGGGCGTGTTAGAAAACTATGAGAAATGCTATGTGAAAGCCATGACCTTTGGCATCCATGATAAAGCCCCTGAAGTTATCAGATGATTGAGATTGGTTATTCATCAAAGAAAAAGTTGGATTTGCATATAATCTATGTTAAGAGAATTCTGATATTTGAGGTTAATAAGGTTATATGTCATTTCCTCTACAAAGACAACAATAGAAAAGGGGTTGATGAATAGTTTGATGTTGATCCTAGGTCTTTGAAACCCTCAAACACTTTTTGAGCTTGTGAAATCCCTTTCTTTCATAGCCATGTACCATAGCCTGCATTACATGTTTTTAAAAGCCCTTTTTGATCAGGTAAGCAATTTGAACCGAGAAATGACGATCTCAAAACTTGAAAAGCCTTTATATAAGAGTCGTGGCTTCATGAATTAAGCTATTGGTTATTATGCATACTGATAAAATAAAAGCTCAAAAAAGAAACAACCTCTCTTGATGAAGCCTGAGATTTGACTTGAGTCTTGTTTTTGAAATTCACATAAAGGTCACCTCATCACAGACCATCAAAAGATATACCCCAAAATCAAAGTCTAAAATGGATACAAAGAACCATGAAAAAAAAAGGCCATTTTAGTCTTTCAACAGGTCAATTTCTGTTTTCAAAATACAAGACAATCAAAGGACTATATTGAATAGTGTGTGTTGGGTCTTTGACCAAAAAGCTTGATTTTCAAAAGATCTTTTCCAAATCTGATATCTCTTTGATTTCATTTCAACAATTAGACTTGAATTGACATGATCTTTGAAATATGAGAGTTGATTCCAGAACAAGAAAGATTGTTAAACAACAAGAACATCGACCGAATTTGCAAAATCCTTGACAAGAATGACATCAACATTTCTCGACACTTCTTGAAAAGTTGACCACTTGGAGGCAATACAGTGGATCAGGGGTAGGAAAACAAATAGTATTCAGATCAGCTGGGGGCAATGAAAGATGATCAAATGATGAATCAATGCACTGAGGACAATGGTGTTTAAAGAAAGCTAATCAGCAGGACAAGCATTCAGATCATTACTGGGGACAATGTTGTTCAAAGACAGTCAGTGATTTAGTAAACTTCAGCAGCAATTGATGAGCAACGCTACACTTGAAGGGCATTTTATTATCATCAGCTTGGGTTACCCTTTAAAACATGGCTATGGCTTTTAAACGATGTTATCGCATAGTTGCATTTGAATGAATGTTGGAAGGATGCACCCACCAAGACTGACGGTGGATCAAAGATGTACCTAAAAGACATCTTTATATCGTCATCTTTTGAAACATGGCTATCGACCGATGTGGGCATGCAGTTGTATTTGAATGAATATTGAAAAGATGTGCACACCACCAAGACTAATTGTGGAACAATGCTGCACTTGAAGGACAATCTCATATTGTCATCATTTGAAACATGGTTATCGACAGATGTTATCACACAATTGCATTGAATGAATGTCGGAAAGGCACCCACCCCGAAGACTGACTGTGGGACCATCTATTTTGGAGATCAAAGACGCACTTCATCGCATGAATATGGGTGATAAAATGAACATCATTGATGATGCCACTGCATTTCTTTTCACAATCTGATTAGAAGAGTTGAGGGGAATCTATTGAGAATAACACTGAGCATACAACCATAAGCTTTTGTACTGCAAGCTATGAGATGCATGTCTGGATGATTGGATAGTTTCAATGAAGACTGATGATAACATATACTTGAAGAGTATTGTTTCAACTTGAGGCAAGTTCATGACTGGTTGACAATCTTGATGGGTGTTGGCATGATGCACACAACCAATCAAAAGATAATTTTCAGAAGAATCCAGGAGAGAAAATCCTTCATGATGAATCAAGCAACGCCGCACTTGGAGGCAGAGTCAAGCTTGATAAACAACAAGAGCAGTAATCGTTGTGGACAACTTAGGATGGGCACTGCACTTATAGCTGAGTGGATGGCTAGCACATGAATAAGCCAATGCATCGAAAGAACAAAGAAAGCTTGGGAATGCAAACAAAGGCACCCTGTGATGATGGAACATCGAAGAGGGGGGACCTATATTTCGAATCAGTTTAGCAAGATTGGGGACCAAAAAAGAGAGAAAAAAAGGAGAATCATTGAGCTGATAATAACAGAGAATTATGGTTGTGACCGTGGAACGGGAAGAAGATGAGATAAGCCTTACTGTTAGGAAGATCTCAAAGAAATGAAAAGATCAACCTTGCAATCAGGAAGCATCGAGTTTTCAAACCCTGCGATCAAGAATTATCAAGAAGCACCAAGTTTTTCGGCCCTTCGTCTATCATCCCTTTAGGACTTCACCAGGTAGTCCCATTTTTCACACTTGTCACATCACATCTTTCAATTGGGTAGGTCACCCATGACAATGAGACCATTTCACATTTTTTCTATCCTCCACCTGGGTAGGTCACCCATAACAATGAGACCACTTCATATTTTTTCTATCCTCCACCTGGGTAGGTCACCCATAATAATGAGACCACTTCACATTTTTCTCATCTTTCATTTGGGTAGGTCACCCATAACAATGAGACCACTTCATATTTTTTCTATCTTCCATCTGGGTAGGTCACCCATTATAATGAGACCGCACTTCACATTCTTTCCATTTGGGTAGGTCACCCATCATAATGAGACCACACTTCACATTCTTTCCATTTGGGTAGGTCACCCATCATAATGAGACCGCTTTCCATATTCTTTCCATTTGGGTAGGTCACCCATCATGATGAGACCACACTTCACATTCTTTCCATTTGGGTAGGTCACCCATCATAATGAGACCGCTTTCCATATTCTTTCCATCTGGGTAGGTCACCCATTATAATGAGACCGCACTTCATATTCTTTCCATCTAGGTAAGTCACCCATTATAATGAGACCGCACTTCACATTCTTTCCATTCGGGTAGGTCACCCATAACAATGAGACCACTTCATATTTTTTCTATCTTCCACCTGGGTAGGTCACCCATCATAATGAGACCGTTTTCCACATTCTTTCCACCTGGGTAGGTCACCCATTACAATGAGACCATTTGTTCCACATATTCTTTGTTTTGGTTTAATGAGGTCGCCAGATGGGATCTCATGTAGCTTTGGTTAAAGGAAATCGCCAGATGGGATTTCAGGTTGACCGAGTTACGTAACATCTTTTGGTTTTGGTTTAATGAGGTCGCCATATAGGATCTCATGTAGCTTTGGTTAAAGGGAATCGCCAGATGGGATTTCAGGTTGACCGAGCTACACATATTTTTTTAGTTCCAGTTTAATGAGGTCGCCAGATGGGATCTCATGTAGCTTTGGTTAAAGGGAATCGCCAGATGGGATTTCAGATTGACCGAACTACCACACATTTTTTAAGTTCCAGTTGAATGAGGTCGCCAGATGGGATCTCATGTAGCTTTGGTTAAAGGGAATCGCCAGATGAGATTTCAGGTTGACCGAGCGACACACATTTTTTAGTTCCACTTTAATGAGGTCGCCAGATGGGATCTCATGTAGCTTTAGTTAAAGGGAATCGCCAGATGGGATTTCAGGTAGACCGAGCTACACATATTTTTTAGTTCCACTTTAATGAGGTCGCCAGATGGGATCTCATGTAGCTTTGGTTAAAGGGAATCGCCAGATGGGATTTCAGATTGACCGAGCTACACATATTTTTTAGTTTTGATTTAATGAGGTCGCCAGATGGGATCTCATGTAGCTTTGGTTAAAAGAAATCGCCAGATGAGATTTCAGGTTGATCGAGCTACCACACATTTTTAAGTTCCAGTTGAATGAGGTCGCCAGATGGGATCTCATGTAGCTTTGGTTAAAGGGAATCGCCAGATGGGATTTCAGGTTGACCGAGCTACCACACATTTTTTAAGTTCCAGTTGAATGAGGTCGCCAGATGGGATCTCATGTAGCTTTGGTTAAAGGGAATCGTCAGATGGGATTTCAGGTTGACCGAGCTACCACATTTTTTAGTTCCACTTTAATGAGGTCGCCAGATGGGATCTCATGTAGCTTTGGTTAAAGGGAATCGCCAGATGGGATTTCAGGTTGACCGAGCTACACATATTTTTTTTAGTTTTGGTTTAATGAGGTCGCCATATTGGATCTCATGTTGGTTCTGGTTAAAGGGGATCGCCGGACGGGATCTCAGGTTAGCCCAACCACACAGGATATTGGTTCTGGTTAAAGGGGATCGCCGGACGGGATTTCAGGTTAGCCCAACCACGCAGATTTTGGTTTTGAAAAAGGAGATCACCAGATGGGATCTCAAGTTAACAAAAAAAAAAGAAGAGAGAGAAAGAAAGAAGAGGAGGAAAAGAGAAAGAAATAGAAAAAGAAAAAAAGAAGTAAGGTCATTAGATGAGTGAATATTCAGCAAGTTAGGAAGACAAAAAGACAAGTTTTTCTTTACAAAGCTTACTATGCAAAACATTGAGGAGTTTTGCTTCGTAAGCATTGTAAAGAGGGGGCATCTGTTGCTACCCAATTTTTTACCTTTGTTTTGATAAATTTTCAGAAAAATTCAAAAATAGTGAAAAACATTGAAAATCCAAAAAAATATGTTTTTTTTATATATTTGCATCGTTTTTATCATTTTTAGCATCGTTTCAAAAGAATTTAAATTTTCAAAGATATTTGGAACGCGTTCAACTTTTAATGCATCATTTTTAAAATCATTGATTTTCCACATTGAGTCGATGTTGATATTTGCTCGCTTTCAAAAATACAAAAAAAATAAGAAAAATTAAAATTTACAAAAAAAAAAGAGGAAAAGAGAAGGAAAGGAAAAGTTGAAGGACTAATTTGAAAACCTAGCAAAACTTTTCCTATAAATACCATACTACACTGAATTTTCAAGAGGGGGCAATTTTGCAATTAAAGAAGGCAACCAAAAAACCTTAAGGGCTGAATATTTTTTCCTCTCCTGCACCCTAGGCAGCCGCCCCCTTCTCCAGGCTCCCCTCTTTCAGCCAAACAAACCAAATGGTTGTCCCCCTTTGGTTTTGATTTTTCTCTCCAGCCGGCCCCCAGCCCCCAGACATCCATCTCCTTCCCACAGCAGCCGACCACCACATCCGAAGACCAGCCCCTTCCTTTCCACCGCTGACGCCGTCCACACTGTCAGCCCTCAACACCAGCGCCTTCCAGCTTCTTCACCGGCCAACAGCAGTCCTTCTTCCTCCAGCCGCAGCATGTACACAGCGGCGCCCGCGGAAGCAGCCTCATCGCTGTCCTTCATAGATCGGCTCCCTTCCTCGGCTGGTCGTTCCTCAGCTCCTCCCCAGATCTGACCGACACCTCTCTCATCTTCTCCGCCCGACAAACAAAGTCGGCCACTGTCGGATCTGCAACCAGCAAAGAAGAAACGAACCAAAAGGAAGACAGAAAACAGAAGTGAAACAAAGGAACAGACCCAATAGTACCCTCCATCTTCGCCGACCAGACGCAACAGAAGCACCACCGCCGACAGCCCCTTAGTCACACAGCCCACCGCCTGAAAATAGAGAAGAAGGGGAAGCGAAAAGAAAACATTGAGCTGCAGAAAAAACCGAAGAAGAGAAGCAGATCTGCAAAACAAAAGAATTAAAATCAACTGTTGTTGTGCGTTGTTTCCTTTATTGCAGGCGACGGTGACCTTCACCGCAGGCATAGGAAGACGGAGAAGAGGAAGAAGGCCCCGATCTACTGGTTCTGCCACCTTTATCGGCGGCGGCGCGTGGGAAGACGCGCCACCACTGTTCCTGCTGTCCTTTGGCTTCACAGAACTGGTCCCAGCGCTGTTATGGATTTTTGAAGGGCTGTTTTGCAATTTTAGAATTGTTTAATGTAATTTTTGTTTAATGTAATATTTGTTTAGTTTTGAGTTTTTTTTTTGTAATTTGCATTTTGTAAACATGGAAGCAAAAAAAAAGAAAAAAGAAAAGAACAAGAAAAGAAAAGATACAGTAAAGAAAAAGAAAAGAAAAATACAGTGAAAGTGTATGTGTGTTTGTATTTTTTTATGGATGTTTTTTTTATTTATGATAAAATTGCAAAGATTAAAGAAGAATTTAATATTTTGATTGGATCACGGTCAAGAATTATTAACTTATACGTAAGTTGTATTTCTAATATCCGATGAAAAGACAAAATTTTAAAACTTCTTTAACACGTCAAAATCATGAAGCAGCTTACCTCAGGTAGGGTGTGTTAGGGGTGCTAATATCTTTCCTAACCACAATCAGTCCCTTACCCGCGAATCTCTGACAAGACCAGTACACCAGGTTTCCTAGTAGCATTCAATAAATTACTAGGTGGCGACTCCAACGAACCAATCAAAGCAACGCGACAACGAAAAAATCGCCAGCTGATGCCGCGCGAATATTTTGACGTGCGACATCCTTTAAGATCATTATTCTTTATTTAATCATAACTAATATTATAAATTTCATTTTCGAACACGGCTTTCCTTGGAATGCTAAGACACATCACAACACATTTTCTACAGGCGTTATAACCTAACCTCTTCTCAAATTTTTACCTATATCTAGAGTTATAGAACTCCAATTTAAGCAAAGTCAGTCTCATAGGAAATATAACATCCTTGGATATAACTTCTATGAAGACATCTATCCTAAATTCTATCATTTTTAGGCTCAAATCCCTTCTAAAATCTAGGTAAACAAATCTATCCATTTTTCATCAAACTTTAAATGAACCTTCAAACATCTTCATTTGTTTTCACTCTTCCTTCAAAACAATAATTTCTATATTGTATGTACGGAATCTCACTAAATATGACCTTTTACAATACATAATCTACCTATTATTAACACAGAAAATCTCAAAAAACTCATTCCTTTTTCTTAACCTTACCTTGGCCAAAACTTGGCTTAAAGAAACCAAAGGTTCCCTTCTCTATCTCGTGTAATAATTATCCCCACTAATCATTGTTAACATTATAAACAACACATCACAAGCAATTTCAAGGAAAATCATAAATTCTTCTCTTCTAATCCCCTCTCTCGATGGTTGGCCACCTATGATTCTTCAATATTTCTATATAATTTCACATTTTAAGCAACCTACAATACTTTAATTAATTTAATTTCACACAATTCTATATTTTCTCCAAATTCTCCTTAAAAACAGTTGCTTAAATTCAAAATTAATATACCAATTCCTAATCAAATTCAAATTGGTTTGCATAATCAAGTTTAAGGCTCCTCACCTGGTGATAAACTGGACTTCGATCCTTGACTAGTTGAAAATTTTTTACTCCTCCCTTTTTGCACACTAGTCGGCCCTCTATTCTTTTCCCCTCCCAATTTCTTCACTTGTTTCTTGTTAATTCCCTTGTCTAATGATGTTATCCTTACCAATTGATCTAAATCTTGCATAAACCCAATAGGTTTTGGTGTTTCTCTCTCAATTTTTTATGGAAAAATAAAAAATTTATCTCCTCCCTTTTGTCTCCATTACAACTGACCTTAAGAGGAAGAAAAATGAGGTATTTATAGTCTTAGTTTTTCTTTAATTACACTTTGGCCCTGCTTACTTAAATGTTTTATTTTTAGCCCTATTCATTTTTCTTTTTACAATTTGAGTTATACCTTTTTTTTTTCATCTATATTATTTTCAATTTATACCTTGGGTTTACACCAAAAGAGGTCCAAAAACCTGAAATTAAGGCCCCGTTTGTTTGCTAGAAAGTAATTTTCTTTTGGAAAGTGAATTCCGAGAAAGTGAATTATTTTCCTATGTTTGGTTATGTCATGGAAAATGAGCTGAAAAATAACTTATTAATATTTTATTTTTTTTCAAGTTTATTAAATAATGAGGAACAAATCTTACAAATTAAAAAGTTGAATGCGAATGAAATTAAAAAATATATATAATTTCATAAATTATCTCAAATAAAATAAATAATAATCAAAATAATAGAGATCAAATCTAACATATAAAAAAATTAAAATATGAAGAAATTAAAATAATAATAATTACCATTTGATAAATTATTTCAAATAAAATAAGTAACAATCAAAAGAATGAGGACCAAATTTGACAGATAAAAAATTTCAATTAAAAAACAATAAGGAAAAAGTAAGTAAAAATTATAAAAATGATAAGAAAAAAGTAAATAATAATTATAAAAATGAGAACCAAATTTAATATAAAAATCAAATTCTAAGGGATAAAATTGAAAAAAAATATTTAAAACAAAATATATATAGCAATCAAAAGTTTGAGGACCAAATTTGATATAATCAACAAATAATATGATATTTCTAAATTTTTCACAACTTCTGGAAATTGTTTTCCGCCCAAAATAAAAGGAAAACACTTTTCTGAAAACCAAGCCAAATTTTTCTTTGACTGGAAAGTGTTTTTCGTCGACCAACTTTTCTAATGACAAACAAATACAAAAAAATTTGGAAAGTGGTTTACATTAAATCACTTTCCATCAAACAAACGAGTTATAAATTAATTTAGATTTATCTTTCTTAGCCTAGATCCATCTTTTTAGGAAATATTGGGGCACCAATAAACCACCATCAAACCTCTCTCATCTTATGAAACTCGTGGACATAAAAAAAAAAAATTCCATTTTGATGGTTGGAACTTATTTGAATAGTGACTTTTTCTCTTGTCATCGAAATCCAACGATCTTTTTCTTTTTCATCTTTTTATCCAAGGGTTGAAAAATAATACAAATAAATTTTTGTAGCAAAATTTTTTATTTTAAAAAAATTTAAAAGGATATAAATTATATAATTTATATTATTTTAAAAGTTTGATACCTATATATTTTTTTTTTGAAATTTATGGCATATCATCATGATGTTTTTTTTTAATTCTAGTTTTTTTTTCTTTCAATTCCACTGTTGGTTAAAAAATATAAAGTAATTGGTTTCAATTAAGATGTAATCTTTCAAAATAAAACTTTAAGAATAAAAATAAATTATAAAAAATACTAATACCTTAATACAATTCATGGTTAAATCTCAGTTTACAATGAATCTACTACCTGCAGTCCTCCTGCTTCATCTCTCTCTCTCCCTCTAAACTAAAAAACAAAAAACATCTTAATTATTGTCAAATGTGGAAGCTTACGATAGGAGCAGAGAGTGTTCATGACAATGGTCAATCATCATCATGGCTTAAAAGTGTTAACAATCATCTGGGTCGCCAAGTTTGGGAATTTTGCCCA
Source organism: Populus nigra (assembly GCF_951802175.1). Classification (NCBI taxonomy): domain Eukaryota; kingdom Viridiplantae; phylum Streptophyta; class Magnoliopsida; order Malpighiales; family Salicaceae; genus Populus; species Populus nigra. The sequence goes on along the minus strand of NC_084865.1, from coordinate 15,031,302 downwards.
CAACTTGGCTCCCCAGATGAGCTTTTGCAATTACAAAATGCTCGCCTTTCATTTCAAGCTCAAAGGTTTGACAAAAAACACAGTGCTGACCTTCTTATGAGGTTTCAGGTTAGACCCATTTGTGAATTCTATTCAAAGTTTGGATATTTATGTCAAAGTTTGGAGCTTTTTGATTGTTTTGACTGTGAAATGTAGTTTGAAAAGGAGAACCCATGTGTGAATTTGCCTCAAATTAAAGTTAAAGACGATGAAGATGTGACTGAGGAAGCAGTGACTACTACCTTGAGAAGGGCTGTTAATTTTTATAGGAAAATTCAGGCGCATGATGGTCATTGGCCTGGTGATTATGGAGGTCCTATGTTTCTACTTCCTGGTTTGGTAAAGTCTGAAACCTTAACTTGTTGTCTCACGTGTTAAGTTCACAGTTTCATTGATCACTACCAATTGCTTGGCTTCATATGATTGAGAGAAAAGGTACTTGCTTTGCATGTAAATGATTGATACATACTGTTTGAATGAGAACCAGAGTGTTTGTGTTAATGGGAATGTTGCATTTTGATTTTCTTTATTGGTATGGTTAGACAGAAGGATTGCATTCTTCAGAGTAATTGATTATATTAGCATGTAATTTTAGCCTTGCTTTGAATTGCTACAGATCATTACTTTATCTATTACGGGAGCTCTGAATGCTGTCTTGTCAAAAGAACATCAGCGAGAGATGTGCAGATATCTGTACAATCATCAAGTAAGTGTACTATCTGGCAACATCTGAACCTCTATTTGTTCATCGTTTGATATCAAAACAACTTTGCTGGACATCAGGGGGGGAGAAATGTAATTCTGGAAGTTGTATCAATGCCTTCTCTAATTAATCATAGCGTTCTGCCCCAAAGTTCAGTTCTCAAGCTGTAGCTGAGCTAAACGAATAAGCTTGACCAAAACCATAAGCTAGCCGTTTAATTTTAGCTATAGCATTAGGACCTTTATGAACAGATTATGGGAACTATTTTGTAAATGTGCCACATTTTGCTGCAGAATAGAGATGGGGGTTGGGGTCTTCATATTGAAGGCCCAAGCACCATGTTTGGTACTTGTCTAAACTATGTGACCTTGAGGTTACTTGGTGAAGGAGCTGAGGGTGGTGATGGGGAAATGGAAAAGGGACGTAAGTGGATCTTGGACCATGGTGGTGCAACTGAGATTACTTCGTGGGGGAAAATGTGGCTTTCGGTATGAACCTGGTCTTTATCTTGTTGATTTGTTCCAAAAGCTATAGATTATGACAATATTGGTGCCATTTGGTTGATCTTTGATAATGATAGGTGCTTGGAGTCCATGAATGGTCTGGGAATAATCCACTGCCTCCAGAAGTATGGCTATGTCCTTACCTTCTCCCAATGCATCCAGGTTCCTGAATAGTTATACATGATTATTTCATTTCAGCCACGCAAAGGAGAGTGGAATATATTTTCTTTTATGCTGTTTAACCAACTAATTGAAGTTAAAAGTATAAAAGGCGAAACTATTACATGATCCATCAAGGGTCCATTGCTTGGTGTAATGATAAAATATCTTGGCCCTGCAATCACAAGTGTGCAGGCTAAAGTCCTGATAGCATCTGCTTTTTACACAAAAATTCTGAAGGATGAATTCTTTTTTAATTCACTTCTCTTAGCCCTCATTTCAGTGAACCATTGAAGACTAATAGTCTTTTAATACGTTTTATAGGAGCCCTCATCAAAATATGTTTGCTTACTGCCAAAGACCTAAACTGGGATGGGACGTGTGTTTGGTATTGTGGTGCAATGTGTTTTTGTGCTTTTTGCATGAAAATGCATTAAAATAATTTTTTTATTTATTTATTTTTGACATCTATACATCAAAACCATCGAAAAGAACTAAAAAAATCAATTTAATACTTTTTCATGTGAAATGCACTTTTGAAACGCACCTAAAAACAAAAGCTACCGCATTCCCAAACACCAAGTAAGTGGACAATAGTTCGACTAACTAAAATAAAAATAATAGAAAAGGAAACTAAAATTGCTTCTGTCTGACCAAACACACATGTTATGTTAGAGATGGTCACTAATTTCTCGTGCAATTAGCTTGTTAGTTTCCTTCTTTTTTCACACTTGGAGCATTACATGTTTCTTCTCATAGATTTCTAGCTGTTTTACTTGGTTTTGCTTTTTGAAAGAGCTAATCTTTTGATAATTTGGTTCCCTTTATTTAGCAATGTTATCTCTTGCTTTCTTTCTGTTAACAGAATGTTCTCTATCTCCATGTACTTGCTAGGGGCTTCCCTGCCATGTACCTCATTGTTAATATAGTTCAAACGTTATACAACCTTTCATTTTCACTTTATTGTGATGTAGTTCTGTCAAATATCAATAGGCTTTTGCTTCTTGTGAGTAACCTTGAAGTTTTATATTCATAGGAAGGATGTGGTGCCACTGTCGTATGGTGTATTTACCAATGTCTTATCTATATGGGAAGAGGTTTGTTGGTCCTATAACACCCACAATTCAATCTTTGAGAAAGGAGATCTACACTGTTCCATATCATGAAGTAGATTGGAATACAGCTCGTAATACATGTGCAAAGGTTGGTTAGAGATCCATTTTGTTTTTTCCTTGCCAAACTTGTACTATAAATACCTTACGTGAAATTTTTTTTGATGTTGATTCTGGACCTTTTATTTATTTTTTTTTCCAAATTTTGGCAGGAAGATCTATACTACCCTCATCCTTTGGTTCAGGATATTCTGTGGGCTTCTCTTCACTATGCATATGAGCCTATACTTACACGTTGGCCTCTTAATAGGTTGAGAGAGAAGGCTTTGCACAAAGTGATGCAGCATATCCACTATGAAGATGAAAATACCCAGTACATATGCATAGGTCCGGTCAACAAGGTACAGATGGATGATTTTGACGATGCTCATTTTTTCTGTTAAATAAGAAGAAAATGCAGAGGAAACGTACACCTTGAGCTCTCCAGTATAGTATCTGTTAAGAATAAGATCCAATATAATTCTGCCAATGCACTTGGGCCTTAGCTTGTTGTGTTCAGTTATATGACTGCTTGTATGTATCAGGTATTGAATATGCTTTGTTGTTGGGTAGAAGATCCACACTCAGAGGCATTTAAACTGCATCTGCCAAGAGTATTTGACTATTTGTGGATTGCTGAAGACGGAATGAAAATGCAGGTAAAAACAAAAAAAAGCATTAACCTCTCCTTAACTATTTCTACGAGTCTCCCTCTACTTCAGATCCCTTTTCTTCTTTTCTCTTCCTATTTTTGCTTAGAAAAGATGGTTCATCCTTGATGTTTGTGTTACTGATGAGTGGACCATTGAGTTGGATACATATATATTGTATTAGCTGGTGAAATTGTACTGAATTTGCAGGGATATAATGGAAGTCAGTTGTGGGATACTGCTTTTGCTGTTCAAGCAATTGTCTCTACCAACCTTGCTGAAGAATATAGTGCAACCTTGAGAAAAGCACACAAGTACCTTAAAGATTCACAGGTTCTCAATTGTAGAGATATCTCTACCATAATTCACCAATGCTAGCCCTCGTTGCTCAACCAGCTATACTTTGTTTGAAGGTCCTAGAAGATTGTCCTGGAGATTTAAATTTTTGGTATCGCCACATCTCTAAAGGAGCTTGGCCATTTTCAACTGCAGATCATGGGTGGCCCATCTCCGACTGCACTGCAGAAGGATTGAAGGTAAAAAGGTGAACGAAACTGTAGAAGTTCATATTCTTGTCTCATATGTGTCTTGTTGATATTTATCTACCTGTACAGGCTGTTTTACTACTATCAAAACTTCCAACCGAAATAGTTGGGGATCCCTTAGGTGTGGAGAGGCTCCGTGATGCTGTAAATGTAATCCTTTCTTTACAGGTATTTAAGTCTTAGTTGCTGCTTTGAAACAGATGTTGGATCTAGCACAAGAGTGGGATTAAAGCATTATCACTTAAGGATGCAAGATTACATTTATTATATGTAATATGTTAGTGCAATTCTATTGGTTAATGGTGCTGCATGCAAGGAGAAAAATAGGAAATGATGCAGGGTGACATGGTACCAAAGGCATACCATAACATTTGATTTAGTGAAAGCATGACCTTAAATTATAGTAGAATAGTTGGGTTATCATAATAGTTTGCTTCATAAATGCCTGGGTTAGAACTGTTTGCTCATGACAAAATATATGAACCACAAGCAAGCTCATGATACAAAGTTGAAGTTAATGAGAATCTCTGTTACAGGAGCTCCAAGTTTAGATTCCCCTACAGTGAAAGCATTCAATATTTTTCAATCTGATCTTGCATCTGAAAGTTAGTTCAGAATAGGGATTCCCTTATTATGTATTCAGGAGTACTCTACTGATAGGAAATGTTTGATTATTTTGGACACTGCTACAGAATGCTGATGGTGGTTTTGCAACATATGAATTGACAAGGTCGTACCAGTGGCTGGAGGTAACTTCCTTAAGTGATCAAGCCTTTCATTTGAATTCACTCTGAGATTATGAATTCCTCCTGAGAAAATGCAAATCTTCCCATGGCAAATTTTAATATTAAGGACTTAAGATTTGCAGAACTGGTGGTCAATGGCTGCTCTCCTTGCTGAAGGAGATCTTTTAAGGAATTCCTAGTTCTGCGAGTGAAAACCTATATATTTGCGTATTTCATTGGTTGGGCTAACTTCATAGGAAGGTCAATGCTGGGAGAGAATCCAACCACCTTAAATAAGCCTTAATTGTTGAGTATTTTGTAGATTATGCATGATGATTTTTTTTCCTTGTTAAAACTGCCTCTTCACAGATTCTTTTAACTATTCTTACAACTTATTTAGCATAAAGTTGAGTGTGAATTAATGCATTTCCTGAGCCATGTGCTTTTTCTTAATCCTTGTTTATAACATTACCCTGACTACTAGCGAGGTTCCATTTAAATCTAAGCTCAATGACTTACAAGTCAAATTGCAGTTTATATTGATGATGCTGTTCTGACTACTGCATTTATTTAATATTTTTGTTCTGTTTCAGTTAATCAATCCTGCAGAAACTTTTGGTGACATTGTCATTGATTACCCGTAAGGTTCCAGCACACTTCAATTTCATGTTTAGGCATTAGAATTTCATTAATCTTGTGGATTTCTAATTTGTGATGTTGACTGAAATGTCCACATAGATATGTAGAATGCACATCAGCGGCAATCCAAGCACTAGCATCATTCAAGAAATTGTATCCTGATCATAGGAGGGAAGAAATAGATAATTGTATTGCAGAAGCTGCAAACTTCATTGCAAAGATTCAAGCGACAGATGGTTCCTGGTTGGTTTGTGCCCATATATTGTGTATTTGCTTTACATCAATTGCTTCATTCAATGGCAAGTTCTCTGGATGTTCTTAACAGGTATGGATCCTGGGGAGTCTGCTTCACCTATGCTGGGTGGTTTGGGATAAAGGGCTTGGTGGCAGCTGGCATGACATATAATAGCTCCAGCAGTATCCGTAAAGCTTGTGATTATATGTTGTCCAAAGAACTTGCAGGAGGTGGTTGGGGAGAGAGTTATCTATCATGTCAAAACAAGGTTGGACTAAAAATCCTATTTCATATTTTCTGTGATTTTCAAATTTAGGCATGCCCTGTATCACACCCTGTGTGAGAGTTTTTGCCTTCCCAATCTGCTAATTCTGCTTATAGTTTCCAAGCTACATATCCTATGTCAGCTTTTCTAAAATCACTTGACAGTATGATTTTCTTATTCATTATCTCTTATTAAACAGGTGTATACGAATCTGAAAGATGACAGACCACATATAGTCAACACTGGATGGGCTATGTTAGCACTCATTGAAGCTGGGCAGGTACATTGGGGAATCTTTTTTGTTTCTCGTAAACTTGTGATTACCAAATTAGTTTTTTTTTTTTTTTCAATTGCATTTTAGAGATAAAGTTGCTGAAGCCTCTCTACCTGTAGCGCCCTTGGTTTTTACCAAAAAGAAGAACAACATTTCAATTAGCAAGATTAAAACTAGTTTTTGAGGTGCATGATGAGAGGGAGGAATGTGATGAGTTTGAGATTTGTTATGGTGCATGATAATTGTTTCTTTTTATAACATGTAATAGGCTGAGAGGGATCCAATACCATTGCACCGCGCCGCAAGGGTGTTAATAAACTCTCAAATGGAGAGTGGAGATTTTCCTCAAGAGGTAAACATCCCTGTTTCTGTAAATTGGTTGTAGCTCATGAATGCAACTATGCATAATCAACTGAATTTTATCTTCAGGAGAAATGAATTAGTGATTTTTTGTATATATGTAGAACATAATACAAACTGATTAGGTAACATGAGGGTCATTCAATGTCATCTGCTATAACAACTTGAATACTTTGGTGAAAATTTGGGAGAAAAGTTCAATTTGCTTGACCTAAAGTTCATACACGTAACATTACCAGGACAAAAAAAGGTATAAACTTATCAACTTCGAAAGTAAAAGGTTGGAATTGTGGAATTATTGGAACAATTTGATATGCTCATTTAATGATCAAAACAGGAAGGAGCTACTAATTCTTGGCATGCAACTGACTTGTCTATTTGATCACAGGAGATCATGGGAGTCTTCAACAAGAATTGTATGATCAGCTACTCAGCATACCGGAACATTTTCCCTATATGGGCCCTTGGAGAATATCGTTGCCAGGTACTGCAGGCTCTTTGAATTTTTGTTGGCATTACCATATTTAAACTAGTCCTGCTTATATTAAGAAGCAGCACCTGTAATCGTAACTCTAGAAGAGAGCATGCACCATCTGTGACAGTTGAGGGTGCACCTTTCTGCAACAGGATTATGTTATAGAAGAGCATTATTATACAAAAACCTTTATTTCAACCATAAAAATCTGCTACTGGACTCGTACTTATTTTTGTTTGCAATGATGAGTTTCGATTCATTTGGAAGGCAATGGAACATACCTCTGGTATTCTGCAAGAGCCCACATTGGGAAGATTTTTCAATACACTGCAGAATTTAACATGGTATTTTTCACGAACACACCAGTGATGTCCTGTCATGAATAAGATCATAGGTTAAGACCATAAAAGTTTACCCGTAATAAACTGCTAGGATTCGTCCTCGGACTGTTTTTCCTTTCAAATTTTGATTCAAGTGATTACATGCCTAAAAATTAGTTTCAGAAAGTTATCTGTTGGGGGGGAGATCACCATCTTCCAATTGTGAATTAATTATCAGCTTCGCAGCTCCGTTAAGCGATACAGGAAAAAGATCAATGTTCAGAAATTCTGAGGCCATTGTCTTGGCAAGCTAGAACTTGTATAGACTCGGAGACAATATGCATAGCAGCACAATTACTAGAACTCTTGCCAGCAGCTGCGAAGCCTCGTAGGGCAAACCATGTTCCATAAATGAAGCCGCCGCCCACCCCCCACATTTCTCTAATATAAAAATGAACAGAGATTAAACCCTTCGGAGCTCATGCGCTCAACAAATTCATGCTCGAAGATATCGTCAGGCAAGAAACCCCACAGGCTTTTATCTTAATAAACATGTGTTAATTAATTTGAAATTGTCTCTGATTTAAAAATTTTATTCAACAACTACATCTAAGCTCTCATTGATTGGAGCCACGAGCCAGAACAACGACCACCCTTATAAAATCTTGACTTCAGCATGTAGGGCGCGCCTGGCCCTTGCAGTAGTGCAACGCATGGGCGACGCTTAAGGATCCCAGTAGCAAGCTACTGTTGCGGAACCTACCCTTTAAAAAATTAATTTAATATCGTGTGGACCTATGGCCCACGTATCAGATATTAAACTGATAAGAACAGATACTACACTTGATCTTAGCCAAAAGGCCGAGAAAGGTATGCTTTGAACAAACTATTCAATTGCTTTTTATAAGTGCAGCTCTCAACATTATACTCTGCTTCATCGATGTGGGATATCAGCACCCGCCTCTCTTTTCTCCCACGGCTCCTTTCCAGACCAAAAGCTTTAATACATGGGTAGGGTAGAAACTTGGATGCTTGAAAATTATGGGCAAGCATTTCCTCAACAAAGCATTCCATCGCTACCAATAGTAATATAAAATTTAAAGCTGTTGAATTAATTAACATTTGAGAAAATTATAGCAAAAAAAAAAAAAAACAAATTCTCAACAAATGGATTCATTCCATACCAAGTCTATTAATAGTAAATTAATCGACTAAAAGGGTACTAAATAAACCTAAATTTTGTGCTTGGATTTTATCAAGTCTACATTTTGGAATGCTCCTCAGTAGCTTTTATCTTCCAATTTTTCATAATTTGGGATTGGCTGGTTCATCCATTCAACATCTTGAGGGATTTCCTGCAGAAAAGTATAAAATTATTGATATATTTTGTGTGAAAATCTTACTAAAAAACTACGAAATTTCCAGTAATTACTACCTCCGTTGATGCTTACCAAGCTTCAGGTTCTGCTGTCCACACCACATATTGGTGGTTGCTGGATTCCGAGGAAAGCCGTTCACTCCATTTTGATGCAGCTACGAGGACATGTTCGAAGCTCGAAACAATGAGCTAAGCCCCCACCCCCACGTCATTACCAAAACATGAAATGTTAGATTGAAAAGCCGTCACTCCTTTTATATTCAAGAGCTTGCAAATTCAGACACACAATGATTGAGCAGATCTTGAAGAAGAGTACATTTCGGTTTGAGGATTTTGATGGTTACTAGAGTTTGAGGTTCATAGAAAACCCTCCTATTCCCTGGCAAACTCTCTCATTTCCTACCTACCTTTAGGATAGATAGGTTCAGAAAATTCTGAAAAGTGTTTGATAATTTTTTTATTGCTTGAATCATTGCTAAATACACCCTGGCTATTCATATAGCTGTAATTCCAGCTAATCCTAATCCTAATCCTAATCCTACTCAAAGCTAGTTGACACATATCAGGAACCTAAGTTTGGCTTGCTGAGTTGCTGACTTTAGGAGTGATTCTGCCACATAGAATGCCTCTTATTTATGTACTTGTTATTCCTCTTCCTTGTAGTGTTGTTCCTCTTTCTTCCAGTCCAATTCCCGCTACAAAACTTCCCCTGATTGCCGAGTTATAGGTGCTGGAAAACCCAATCCCGCCAGGACTCCTGCACCGACTCTGCTGGAAATTCTGCCGTGCCTGCTGCTGTTTCTGCTTCCCTGACTTTTCTGGAAATCTCTGCTTCTGCCTTTGCTTCTTCCAGCCTGGTTCTCATCAGATTCCAACACCACCCCACAGGGATAACCTGATCATTTTCTACGAAATTGACAAAGCTTTTAATGAATTAACAGTGAAAGAAAATTATGGGGCTAAGTTATGGTATCTAAAATTAGAGACTGAATTATTATATCACTGAACCATTACGTCTTTCATGCAGGCCGTTCCAGTTAAGATGTTAGTCGTTGAAAAATGCCACGGATGGTAAGTTTACTATAGGTTATAGAATGATAATTCCAGCAGGAGATGTGTGGTCCTATCTATGTTTCTACTTGCTGGTTTTTGTAAAGTCTGAAACTTTAACTTGTGTTCATTTCACAATTACATTACAGAAAAAACGAAAAGATTTGGTGATTCCACTGTATATCAAGATACACATTACTCTTCTTTGGAACGGCTCTCGGCGGCCTTATTTTCATTTTCTTCTGTTCAGCTGCTGTGTGTGGGCTTGGTAGGGACATGGTTTTATTCTTATGGGCTCAACTCCCTTCTCATCTGGGCCGGGGCTTATGTGTGCTTCTAGATTCTTTTGGCTCGGAATGGGCAGGAGCTGCTGAACGAAGGCGTCTCTTTTCGTGTCGCAGGGATGGCTTATGTCTGAGCTTGCATGGTTGGCGTGGCTTCTCAGCCCTTCTCCTTTTTCTTCTTCGTTTGCGTTTTCAGCTTGCTTTTGTGAGGGGGCTGATCGGATGCTTTTTTTTTTTCTAAATTCCATCCCTCGTCACTACTTTATATATATATATATATATAATTTGTCGTTGTTTTGAAAAGTCAAGTTTGTACCATCAGATTGTTTAAATATAATGGTATGCATTCCAGCTTACGCGAGAAAGAAAAACAGATAACTTGCGTTGCTGAATCAGTTTACTTGATACTGGGGATTGGATTGACATGGCATTTTGCTAATCACAGGACTCTGGATTTCATCTTAAAACACACTTCACAAGAAGTTATAAAGAGGCAATAGTGTCCTGTCGGAACCTGGCCTTTTAAAGCAGAGACAGTAGTACGAATACAATATTGCATAGCCAATGTAAGAAAAAAGAAACAGGCTTAACGCTTCGACTAATGTTTTAGATGCATGATTTCATAAACAGTAAGTACTAATTTCTTCTTGTAATGTAAAATATTGTACAGGGCAAGAATGAATTGCTAATGTATTCTAGTGTTAATATTTTTCTGACGATGAAAAAGGCGGATGGGGAGTTGTTTAGCAGGAATTAGAATGGGATCCACAATTATCTTCTCATCAGGAATCAGCTTCTCCCACCTGAACCTTCTTACCAAGTTATGCATGAACACAAGTATCTCCAACCGTGCATATTCTTTCCCAGGACACATCCTAGGCCCCCCTCCAAATGGCACAAAAGTGTAAGGTGCCGGTCCTGTCCCTTCGAATCTCGCCGGGTCAAATTTTTCAGGATCCTGGAAGCATTCAGGATTCCTGTGTGTTGAACTGGCACTCCAATATAACTGTAAAATCAATCCCCCAAATGAAAAACAAAAGATTTTAGGCCATCTCTCAATACATTGAAGTACTATAAATGTGTGTGTGTGTTTAGCATGGACTGCCCTACCTTCCAACCCTTAGGTATGTGGAAACCTGCGAAGTTGAAGTCATTTATGGCCTCCCTAAAAGCACCCTGAAGTGGAGGAGCTAGTCTCAGTACTTCACATGCAACATTCCACGAATACTTCATTTTCTGAATATCATTCCAGTTGAGCAGCTCCCTTGGCCTTTTCCACTTTGCAATCTCCATTTGTTCTGTTCAGTGAAAAATGAAAACCCATCATGTTTATGAAATGGAAAAGGACAGAAAAGTAATTAATCAGAGGGGAAACTTACCCTTTAAAACCTCCTGGTAGATGTGAGGAAGCTCAGCAAGATACTTGACAATACAAGTGATTACAGCACTAGCAGTGTCGTGACCACCAATCAACAAACCCAGAATTTTGTCAGCTATGTCTGTCTCCTTCATGTATTGCCCATCGTCATCAGTTGTTAACAGCATGTGAGACAGCATATCTTGTGTACGCAAAGCTCTATTCTCGGCTAGATCAACCTTCCTTTGCTTTATGATAGATACCAACTCCTTTCTTATCCACTTTGAGGCCTTGATACCGCGATTGAAAGATGTTCCTGGCAAATCTATGGGAATAGAAATTATCCCAGATGCCAGATCATTGAAAGGATGGGCTAACTCGGCAGCATGTTTTGGATCATCAATGCTCAAGAATACTTTGCATGCTATCCCAAAGGTGTACATCTTAGCTAGTGGAAGCACAGTTACTTGTTGTTTGCCTTCCCAACTATCCTCCAAGTGTCTTTGTGCAATAGTGTCCATCATTCCTACATATCTTTGCAAGGATTCAGGTTTGAAAAAGTTAGGTAGCAACTTCCTCATCTTCTTGGATTCCTCTTTTGAAGAGGTTTGTGTAGAGGAAGGGAAGATCTTGTTTACTGAATCTGGCCACCATGAGGCAACAAGCTTGTTTTCATTAGAGAACAAGAACTTGTTGCCTGCCGCCCCACAAACGACTGTAGTGGGCTGCCCTAGAATACAAGTCTTGAAAACTTGGGATGAGTACTTGGCTATTCTATCATAAATGAACTTTTCAGGGTAACCTTTCCTTCCTGAAGACAGGAATTCAAGGCTCTCTCCGATGATCGGGAAGCCCATCTTACCCGGTGGGAGATTAGGATGAGAAACATTGGATTTGTGGATGCAGATTAATAATAAAAGAGGAATAGAAATGAAGACAACGAAAAGGATTAGGCTGCATAGAAAAGACTCCATGTTTGTGGAAGAATTTAGTGTTTTACAGAGCTTGTTTTTAGTCCATGAAGATTTCTTTGGCTAAACAAACATTTATATAGAAGAACGAAAACTAAGACACCTCTTCGCCAGATAACGAGGCCAGTATCAGGACACTTCCCTCAACTTCCTCCTCTCCCACTCCCTCAAAATCAACTAAAATGAAGACAATGAAAAGGATTAGGCTACACAGAAAGACCTCCAATGTTTGTTGAAGAATTTAGTGTTTTATAGAGCTAGTTTTTAGTTCATGAAGGTTGCATTGGCTAAACAAACATTTATATAGAAGAAACGAAAACTAAGACAACTCTTTGCCAGATAATGGGGCCAATATCAGGACAGTTCCCTCAACTTCCTCCTCTCCCACCCTCTCAAAATCAACTAAAATGGGGGTTAACCCCACGTATTATCAAACCAAAAAGTTTTTTGCATGAGAAATGATTTGTTATATTTGAAAAGGAATTGGTCAAGCTTACTTTACTTCTTAGTTTGGTTATTGCAATTTGTCAACCGAGGCTCAAGTTTCATGTAGACTTTAAGATATTCTTCTATTAAAAAACAATTTGTTAATGACTTTCAAGATTTTACAAAGTGGTAAACTTTGTAGAAAGATCAGTGAGCTGGATATGAGATGGTGCTTGCTAGATTTGGTGAAAGTTTTGAAAGAGAGGAAAACATGCAATGACTGAGACAGCTGAATCCAGTAAAACAAGCCAACACAGATACATCTGTGCACTTTTGATTCTATAAAGTGTGAACCTGAGACAGTTCAGGATACAATTTTCTGCTAGAGACATTCAATCCGTGTACAAAAATATATTATTCTCATTATGCAAGAACCTTATTCTCTATACATATTAGGGAAATTCTAAAAGAACAAGCAATAAAACAAAATGGTATAGCTATTGGATTGAAATTCATTATTTCGTTTGTGTTTGCAATGATGAGTTAGACAATTTGCTATTGGACTTAAATTATTTCGAAGGCAGAAGAACACGCCTCTGGTATTCTGCAAGAGCCCACAATGGATAGATATTTCTGTATGCTGCATAATGTAGCATGCAGTTTTTCATGAACACACCAGTGATTTCCTGTCATCAATAAGAAGATCATAGGTTAAGGATCTTTTGATATAAAAGTTGAAGTGAAGATGCAGCATCAGCAATTTTTTCGTGTCCATCATAGTATATAGCACCCACCCACAAAGGGCTGATAGCCTGATAGGAATCGCAGGCAGACTTTTTGGAGTCTGGCCCTTTTTAAAAAAATTCAATTGAAGTGGTTTTCTGACTATAGGTTAATAGTTAGAAAGTTACCTGTTGAGGGAAATCACCATCTTCCAATTGCGAATTGATTATAAGCTTCGCTGCTCGGTGAAGAGGTGCAGAGTCTCTATCCATCTATAACCATAGACAGGAAACAGATTTTATTATTAGAAATTCTGAGGCCATTTCTTATTAAGGCTTTTGTGGAGGCAGGGCTGTGAAAAGGGTATAAATTACGGAAAATGAAACAACAATGTAGGCTAAAACCACTGATAAACAGCATGCTAACCTGCCCAGCATGAATCAGACCCATCATTGCCCATGCAGTATGTACCAAATTCGATCGATTTCCTTCGAGAGGTACATATTTCTTCTTAGGGCATGAAAGATAGCTCTCTCCCCAACCTCCATCATCTTTTTGTATGTTGAGAAGAAAATTAACACCTTGGCGCATAGCTGCGCAGGTGCTGTAAGTCTTGCCAGCAGCTGCTAGGCCTCCAAGTGCAAACCATGTACCATAAGTGAAGCAAACTCCCCAGTTTCCATACCTGTGGAAATATTGCTCCTTGTTAAATTACAGGTTCTGAAAATCTTGGAGAACCAAAATAAACAGAAGTTAAAATTAATTAGGAGGGCATACCATCCACCCTCTGGAGTTTGTATGCTTTCGAGGTATCGTGCAGCATTTGTTACAAAATTATCGATCTCCTTCTTCCGGTGACCAGGATACAAATTCTTGAACAATAATAACGCTTGGATTGCTGATGCAGTGCACTCAACATATTCATGCTCAACGACAATGTCAGCAAAAAACTCTGTAGGATTCAGTAGCTGAAACAGACGGAAACAAACACCATTTGTTCACGATTAAAATAAAGTGAAAATGAAAGAACAGATAAAAATACCGAAAATGTTCAAGGACTTACTTCCAACCACTTCTGAGCTCCAGCTGGCTCCCACGCCGCTAAACCTCCATTTTCACTCTGGATGTTCAGCAACAAAGTTTATCTTGTGACCTTGGAAAATTCTTTATTGAAGGAAACAAATTGCTAGATATAGTGTTTATAGATAGTTAAGCCTCCTAGTTTACTTTAATTCTTACTTGTAGAGAAAGAAGAACATTGACAGAATCGAAAAGCCGCTCAGGCTCGAGTTGCTCGCCAACAATTTCTGGTGGCATCATTGAGAAAAGTAGGCAGCACTGCATAGTAGATGCAAGTTAGTTTATTTTGGTGAGAGGCATATTGCAATTCGAACAAAATGGCATCGAAGATAAGGGACTTTTAAGTGCTTGAACAAAGCTTATAACCTTCAATCCTTCTGCAGTGCAATCAGAAACTTGCCATCCATGATCTTGATCAGAGAAAGTCCAGGATCCCTTAGAAATATGCCGGTACATGCTCTTGAAGTCACCGGAAGGATTGTCCTTGACCTTTAAATTAATTTCGAGTTTTGGTGAGATAAAACTATAACCGGAATGAAAATTAAAGAGAAAATGAACATTATTTGATGGTTAAGGGAAAAGGCAAAATGTTTTCTAAGAGGGATAAATAACAGTAAAATTAACAAACCTGAGATTTCTTTATGAAGTCATGTCCTCTCTTGAGTACGTCTCTGATTTCATCCGTAAAATTACTAGCAAGCAAGGCCTGAATGGCAAAACCAGTATCCCATTGCTGACTTCCAAAACTCTGCACACATATTCCATATTTTATTAAGCACATGATACCCTCTTTGAGGTCTCTACTCTACAGATTAGTTAAAGAATGCAAGCCTTCTAACCTGCATTTTCATTCCATCTTCAGCCACCCATAAATAATCGGGGATCCTAGCGAGATGTTTCTTGAAATAATCGCCATCGGGATCTTCAACCCAGCAAGCAAGCATGCATAGCACCTGAAAACCAAGTTCATAAAAGTATTAGAAATTATCAGATAAGAGGTAGAAGATACAGGGCCCCTTTCTATGCAGCAGCAAGTCACCTTTTCCACACATCCGATTGTAATGTAACGACTGTTTTCATCTTCATAGTGAATGTGCTTCATTGTTACTTCAAGAGCCTTCTTTCTTACTAACTTGTGGAAGGGCCAACGAGTAAGAAAAGGTTCGGTGAATACATAGAGACTATCCCATACCAGATCTTGAATCAAAGGATGGGGATAGTAGAGATCCTCCTGCACCAACAGTATTCAGTATCAATTACTGCCAATATATAGCAACATCACATTAAATTTGCAGAATGGTGCTAACTATCGAGTTTAAGGTGAACTCACCGCAGCACACAGATGACGCGTTTTTCTCCAATTGACTTGACCATAAGGTTCAGCAAAGAGTTCTTCTCTCAACTGTAGAACGAGAGGTGTAACAGGACCAACGAACCTTTTCCCATATAGATACGACATTGGCATGTAAACCATCCGACAATAGCACCACATTTTCGCTACATATTGAAGTCAAAAAGAGTGTTAACACAAAGGCAACAGAGGGAAAATGAACAGATGTTGTTAGGCAGAAAATGCAATCCTGTCGAAGACACAGGGAAATTTTAGAACCTGGATGCATAGGAAGAAAAGAGGGAAGGAGCCAAAATTCTGGGGGCATCGGATTACTTCCAGACCAATCAAATACACCAAGTATCTGCAACAGAAAGAACAATTTACATTGATTTCAGTTCTAGCAAACATAATTATATCGGTTCTGTAATATATAGATAATTAAGGAATACAGGATGGATCATTACCGAGAGCCAAGTCTTTCCCCAAGAGGGTATGTGTGTTGCAGTACCATGATCATGAATCCATTTCCGGGCTCTGGCACAAGCATTGTCTTGACCACCACTGGGTCCTTCCCCGAGAATTCGCATACAAATGTAGCTGAGAACTGTGCAGAACATGGTGCTGTGACCCTCAATGTGTAGTCCCCAACCACCATCTTCATTCTGCAATATTCCCACAGATATAATTAGCATATTACGTACCTACCAAAAAATTAGAACCATGAAGAACAGAAAATTAGCATAAATGTACCTGATGATAATAAATGTAACGGAGGATTTCCCTACGATGCTCAACAGAGAATACAGAATCTAGATGTCCTGTAATGTACAGACACATTACCTGCGTTTTCAAGCGAACCAAAAAACAATAAAAAAGAGCATAAATTTTGACTGATAATTACAAGTAGTCATCTAAATTTTTGGGAAGGCAACAAATGCTATATAAGATGCTCACCAAGGGAGGGAGGAAGAACAAGGGGCCAGCATTTTCAGCAGGCCAGTGGCCATCACTAGCCTGTAGAGCTGAAAAGAAGTGGACAGCCCTCTTCAATGCATTTGTTGCCTTTTCATATGTGATCTCCTCGCCATCTTCAATTATCACTTGAGGTATTTTTTGCTTAAAGTTTTTCTCCTTGAGAAACTGTAATATTCATACATCGTTTTGGTCAAAGAATAATTAAGGATCATAATATAATATTAGAGCTTGAGCAACAAATCATATAAATTCTTCCACCAAATAGAAAACAAATTCTATATTCCATTGATAATGATAGTTACAAATATTTTTCAACTCATCAGGCCCATAATAATTTCAAAAAAAATGCGATGCCTATAATGGCATGGATTTGTTGTTGTTTTTTTTAATATATATATATATATATATATATATATATATATATATATATATATATATATATATATATATATATATATATATATATATATATATATATATATATATATATATTCCATTGAACAAGAGATCAAAGAACTTCATCCATCCATGCAATCAATGGGATTCATTAATTAAATCAAGTGCTCTACCTATAATTCTATCTTACTATTAACGAACGCGTTTAACCTTTCCCATTATTGAGTGCTCAACTAACATATTGTACTGTGGAAGGTGGAGATTTGAAAAGAAAAGTAAAAGGGAAAGCCACAATGGCAGCTGCATAAATCCATCTTCATAAAGCTCGAAAAGAAAGCTCCTTGCATCTACGTGTGGGGCATGCAACAACATTATTAATACAAACCTTAAACTTTTTTTTAAAAAAGAGACTGTCTCGTGATCTTTGTTGATCTGTCCATCTAGTTTAACTTAATTTATAGCGGACATATTATTGCAATATATGAATATATAGTCCGTCCTTAAATTGGTGAAAATTAAGTGTGAAAAAGTAATGTTATATACACAATAATTCTTTGGAGAGTTTAATTTAATCAAGTTTGTTGAATGATGGTGATGGAAACGCAACAAACAGCTTCATCACTAAAGGACAAAAGCAAGAACAAAAAAGATCGAGGTGCTTCTCCCTAGCTCCTATTAACAAAGGAATAAAAAATAACTTTTGATATTTACTGAAAAATACAAAAGAAGAGGAAGAGAAAGAAGAAGAAGAAGAAGAAGAAGAAGAATGGTACGTAGTACAGCTAAGATTTATATCATTTATTCTATAATTCAGAGATCTTGGAATTTTCAAACCTCTCGTTAATTTGTAAGAAAAATAAAATTAAACAGCATAAAGATTGTTTTTATGAAGTTATAACTATAATAGTAATGGATTATAGAAGTAACGAAGACTATACCATAGGACCCCAGTACTAAGAAGTACGTAATTACAGAGGTTTAATCAGCTAATTATATAGAATTAGCAATTATTTCTGGTTGATCGATCATACCCTATATATGTACATATAAGTAGGAAGGTAGTAAGTTAATCAATACCTGCATACGCCAGAGGAGGTCGCCGCTGGGCTTGACATGATAACGGTTGTTGTAGAAACTGAGACGAGCTTCTTCAACCTCAGCTCTCTCCTCAGGACTTCCACAGTGAGGATCATACTCCCATGTCTGCCTCCCTACGAACTTATTTGTGCTATACAACTCATTGCTGCTCACACCTTCCGCAATCTTTAGCCTCCACATAATATATCTATGTACTGGTCGTGCGTATTGATATTCTATAGCACGCAAGAAACAAATTATTAATAAGAAACCCTGACAAATCGATTAAAGAGCTAGCTAGCTAGCATGGAATAAAATAGGAGAGGGAGAGGGAGAGGGAGAGGGAGAGGGAGGTATACATATTAATTATATATGCAGTGTTGCGTCTTGTGGGGGAGGTGGGCAAAAATCAACGGATATATGACGCGCAAAATGGTAGACTGCAAATGCAGCAGAGAGAAAGATACTAGTTGTTAGTAGTCATGAGAGAAGAGACAATTGAGTGATCTTTGGTTCGGCAGGGCATAACACGCGGCTGCTGCTGCTGCTGCTGCTGACAATTGAGAAGAACAACTGAAAAAGTATTTATATAGACACAGCTTGCAAGATTGTTTTGTGGCTATTATTAAGTAATACTTTAAAGCTTTCCCCACTCCTTTTATTTTCATTATATATATATCAGTGCACAGTGAAACTCTGAGTTCTTTTTACCTGTTTTTTTGTTTTTTTGTTTCCGTTTTTATTTAATTGTTTTTTGATTTTTTATGCCTTATGGTTTTTTTTTGTGTTTTTTTAATGAATTTTTTTTGTTTAATTTATTTTGTCAATGTTAATATTTTTTATTTAGTTATTAGACTTTCATGACACAAATCTCGAGTTTGACGAGTTAATCTATAAATTTTTTTTTGCTTCTTTTCTTTTTAATTAATTTTTTTCATTTAGTTAAGTTTGGTAATGTTAAATTTCTTTTTATTTAATTATCAGATTTTTATGAAATATATCCCGAGTTTGACAGGTTAATACGGGTTAACCTGGTTTGATGGGTTAATCGGTCAATTTTTTTTCTATTTAGTTATCAAACTTTCATGACGTGAATCCTAAGTTTGACGAGTTTACTTGGTTTAAAGGGTTAACCCAGTTAAGTTTATAGTTTGTTTTTAAGTTTTTTATTGTGGACTGCACGGTGCAGTTCACAATGAAAAAACTGATGCCTTTAGTTTTTTTTTGTCTATAGTTTCTTAATATTAAATTTTTTCTGTTTAATTATCAGACTTTCATGACACGGATCCCAAGTTTGACGGGTTAACCTAGTTGATTCAGATTTTTTTTTCTTTTTCTTCATTAGTTTTTTTCTTTCTATTGGTTTTTCTTCTTTGTTTTTTTTTTTATTAATCTATTTAATCATCATACTTTTATGACATGACCTTGCAGCCAGACCTACATCCAAGGTTATTGGGTCTGGTATTGAAATCAGACCCACTTAAACTTAGGCTATGCAAGTTTAATGTTATTATAAATATTACTCTTGGGTTACCGGACACACTTAAACTTAGGTTATGCAAGTTTAATGTTATTATAAATATTATTATAAATTGCTACAATGTTTTTCTATATGGTTTTTTTTCCTTTTGTTTTTTTATGCTTTTTTCCTAAAATTATTTTTGTAGTTTTTTCTTGAAAACATTGTAAATTGCAACAGTCTTTCTCCATATAATTTGTTTTTATTTTTTCATAAGTTTACGACAACGCACAGGAATGCCACAAGCCCACAGCAACGCGCGAGCATGATATCTAATATTTAATTATTTTAACTAATGTCTTTGGGAGTGTATTTATATTAAAATATTATTAAACTAATTTTTATGTGTAGATATTAAAAAATTTTAAAAATAAAATTATTTAATATATTTTCAAGTAAAATTTTATTTAAAAAAACACTCAACAACTAAAAAACTTAGCATCCTGCATTAAATTAAATCGATTCAATTCAATGTGAAAGTTGGTTAGGTAGTAATAGATATGCTGGATAGAATTGATTGGACATTATAAATAATTGTATTATCCTGTGTTTGGTGTGCTTTGGGTTGGACTATTTTTATTTTGTGTTTGGTAGACACTATACATAACTCGACTAACACGAGGTCTGAAACTGGTCTGGGTTTAAAAAAAAATTGATTCGACTTGACCCAGTCAAAAACTCCGGTCAACCCATGACCCGATCAACTCGAGATAAAATATAAATAAAAAATTCATCGACTTTTTTATATATAATTTTTTGATCAAAATGAGGTTGTTTTGATTTTTTTTCATTTGGGTCAACCCAGGTTGACCATCTCGACCCATGACTTGAGCCTATCTTTGAGTCGATCTCAGGTTGAGTTTTAAAACTATGATAATAGTTATTTTTATTCTTATGTTGCTTTGGGTCAACTCAGGTTGATCATCTCGACTCATGACTTCGGCCTATCCCTAGTCGGATTTTAAGACTATAATAATAACTATTTTTATCCCAAGATTAACTCGAACCCGACCTCGAATCGACCCCTAAGTCAAGTTTTAAAGTTATGATAACAATAATTTATATCCTTACATTGATACAAGTCAATGATTAACCCGATCTATGACTCGGGCTTGATCCTAAACCGACCTCAAAATCTAATTTTTAAATTAAAATAATAATAATTTTTATTTTTATATTAACCCGAATCAATTACATTAATCATTATATACAACATTGGATAAGCTTTTCCTATGTCTTTTACTGAAAACAACTTTTAATAGAACAAAAATTAATCTTTGAACTATCCAGAAATACACCGAACAACCTTAAACAAAAAAAAAATTAAGGTATCATGTCCATCCGGCATACCAAACAATATTATATTGACAGCTACCAATTATAGCTTCCACAGTTTTCGAGTAACAGATAAACATAGTAAAAGTTTATTTTTTATTTTTATTTTTATTTTTTAATCACAAATACTAGGCCCTCCCCAGTCCCCACCATCTGCTTAGACTGTCATTTTTTAGGATGCTAAAAAGCTAGGTGCCACGCCCTAAAGAAATAGACTTGCACTTTAAAATATAGTCGGCAAGAAGTAGCTTCCGGAAACAAATTTCACCGATCACCATTATTTTTTATATTTTGTAGGAAAAATTACTCTTAACATCTTATAATTTGATATATATATCAGAAATATTATAAATTTTCTGTCATTCATTCAAACATAATTTATCTGTCTTCAAAAATCCTGGAAAAAAAAACACAGTGAAATGTCTTCTTCCCGTCTCCTTATGAGAATATGCTGCTTGTTATGTTGGCTGGGAGTCTAACAAGTAAAATTATTATACTTGGTGGAGAGATCCTACCCAAAACCTATCGATTGAGGAGAAGAGTGGCTGCTAGTTCCTTTTGGTTTGATATGGTCATCTGTTATCCAGTACTGTCTTATGGTCTTGGATGTGCAGCCGTGGATAAGACTGTTTGGCGGTGGAGATCATATGGTTTTTCCAGCAGAACTAGTGGTTGTTGGTGATCTTCGGCTTGCTGGGATTTTTGTGGATTAGTAATGGGAACTGCTATGGGATGTGGCTGTTGACTATGGAAGACTTGTTGCTGTTGACAGTAGTGGTTAATGGGTGATGGATGCAGGGAGATGATTCTAGTAGTTTGTTTTTGCGTTTGAAAAGTATTTTTTAAAAAAATTAAAAAAATAATTTTTTTTGTTTCAAATTAATAATTTTTTTGGTATTTTCATATCATTTTGATGTGCTAATATCAAAAATAATTTTTAAATAATAAAAAAATATTATTTTAATATATTTCTGAAGGAAAAACACTTTCAAAAACAACTATTATCACACTTCTAAATACCTCTTAACATTAACTAGGATCTTGTAAGGACTTCTTTAGGGGGTGAGGGATGAATGGTGAAAGAAGGTGGCGACTAAGTTTGGTGTTTAGGGAAAAAGATGACTAGGGGTTTTTTTTCTAATTATAAATTTGTAATATTTAATACAAGAAGTTTTTAGCCATGAAAAATAATGATAAATTTGTAAATAATCAAATAATTTTTTAATTTTTTTTGGCGTGCTGGGTATGGGATGTAAACTGTTATACATGCAATAAAGTTTAGGTTATAAAATATAACTTTTCAAAAGTCGATAAGCAAGTACAATTTCAATTTAACTATAAGATTCTAGAAGTAATTTTT
The DNA here is from genome assembly GCF_951802175.1 of Populus nigra. NCBI lineage: Eukaryota > Viridiplantae > Streptophyta > Magnoliopsida > Malpighiales > Salicaceae > Populus > Populus nigra. The sequence goes on along the minus strand of NC_084865.1, from coordinate 15,008,995 downwards.
TTTTCTATTTATATATATTTGGCTTTAAACACAGTTTTGCTTGTGTATAGAACATAACATTGGTTTTTGAGTAGTTGTAAAATGTTGAATTTTTTTATCCAATATAAGTATTTTAACATGAAATATTAACATCTTTTTAAAATCAATTAAAGATGAATAAGAAATTATTTTCAACGAACCTTTAAATAACAAAAGTATGAAACCCAAAATAGTTTTGCGGATTGGGTTATAAGTCTGTGGGCTCATGATTTTGGGCTTAAGTTCGGTTAATGAAAATATTTGTTATTAAACTCTTGTTTGATCAATAATTTTTTTTAATATCTAAAATATCTTAGTGCATGAACTAATACACTAATTATGTAATGAGAATGGATGTTATTATGATTAATTTATGAATTATGAACTTTCATGAAATATGACTAATTCATGAACTATGAATATTCATCATAATTAATAAAACATTTATGAATTATGAAAATTCATGAATTATAAGTATTAATGTTTTGGTTTCCATGTCCTCTAAACAAGTTTCTTGGATAAGTGAAAAAAGATCAAAGAATTTACTTGAGTTTTTCTCTTTCTTTATTGTTGGCTTTCCTGAACACTTGTTCTTTCATTATTTCTTTGTACTTTAGAACTTAGGTTCGGTTTTTTATAAAGAGATATTAAGTATTATTTATTTGAGTTCATTGAACCTTATTTAGAAGAGCACATAAATAAAGATAGCATAATTCATGTACTCCTAATTAGTTAAATTATTAATTTATCCTCTTGTGCTTTCACTGTGAGTCAAACACATAAATTTTGAAACATATTAAATACATTTAGATCATTAAATTTTTTTTTTGGCATTGTCATTAAACTTGATGAAACGATTTAAACTTGAAAAATCCCTGCATAACTCTTTGATTGATATTTAGTCACTTTTCTAGCCCCGCAACCCGAGTTATGGATTCCATTTGGTCGAGTTAATTTTTTTAAAAAATTTATGATAGAAAATATCAAAATTAATTTATCATCAACCTAATAATAAATAAAAAATTCAATAAAAAAAACTTAGCTGTGTTAAGCTGAGTTTGGTCTAAAGAGCCAAACAAATAGGCTTGAGAGAGATCCACGCATCTTTAGCCCACCCCCCCCCCCCCTCCCTTTTTTTTACCATCAACCTAATAATGAATAAAAAATTCAATAAAAAAAAGCTTAGCTGTGTTAAACTGAACTTGGTTTAAAGAGTCAAACAAATAGGCTTGAGAGAGGTCCACGCATCTTTAGGCGCCCTCACTCCCTTTTTTTTCAAAAAAAAACACAAATAATAGGTTGTATTTTTTAATTTAAATTAAATTAAATACTTAATACAACTCAAACATGTGACCTTGTAGATGCCTCGTGCACTTCAACCAATTGAACTAAAACACCACTTTGTTCTAAAACATTTAAAATAATATATTAACCTTGTGTTTTTGTTAGTTGAGAAAATAAAACACAAGTCTTGAACTCGCGATCTTACATTACTTCCATGTGTTAATCACTTAGCTATAATAGAAATCTTCAAAACAATTAATTAAAAAATATATTAATCTGTTTATAATTATACATGACTAGAAAAATAAGATAAGAACTTGGTTTTGAGACACTAACCAGAGGTCGCAGATCAATTTCTGCAAAGAATTCCATAGTATGTTAAGGATTTATCTTATCTATACTTAAAAAGTTGATGACCCAAATTCCTGGTCATAAAAAATGCATGACTTCTCTAAGCAAGAAATTAATGGATCGGAACTTCACCTAGCAAAAGGGAAGGAATTTAGGAGGGCCAGCAGACAGCATAAAACATGGATAGCTAAAGAAAGATGAATCATAAATTAATAACTCTTTATTAATAAATTATTGCTACTTGAAAATTTTTTTAAAATAAAAAAACAAAATTGTCTGCGGGAAATGTTCATATAATTAATCAACATCACTATCGCCGAATAAAATTGTAAAACTAATTAATATATATCTTCCATCTTAAACTTTGTAGTCTTCTTCGTATAATCAACATCATCACCATCAATATATTTTAAGATCTTAATTTTTAGTCTAAGTTTATATTTAAATGGATAAAAGATAAAGTACTAACCCTATATATATTTTTAAACATGAATTTAGCTTATTTCTAGGTCTAACATCTTTGGATTTAGTTAAACGTTAAGTTTAAGTACACATGAATTTGGTAAGCTGTCAGACCCAACATCCTTAGGTTAATCAGCTACACGCTAGCATAAATAGATTTTATTATCTGAGAATCTCTAAACCCAATTAAAAAAAATTGTTTTGCAGGTGTTGGATCTTTCACCACCAATCATCTACTTCTTAAGCTCTAAAAAAAATATTGATATGAAATGTATGTATTATTTAAATATTCAAAATATTTATTTATTAAAAAAATATTCAATTTTGAAACATCATCCACCATAACCACCACCACCTTCTTCTTCTTATTATTATTATTATTATTATTATTTAATTGGAATGCAACAAATTAGGATTAATGGACAGAGATAATTAAAGTCAACTTCAGCATCATCTCACCACGTAGCAGCCAGAATGAGTCAAATCTTATATATGTGTTTTGCCATTGAAGTTTATGCATGTAAAGGTACTCTTGTTCAAAGTTCATTAATTTTGTTTATATATATTGATATAATTTTTTTTTTTTGATTTACGTGGGGTGTCCGGGCTAGCTTACGCACACCACGACTATTCCCCACGGCCCGCTGGACATCCTGCAAGCCCAGGAGCAGGTAAGGCACCGCGGGGGTGACAGACGTACACATAAAGGGTCGAACCCGGGACGGGGGCAGAACAAGTCACATGAATTGACCACAGCAGTTAAACCCTCATGTGCTGGTACATACGAGGGCTCGAACCAGGGCACTCAGGCAGGGCAAAGCCTGCCAAGACCACTGAGCTACAAGCCATAATTAATTAGCTAGCTAGGGTATTTTTGGACACGTAGCTAGCTAGGGCGGGTGGATTCAAGAGTATAATGCACCCTTATATATATATATATATATATATATATATATATATATATATATATATATATATTAGGATTTGGATTTGGAAGAGGATTTATTTAAGTTTTTTAAAATACATTAGGCCGACATGCAAAATATATATCTTTAAAATCAACCAAAAGCCTTGATATATGGAGCTAGCCCTCCATTACTGCACCTCCTTGAATCCATCCCTGGTTTTAATTCTTACGTGATCACATCGATCACCTGTAATTAAGGATCGATATATATATATATTAATTAATTTAAACTCGATGGAACTGGTTATTGAGATTAATTTACAGTACTAAATATTTAAAATGTGAGCAGCTAGAGATCATACACAGCAATTAAATATCCACGTTCCATGCATGAAAGGATGATCAGTGGGCTATATGTGTGTATATACACAACAAAAAATGCTTGCTTTTTGTCCTATATATATTTGCCCCTCAAAAATCAATATTCATATTAATAGGGACTTGTCAGAATATCCCGTCCATGCCAACCTTCTTGTATCCATGGCAAACTGCCAAACCCTAAACCTCAAACAAAATGATTAAAATGAAGATCAAACTAGTCAAACCTAGGTAGGTAGGTAGGTGATGAAGTGTAACTTAGTGGCCTTTTGCCAACGTACGGCCGGAGGCACATTAGTTTTGATTTATAATCTTAATTTCTCCAATTAAGATAAAACTAACTTAATCGAAATCCTACCTCTCATATCCTATCTTCATTTCGCTTGTTGTCTTTTGCCCTAACATATATTAACCAATAAACACCATTGAATACTCATATAACATGATGAAATTTGCCTACTCCCATCCTTCCTATATATGTTACTCCATAATTTTATCACCAATATCTTTTTGACTTCGGCGCTACCTCCACACCATTATTATTAACATTAAGTATTACTTTAAAAGGCATGTTTTTTTTTTTTTTGTTTTGTTATTGTATAAGGTTTTATTGTTCGTCCTCTCATGTATTATTGTGGATGCTATGAAAATTTTAGATTTTTTCAATTTGATTCTCAAACCCTTTTTTAGTGATTTAGTCATAAATTGAAGATCAATTGATCTTGATTTCTTATGAAAAGGTGCGATTGAAAAAAAAAGAATCAAAATGAAAAAGACATCAAATATAAATGGCATGCCATAAGTTTTATAAAAATACACACTTTGGTCCTTTAACTTTAAAAATCATACAAATTATATAATTTTAGTACCTTAATATTTTTCAATTCAATTTTGGTTCAAAAATTTATTTTTATTATTTTTTAATCCATGGTTGAGAGAGGAGAGAGTGGTCATCAAATTCCTGCGATAGAGATATAAAAATATCATTGAAACTGATTTAAGCTATCAAAACGAATGAAATTTGTGCCAAATGGTTCCATTTGATGAGGAAAATTCATATTAGGTTTTTTTCCTTTAAAATTCATGAAAAAACAGATTTGAACTTAAGTTGATTTTGGTTTTTAGGGCGGTTTTTTGAGGTCATAGATACTTTATCATGGTTCCTACATTGTTTTGGATCAAATTAAGTTGAAAAACAAGTTTTTTGGTAAAAAATACTTAAGCTTTGATTTTTTAACCACCATAATGGTCGGAATCTAGGCAAATCAAACAACAATTTGTTTGCCTCAATAGACGACACTTCGTTTGCCTTAGCAGACGACGCGTTGTCTGGTTGTTTTTTTTCAAAAAAAATTGGGGCGGACAACATGTCATCCGCCCCAGTTGCAAAAAAATAAAATAAATAAATAGCTCAATCACGCGAACCTTGACAAAATAAGTCTAGACAATATTGGGTTGGTGTTCGATTTTGCAATCGTTTATTTTTGTTATCATATAATTAAATAAAAAATAGTTTCAAAAAAAAAATTATAATCCTAGTGGAGTTTATAACCTGGTTCACAGGTTTGGCGTGTTAGCTCAGGTTATCCAATTCACAAGTTTGACGGGTTTAACCACCAACCAGATAAGCTTTTTTGTTTTTGGTCCTTTAGTTTTTTAAATTATTATTTTTTTTATTTTATCCTTCAATATTGGATTGGTTAGGAAATACACTGAATGATTTTTTTTTTTTGTTTTCTATAAGGTTATCGCAATCTCAAATTAATATCTATTTTAGGGTTGGTGTGCAATTTTAAGAGCATCTATTTTTATTATATAACTAAATAAAAAAAGTTCATAAAACAGGTTATTAAACTTAATAGAGTCCATGACCTTGGTCGCAGGAAGATTAAGGTTGATCCATTCTATTATTGTTTCGATATATTTTTTTAAAAATCATCATTATAAAGTTTTTTTAAAAGTCAAGTCATGAGTTTATCAGTTATTTATATAATTTTAAAATTTATAAAATTAATCAATTTAAATCAGATCAACTCTTATATTATTTAATTAAAAACTTGAATTAAAAAGGTTTTGGTCATTTTAAATGACACTAAAAAAAAAACATTTTAAACGAAAACCGATCTGACAGGCCACTTGACTAGTGTTTTAACAAGTGGTGATGCCTCGTGATTCACACATATAATAGTTGAAGCTGACACAAAATTCCCACGTTAGGAGTCATCAATCTTACCAAGTCTGAGTTCAAACGGGCTGAGTTGATTGACCACTGATTAATCGCATATGGTATTTGTCGGTAACGTGTTTCAGTTGGCTCTAAGCTAACTTTTGGTACATGAAAATTGCAAAAGCAAACCCGAAAGGAAAGAAAGACAGAGACAGGCCACTCCCCCCCTCTCTCAATTTCTTGGTAGATTCTGACTTAACAACTTTATTTACGTTCATACTTCACGATACCGATGGACAGATTAAGATTGGTAGCTAGGAAGAGATCAAGTGTTGTTGGTTGTTGAGCGCTTCATCTCACTAAATTCTCAAGGGATTGTTCAAACTTGCAAGCTTTAAACAACAAAGCAATGAAGAAATCAGGACTTTGCTGTATGTTTTAAGTCAATCAACGTTACTGTAACACCATGCTCTGTATAGTTTATTAATCAAAGGAAGCAATAATGACAGCTGCTCATAGGGTTTTTATATTGCCAGTCAAAATTTAAAGTTTCAAGTTTTCAGAAAAATTTATCTGAACTCACCAGCTCGACGTGGAAGAAGGGTTTGATCCATCATTCTTTGGTTTAAGCCATGTCAAAAAAAAAAAAAAAAAACAAAAACAAAAGCCCTGAGCCATAACTTATCTTGTCTAAGGGCTTGGAGATTTCTTTTGGGCCAGTCCGGACGAGAGTAGAATTTTGGTTGTGTGGGAATGACAAGCGATACGCAGACTACCTCACTCAGGAAGTTGAATTTCTCCATAAAATCTTTCATGCAGAAGAAGAAGAAGAAGAAAGAAAGAAAACCCTTTGAAGTTGTTAAAAAAGCAAAGAAAATCTCCAAGAGTCCTCTGTAACCAAGGCTACTAGCAGACATGTACAAGAGGGAGAACCAAACAAAAAGAAATGACTTTGTTCTATATCAAACTTTAAAGAATACAGCTAGCACTAGTAATCAGAATCCTCCATCTGATTAGAAACTGCAATATCGTCTCTTATGTTCATACTCGATCACTGAAATAATCGCACCAATGCTTGCACTATCTCTGACATAGGCGGCCGGAATTCAGGCTCCACCTAATAATACAAAGAATGCAATGCAAAATATTACTTCTGTTTGAAGAGATCACCAAGCTTGAAGACAGTAAAGCACAAACACTACCCTGCACCAACATTTTCCCGATGGTTCTTACCTGTGCACAGAGGGAAATGATATCAGCAAATCGAGAAACAGACTTTGGAGGGTATAGCCCGCGCAATGCAGGGTCTACCATTTTGTCCAACGCATCAATGTCATGTAGTTGAGGGGTGGCCCAACGAACCAGACATTGTTCTGATTTCGGCTTTGAACTGCAAAGAAGCAAGGGAATATGGCAACTTAATTAGTTATGATATGGAGATTACATTGGCTATCACCATGCACTAGCAAACGTTGAGTAAAAAGATTGCAGCAGCAGTGTAACCATACCTGTCAAAAGGCTGTCTACCAGTCAATAACTCCAGCATCACCACTCCAAAACTGTAAACATCACTCTTCATTGTATAAGCTGAAGGCTTAGTGCACTCTGGAGCATTGTATCCTGCACCAAGGTTTTGGCTTGTCCGCTGTGAAAAAGAGAAAAACCATAATTAAAATTCACATGTCAATACTAAAAGCTGTGAAAACAACAGGCATCGCATTTCCAGACTATGCTAGCAGTAAGGAGATCTTGTATGTCCCAAGAAATACTAACATGATGGAAGTTTGCCAGCCCATAGTCGCAAAGACATGGATTGAGCTCAAGGTCAAGCAAAATGTTAGATGACTTGATGTTCTTGTGGATGAAGGATGGAGAACAAACTTCATGGAGGTACCTGCCCAAAGAATCGATATTTTATTAGAGAAAAAGGAAACAGCTACGGGGAATCATTCTGCAGGAGGGCGTTCATCTGCATTCTTGCTCTACAATTTAAGCATTTAGCCACCAGGCTAATAGATTTGCATGAGCATGTGCTTATATTGACTTACTCGACAGCACGTGCCGTGCCCAAAGCTATTCTAACTCTGGTATTCCAAGTTAGTGGTTTACTGTAGTCATCTGACACATGCAGGAATTCATGAAGTGAGCCATTCCTGAAATACTCGTATATCAACATGCTGTGCCCTTGTTCTGAACAATAACCAACAAGCTCAGCAATGTTCTGATGGTGAACTTTTGAGATGCTTGTAGCAATTTCTGAAAACTCTTGCTTTGCGCCTTGAAAAAGTGATGAATCAATCTTCTTGACAGCTAAAACCTGATAAGCAAAAAATAAATTATGTTGCAGGAACGCAAAATCCAACTATTCATTGCAAATTGTGTTTTCAGTTACAATCCAGTAACAATCAAGCACATAAAATATATGAGGTGCCAAATTCGACAACAAACTAGGGATCAAGTATTAGGTAGTGCCAGAAAATAAATGGAAAGGAAAATATGAAATGACTAATCATACCTTCCCATCAGGATATTTGGCCCTGTAAACAGGACCGAGGGATCCCTCACCAATAAGCCGGCCCGATGCAAAATTGCCAGTAGCAGTCTGCAAATCTGTCAAGGAAAAAGCTATGGAACGAACAGAGGTGTTTCTTCCAGCATTTAGACGGATGGCAAACTCGTTGTCACTTATAGACTCGGAAAAATCAGAAGGTGGAGGCTTGTAACCCACGGAAGGAGCTTTTTGCAGATTCTTTATATCAATCGAACCAGAGGAATTGATTGGTTCAATTTCTGTCACCAGTAAATCATATTGTTAAGTCCACACCAACAATGTCCATCAGCGTGCACAGTATTGAAACAGGACAGCATTAAAAAGCGACATAAAGGTGCGAACACAAAGTAAAATATTTATAACAAAGATTTAGCAAAGTTCTCTACATAAAATTATGCTGAAGTCAATCAACTACCTTTAAACTCTTTCTTTATGGCAGCACGGGTGTCATTGGATAGTTCATGTGATGAAAGGGGAGTAAATGCTCTATGCCAGCTACCATTATCTTCCTCAAGAAAATTTGAAGATGGAGAAGACCTTCTTTTTGACAGTAGTATAATGAGGAGTCCAACTACAACCAGTGAAGCCAAAACTATTAACGCTATAGCAAGTCCATTCATGCCACCTTTCCCACTTCCCTTGCCATGGGCTGAACTAGATTTACCACGAGGAGCTGGACCAGATGACCACGCATTCCCGCCCGTTCTTCAGAAAATAAAATCACGAAGTCAGAGAAGCAATATCTTACAACCTACATCCTCAAAAAAAGAGAGAGGCAAATTTAGGGTATGCTTACTCCAGATTATCAATGCCATTCAGCGAGTCAGGGACCCAACCAGTGAACTCATTGTCTTTAATATTCCTGCCAGTGGAACAGTGGATTCATGTTGTGAGTTCTTTACTTTTCACTAACATTAACTACTGTATTAAAGTTTGAAACCATCATTCTTATCAATGAATCATCGGACTTTAGAATTTTAGACATCAATATTTCTGACCTAAACTGAAAAACAATAGTTGTTCAATTGAAGTACTCAGAATGTTACATACAAATCTTTAAGGGGAAGTCTGGCAAGGACATCTATGGTACCAGTGAATTCATTGTCTTGCAAATGCCTGTACAAAGACATAAACAATCACTGCAATAAACGAAGAGGACCTAAATAAATTTTTATTATCACTTCTTACAATGTGCTGAGGCTTGAAAGTGCAGAAAAACTCTGAGGCAGATTCCCTGAGATCGAGTTGTGGGATAGATCCCTGTAAGTCATCTCCATGAGTGAACCATAACTTTTATTGTAACAAACAGAAGACTTTAAGAACCTTTTGATCATTCCAGTTAGTAATACTTACAGTGTTTTAAGTTTAGAGAGTTTCTGAAACATATCACTCAACTGTCCATTTAATTTATTTTGATTAAGATTTCTGGAGGAAGCATCAAAATTAAAAATGAGTATTCAGAACAAATGGAAGGTTTTGTAACAAAAGAACCAAGTATGCTTACAGGTTTTGAAGTTTAGTCATTTGTGAAATTGAGTAGGGCACACTGCCAGTGAAGCCATTATTAGAAAGATCTCTGCACGTTAAGCTTGCAAGATTAGTATCGAACACACTTAAATTCATGAATCAGTCCAGTAAAAAAAAAGTGAGCTTGGGTAAAGAACAATCTCTACATATAATAACTTGTTTAGTCGTGTTCCAGATGAAGAAAATGTCAGTAGGCTTACAAGGTAGCTGCATTAGGAGGAAGCTGGTATGGTATATCATTCTTGAGGTTGTTCTTGCTCACATCACTGTACTATGACAAAGAAATACCAAAAGTCTTGAGGTTTTGTTCCTTCATCAGAAAAAAAGCTAGTGTAAAAAAAAGTGCTATGATTTAGAAACTGGGCATTACAAGTAGGTGACAGATTTCAAGTTTGATAGCTGATAACCCAGTGATCCAGTAAGTCCAAGTCCAGATAATTTTCTGCAAGAGCATTCAGATAATTCAGGGTTATTTCTGCTAAATATGTGAAATGTAAAATCTCTTCACCAGATATATTTTGACAAGCAAATCTAACTACATTTGAGTCACAGATGAGCCTGAGCACTGGATTCCTTCCCAAGAGTCTCTACAAGGGTCCCCACCACTTGATTGCCATCCACTCAGTTTTGAAGGAGAGTTTAAGCTCGTAAACATCACATTCAAAGCCGAAACTGAAATCAGCAATCACAATACGGGAAACATCAGAATACTGAAATGCAAATTTAATAGATTCTTAAGAAAATTATGATTATGTAACTGAAGATCATAAAAGAAGGGTTCTGAGTTTCAATACTGTCTTTGAATATTTGCAGTTGTTAAGCCTATTAGTATCCATTTTTTGTTGCAAATTTGTAGTTAAAACAAGCACTTTTCAGTAACCCCGTTGTAATTGCACTGAACTTTTCACCATAGTTATTTTCTTCTTGAATGAGTTTATCTACATATACATGAACAAATAGTTGAAAACATCCCTTGATGGGTCCAATCCATGAAAACCAAGAACATCCCATCAAAAGTTAATTGCATTTAAAGAGACTGGCTTTTATTACCCATAGATTAAACAACAAACAAATATAGTATTATTAAAGGCAATAAAGATCATAGATCTCCCTTATATAAATCAAATTTCATTCTCTCCTGAGATTAAACATGTACAGAAATTTCACCTTGATAACCAACATGTGTGTGTGTGGAACCTTGAAACATTACAGATAATTACGTGTTCCTAAACACCATTACCTCATTCGAGAATCAAAACAAAATGTAAAGCAAAATCAATAAACTTTGCAGTGCATGTGTAAATGGAGTGTGCATACCATCTTCAGAATCAGTCTTCGAATGGACCAAGGTGGCGAGGATTACAAGAGAGACAATCAAGAACCCTAAAAGACTATGGTACATTCTCCTACACCAAAACATAAAACAATAATGAAGCAGGCAAAAAAAAAAAGAGTAATGTGGGTTTTGTCTCTTTGTTATGCTTGAAGCTATCTAGATTCAAGAGGATGGTTATGAATGACGTTTCAGAAGTCAGACATGAACAACGGGATTCTGGCCTTCCTTCTAGGTACAAGAAGGAAGAAAAGGGGAGTCTTTTCCTTTTTTTGTTGTTTTTGAATTATTATTATTTTTTTAAGAGAGAGAGGCTATATTTGAAGAAAAGACAGCTAACAATGAGTGGCATTTTTTCAGAGAAGAAAAAACTGCGTATGATTAGGAGAAATGAGAGTTTGTCAATGTTTTCCGGCTTTAGGAGTTATTACTAACAAAGCCTTCTGTTACTATCTTCCCGCCTTCTTATACTAACCGTTCTTCCTTCTTCATAATCCATACTAGTGTGTTTGTGTGTGTGTGTGTATCGAACCAACTTAAGTGTCAACCAAGACTATACATAAACATCAGTGGTATACTAAGAATAGCTTTTGTAGATCAAAGACAGTTTGGAAAAGGCATCGTTTTCTTTTTTATACACATCAATGTATTATATAAACATGATCCCATAACTTAAGTGTTTTCTAAACTGAACATGGCAATAGTTATGCTGGTGTAATTACTGAATATATAGGAATGATATTTGGGGGTGGGAGAATCACAAGGAGAAAACGTCTCCTGTCAATAATTATTCCCTAATTTGGTAATATTACCATATCAAGCTTCATTATTATGAAAATCAGTCTCAAAATCAGTTAGAATCTTAGAGAAGTATTAGTATATATGGTTTAGGAAAGAGAATCTGGTATTAACTATCCAGATTCTCTAGATTATTGCTTTCTAGTTTAGTGCAGGATACTTTTCTATCTAGTATTTATTTCTTGTTTTGAGGGTCAGTAGGTTAGCTTCTCTTCCCTATTTATTGTACAAACATACTGTTGGTAAGATTAAAAAAAAAAGAAAGACTTCTCTCAAAATTCTTCATGGTATCAGAGCCTACTCTTGAACCCTAATCTACTTCTCTAAGGCATGGCAGCAAGCTCTCTCTCTGAGGTGACCTCACAACCAGGAACAACCTCTCATGGTAGCCTTTTAGGAGGCACTGAAGGCACATCACACCAAATCACAGGACACAAACTCAATGGATATAATTATCTTCAATGGTCATCATCAGTCATGATGTTTATTTGTGGAAAGGGCAAAGATGACTACTTCACAGGGGATATCATCATACCAGAAAAGAATGATCCCATGTTTCGAACATGAAAGACTGAAAATCATATGGTAATGTCATGGCTGATCAATTCAATGACCAATGAAATTGGCGAAAATTTTCTCCTATATGGAACAACAAAGGAAATCTAGGAAGCAGCAAGAGAAACATATTCAAGTTCTGAAAATACATCAGAACTATTTGAGATTGAGGCAGTGTTACACGATCTACGCCAAGGAGAACTTTCTATTACTCAATACTTCAACACTCTCTGCCGTCATTGGCAACACCTAGATATGTTTGAAATTCACAGCTGGAATTGCCCTGAAGACACAGTCCTATATAGAAGAATTGTTGAGTAGAAAAGAACTTTCAAATTTCTTCTTGGGCTCAACAAGAACCTTGATGAAGTCAGAGGAAGAATAATGGGAACCAAACCTCTTCCAAATCTCAGAGAAGCATTCTCTGAGGTTAGACGTGAAGAAAGTAGAAAGAAAGTAATGATGAAACCTCACAACTCAGCTCAGATAATGGAAGGATCTGCCCTTGCTGCTCGAGGCTATTCAAACAGCAACTATGACAATCGACAGAGGAAAGGAAGACCCTGGTATGATCACTGCAATAAACCAGGACATGTCAAGGAAAACTGCTGGAAGATTCATGGCAAACCTGCTGATTGGAAACCATCAAAATCAATAAATGACAAAGACAGACGTGCCAACAATGTTATCTCAGACAACAACTGAGATAAGAACACCATTTTGCCAACAGAAACAAGTCCTTTCAGCAAGGAACAACTTGAGATCTTACAGAAACTCTTCAGTCAGAATTCACTATCTCAACCAAGTATGTCAGCCTCTGGTTCTGGATCTGGACTGTTAGCACAAAAAGGTAAATTTTCAACAGCCCTTACTGTTAGTAAGAAACACTCAAGCCCTTGGATCATCGACTCCGGAGCATCAGACCATATGACAGGAGATGCCACTCTTCTTAATGAATACAATCAGTGCACTAATAATTCTACAGTCCATATAGCTGATGGGTCTTCCTCCCAAGTTAAGGGAATAGGCTTGAGCAGACTCTCAAGGGACATGATCCTAAACTCTATTCTCCATGTTCCTAACCTAGACTGCAACCTACTCTCAATTAGCAAATTGACTCGTGACCTGAATTATGTTGCTAAATTCTTTCCTCATTTGTGTATATTTCAGGATTTGGATACGAGGAAGAAGATTGGAAGTGCTAAGATGTGTTCTGGGCTCTATCTACTCAAAAGTGAGATTCCTTTAAGAAGACAAATTCAAACCAGAAGCTATGTATCATCCAAGGGTCAGTTAGCTTTAAATTTTCATGTCAATAAAGATAGTGAAGTTCTGTTATGGCACTATCGTCTTGGTCATCCAAACTTCATGTACCTTGAAAGGCTGTTTCCATCCTTCTTTTCCAATAAAAGCTCACAATCCTTCAAATGTGAAATATGTCAACTCTCTAAACATGTTCGTAGTAGCTATCCCACTATTTCATATAAACCATCATATCCATTTGCAATGATTCATAGTGATGTATGGGGCCCCTCACAAGTGCACAATATAACTGGAACTCGATGGTTTGTCTCCTTTGTTGATGATCACACTAGATTGACTTGGTTATTCCTTATGAAAGAAAAATCTGAAGTCAGCCAAATTTTCCAAAACTTCCATACCATGATACAAACCCAATTCCAGACTAAAATCCAAATCCTAAAAACTGATAATGCCAAAGAATATTTCAATTCTAGCCTTAATACTTATTGTCTAAGTCAAGGCATTATCCATATAAGCTCTTGTGTTAACACTCCACAACAAAATGAAGTGGCTGAAAGGAAGAATAGACATCTGTTGGAAGTTGCTAGATCCCTTTATGCTATCTACTCATGTGCCAAAACAATTCTGGGGAGAAGCTATTCTCACAGTAACCTATCTCATCAACAGAATGCCTTCTAGAGTTCTAAACTTCAGAACTCTCAGCCAAGTCCTTCTACAAGCCTTTCCACACACAAAACTACTCTCTTCCTTAGACCCTAAAGTATTTGGATGCTCAATGTTTGTTCATATACACCATAGAGGAAAATTAGACCCTACCTCTCTCAAGTGTATTTTTATAGGATACTCTCCACACCAAAAGGGTTATAAATGTTATTCTCTTGTTCTCAAAAAGGTCTATACTTCTATGGATGTCACATTTTTTGAACATCAAGCATATTATCCGAAGTCTGATCTTCATGAGGCAACCATAAGAGAATATCAGAATTGGGATATACAATCTGATCATGTAATTAACTCAGGAGACAACCAACAGAGTCTTGTCCGAAGTCATTTGAGTCCTTACACTACACCTCCAGCCTTAACCCAATCAATCCCAGCACCACCAGCCTCAATCCAATCTCCTGACCAGATTCATCCTACACCAAAATAGATCACAAATCATGAGCTTCTTACCTATTCTAGAAGGAAAAAACTTGGAAAGGAGATAGAGCACACAATACCTCTCACATGACCAAGATTCAGAACCAAGTCCAGATTCTGCCCCAATATACTCAGGTATGGAAACTTCTGACTGTGAGAATACTGCCTCTGTTATTGATGATTCAAATATTCCAATTGCTTTGAGAAAGGGTGTTAGATCATGCACAAGTCATCCCATCAGCAAATTTGTTTCATATAAAGGGTTATCACCAACCTATCATGCATTTGTGTCAGCCATTGACAGTGTACAGATTCCTAAGTCTATTGAAGAAGCTCTCAAAGATTCAGGGTAGAGAAAGGCAGTGAGTGATGAAATCAATGCCTTAAACAAGAATAGAACTTGGGAAATTTCTGAACTTCCACCTGGAAAGAAACCAGTTGGGTGTAAATGGGTATTTACTATCAAACATAAGGCTGATGGAAGTATTGAAAGGTTAAAAGCTCGTCTGGTTGCAAAAGGGTTTACTCAGTCCTATGGAATAGATTATCAAGAAACATTTGCTCCAGTGGCCAAACTTAATACAATCAGAGTGCTTATGTCCCTAGCAGCTAACCAAGACTGGCCATTACATTAACTAGACATCAAAAATGCTTTCCTTAATGGAGACTTGGTAGAAGAAGTATACATGGAGATTCCTCCAGGACTAGAAACATCCTCCAACGTCAACAGAGTATGCAGACTGAAAAAATCACTATATGGACTCAAGCAATCCCCTCGGGCATGGTTTGATAGATTTACAAAGACAGTAGCATAGTATAGATATTCCCAATGCCAAACAGACAACACACTGTTTGTAAAAACCTCTCCAGAAAAGGAAATAGCAATCCTAATAGTATATGTGGATGACATCATCTTAACCGGGGATTATGAGGAAGAATTGGTGAGACTGAAGAAACTTTTAGCCAAGGAATTTGAGATCAAAGACCTTGGGTATCTCAAATACTTCCTTGGCATGGAAGTGGCACGGTCAAGGAAAGGTATATATGTTTCTCAACGAAAATATGTTTTGGATCTACTAAAAAAAACAGGAATGCTTGGATGCAAACCTGCAGACACTCCAATGGATTCAACAAAGAAGATAGGAGCAGAAAATAATAGTATACCAGTGGATAGGGGGAGATATCAAAGACTTGTGGGTCGACTCATCTATCCCTCACATATCAGACCTGATATTGGCTTTGCTGTCAGTTTTGTAAGCCAATTCATGAACAACCCGACAGAAGATCATATGGCAACAGTTAATAGAATCTTGAGGTACCTAAAAATGACTCCTGGTAGAGGCCTTCTATACAAGAAATGTGACAACAGAAATATTGAAATCTACACAGATGCAGACTGGGCAGGAAATATTATAGATAGGAGATCTACTTCTGGATATTGCTCCTATGTTTAGGGAAATCTAGTAACTTGGAAAAGCAAGAAACAACATGTGGTATTTAGAAGCAGTGCAGAATCTGAGCTGAGAGCTCTAGCTCTTGGTATCTGTGAAGGGATGTGGATACAAAGATTACTTAAGGAACTTGGCATGGAATCATTGACACCTATCCAGATGCATTGTGATAATCAAGCAGCCATAAGCATAGCAAAGAATCCAGTTCATCATAACAGGACAAAGCACATTGAAATAGATCGACACTTCATCACATAAAAGATTGAGAAGAACATTGTTAACCTCATCTACACTCCAACAAAATCTCAGATTGCAGACATCCTCACCAAAGCTCTACCAAGAACTAATTTTGAGGAATTGAGTCACAAGTTGGGCATGTATAACATATACAACCCAGCTTGAGGGGGAGTGTGGAAATCAGTCTCAAAATCAGTTAGAATCTTAGAGAAGTATTAGTATATATGGTTTAGGAAAGAGAATCTAGTATTTACTATCCAGATTCTCTAGATTATTGATTTCTAGTTTAGTGCAGGATACTTTCCTATCTAGTATTTATTTATTGTTTTGAGGGTCAGTAGGTTAGCTTCTTCTCTTCCCTATTTATTGTACAAACATACTGCTGGTAAGATTAAGAAAAGAAAAAGACTTCTCTCAAAATTCTTCAATTATGATATTCTTATATCATTCCCACCCTTCTCAAGCTAACTCAGTATCCTTGATCACTACGAGGCTGACCTTTAGAAGAGTGATGGCAGCCTTGAATTGAATGTTGAGTCAAACTAAGGCAAATAAAAAAAAAAAAAAGGGAAAACGGTCATTATATAGCCCAACAATTTGGTCATGGCTAAACTGGATACTACAAAACGCAAGTCTTCAAGAGGATAGAAGAGTGAGAGCTCTCTTCAATTGAGGCTTTCTAGTTTTGGCTCAATCTTCAAACTTTGGTGTTGGCTCCTGATTTCCTGAAGATGGTTTCATAATTACATTAGTGGAAATGATAATAAGAGTAATAAAGTTGCAACTTTTCTGTACAAAGGCATTCATGGAACAAAAATCTTGATAAGAAAGAAATCCAGCTTCCTCGTAGACAAAGGGGCTTAATATGCGATCTCTTTAAAAGGTATACAGGTCAGATTCCATGCTCAAGTTAATAAAGATGTGTGATAAGCTTTATTGAGTCCGGCAGCATTAGTATTGGTCATACAACGTCATCATATACCTCATCTTTCCCTTCCTTGGCTTGACGACTCATCACGTTTTCTCAGCTTTGTCAGGATATATGCCATGGCAACTTTAGCACATAGGCTAGAGCGCCCACGAGACAGGCAGATGATACCCCCTAGAAGAAGCAGACCATTTCCTATAATTTTCCTAGATGGCCTTGGGAATTTCTTCTCTTTGGCTTCACCAGTAACTAATCCCGGTGGGGCAGTCAATGTCAGAGTTGCCTGAGTATCCACAAGACTGTTCATTGTTTCTAGTTCAGGTGGAACCTGTGCCAAAAGAGGAAACACATACTTGATGATCTCAATATAATAAAGCCAGTATTATCATCTCCTCGCTAATGTGTAGCAGTTTAATCACCAACCAAAGGTTTTGGAAACTCAGTCAGTTTAACACACATTTCATGATCTCAATTTAATAAAGCCATTAATTTTATCTCCTCACTATGGTTTTGGAAACTTCTTTTAAACTACATATTTCATATATTACGTGTGATGTTAAAAAGGAAACCTGACTTCACCAATCTTTCTATTGATAGGCTGTGCTAAGTCATGAATATGTTCTTTAAAAGCATCAGTATTTCAAGATGCCGGTCCTCACCTTCTGGATTAAAGATACTGCAGTGACAGCTGGACCTGTCTGAGGATGACTAATCACAGAGTATTTGCGCAGTGCATTATTCATCTTGCATACATAGCTCCATATGCCCCTTGAGAAAGCCAACTTTGCCATCTCCACATTCAAACCAGCATCTTCTTGGTGAAACATTTTGATCTCACAGGCATTTCTACCAAGGACTGTAAGTTAAAGCGATAGCAATTACAAAATAATCAGTACAAGAGTAAACTATTTCCATCTAGGAAGAATTAAAACATCAAGTAAATAGACAATCCAAAAGCAACTGTTTCATTTAGGAAGAACTAAAGACCAGGAAAATTGAAAATCATGCTTATAACCTCCTAAAACACAGACCAGATGATGCATCTTTTCTGTACCAAATAAGAAAATAAAAGGAGAAAGATCCATATGTTCCATAAGTAAAGCTTCAGCAGCATATAATGATCTTCCATTTCTCACTATATAGAGAATAATTCAAGCTCCAGCAGAAAATGTAACAGTCTACGCTATACACTTCATGCTGGAAGAAAACATGCATAAAATACTGAATTCCAAACAACTAAGAAAACAAAGGCCCAAGAATCATCGTCAGAAAAGCTCAATATGAGACATTTCATGCTTTTTTTTTTCTTTTTTGCTGTCAATACTGCAATGTCAGAAAGATACGGTTTATTTAAAAAAAATAAAAAAAATATATATACAAATGAAGGCCGGAAAATAATATTAGAAAAGCTCAATATAAGACACTTTATGCTCTCTTTTTTTCTTTTTCTTTTGCTTGTTTATCAATCTTGCAACTACAAAAAATACTGCAAAAAGGGAGGTCAGGAAATTGCCTTTACTGATTTTCCAACCAGATCTAAAGAACTTCACTCGTACAAACTTCTTCTGTCTTGCAGCTAAAGGATGTTCACAATCCTAATTATAGTCATCAACATCAAATTAAAAATTAAGGATTAGACAATCAAGTTAAAAATAGAGTGAAGAGAACTAAATCGCCAATTGCATATATAAAATTATTTTCCCAGACATTATGGCAGAATAAATTAAACAAAATCAAAAGGACATTCTTGCATTAAAAAAATTTAAGAGCTTATTATCCCATTTGCTCTAGCCAGTAAACAATCACCATTCACCATTGAAAATCTACTTTATAATTGTTATCTTTTCCACAAAAAAATGGTTATTGCTAGTCCGTTATTTTCCCACCAGCTAACGATATTTCATTTCTTGATAAATACATATAATCAAATTCATTGTTCCATATAATTTGCACGAAGGTGAACATATTGCACAATCATATCAATAGGTAGAAGCAACTAACTTATGCTGTCAAACCAGTTGCTGTAGATGATTACCTTAATAAAGCAGTAGAATGTCTTATCTTTTCCTTCCCACAATCTCCATGCTAAAACGTATTCTCTTGGGGTCAAAAGTGGAAATTTCTTTATTGTGTGACCAATTTCAGTTCCATTCGTTCTATCCACCTGAAGTTGCTCATGCTCAACTATGGTCTTATCCCATTGATTTCTGTAGTCATTGTCCATGTAGAAGTCCCTAAGCACCTCTGTGGTGCAGTTTTCAAAAACCATCACACTCAAGTACTTTATCGGAGCATCCTGCAAATACACAACCAGAAAACACCATCATATTACATCAATTCTCTCTAAAACCATACTCCACCAATAAAACTCAATCCAAATTTAAAAGAGATATCAACTGGTTAGCCAGCCTTTCTACCGCAAGTAATGAACTCATAAAACACAAAACAAACTAAACTTCGAAATGAACTTTATTGACATATTCCACAAACCAAAAGGAGAAAACTTTAGGAAATTGAAAACAGTACAACATTAGGGGTAGAAGGCAACAACCTTCGGTTTGAAACATTTGGCGGTATAAGCTAGAAGATTGTTTCTCTTATTTGTAACATTTTCCCATTTCTCACTCTCCTTCTCAGTTAGCTTCTCATCCAAAACTTCAATCAAAAACTTCAAATCAGCTTCTGAAACAATCTCTGAAATTCTGCATAAACAGTAGCAAATAACAGAAGTTGCATTTCATTAATCAAAACCCTCCCAAGATTGGGACTTTGATTCAATTAAACCAACCCCCAATCCAACACAAACATTAAATTATTGACAAAAATGAAAAAGAACGAAAACAAAGCATTCCCGTGTAAGAAAAAAAAAAGAGCAAAAGCAAAAAAGATTTCATTTTGATCTTAAAAAAAGAGGGACCAAACTAAATAAGAAAAGCAAGTACCTGTAATTAGAGGAACCAATATCAGTAGCAGTGGAAGCTGGAGAAGAAGAAACGAGGATTCGTTTAGGAGGAGGAGGAAGAGGAGGAGGAGGAGGAGAAGAGAAGAGTCGTTTGGAGAAGTGGAAAATGAGAATTACAAGCAGCGCAAAGGGAGTAGCCCATCCATAACCAAAATTCATTCTTTCATTTTGAAACCAAAAATCCATTGAAGAAGAAGAAGCATTTGAAGAAGAATGTAGTGATGATCCACTAAAACCAAAGAAACTCATCTTTCCTTTGCAAATCTAAATCAAACCCACCAATTATTTTTTATTTTTCTGGCTTATAGAAGAAGAGAAGGGATGGGTATCGGGTTGATTGGGGCTCCCGCCTTTGTTTCGGCCATTAATGAATTGGGATTTCCGCCGTTGTTTCGGCCATTGCTGAACTTCACAGCTTGGCTTTGCTTTGAATTTCCCTCACGTTCTGTTCCTACAGCATATTTATACTTCTCTCTCATAGTAAATTATTATTTAGTATCTGATTCTTGAAAGGAATTATAACTGAGTCCTTTTTAATTAAAAACCTATAACATAGTCCCTTGACTTTTGTTGATCGTTGTCTTTGAAAAACTTTGAACGGTTTTTTCCTAGGAATTAAAATCATCAAATGGTACATTTTGGATGAAGGATAAACCAGATAATATATAAGCAAGACACTGATCAACAAGAGTCAAGCCACTATGTTAAAGGTTTTTAAACATGAAGGACTAATTTATAATAACATTTAAAACCTTAGGACTAAATAAAATAATTTATCCCTTTTTCTCATCCCTTCTTAGTTTTTGTTTTTGTAATGGCACTTACATTTTTTTTTAAAATAATTTTTATATTTTAAAAAATTTTAAAAAATATATTTTTAATATATTTTTAAATAAAAAATATTTTAAAAAAATAATCATTCTTACAATATCATACACTACCTTACCAGTTGATGGTAATTCTCACTACCCTTTTCGTATGAAAAATTAAAAAGATTCAAAGAATCAGAAAAATTATGAGCAGGATATTAAAAAATTAAATTTTTTATTGTAACAATGTTTTATAAAAATTAAAAAAATATATTTAAAATTATTTTTTATATATTTTAAAATTATTTTTATCTATTGATTTCAAAAATAAATCTTAAAAAAATAAAAAATATATTTTTAAATAAAAAAACTTTAAAAAATAAATAATATCAAAATAACACGCCTCTTAAGAATCTCAAACATCATGAGTAGGACAGTTTAGGTGTCCTGTTTATTATTATTATTATTATTATTATTATTATTATTATTTTGTTAATATATTAATTGATTTCTAACGTTGCGAACTGCAATGTTGAGATTTTGTCTAATTTTAGATGATCCATCAAAGTGTGATCCATCAAAGTGTGTTCTGATAACTAGTTGATGCAAATATGTGGTCACTTTTGAGAAAAACGAACGGAGTTTATTGTGTTTAATTTTAGTGGAGAATCTTCAAGTGTCCTGTCAGGATCGCTTGAGTATTTGGCCAATCCACTCCTTTCTCCAAATCATATCATATCAAATTATATTTAGAAGGATGTCTTTTCTCTTGTTTATGCAGAAGAGGGTATGCATAAGCTAGACGGACGTCTAGCCTCAGCATTACCACCAGTTTCCATCCTCTCCAGTTGTCTAGTAATAGCAGTAGGCAAGTAGCAATTTATTGGTGAAAGGGATCCTCCAACAACTTCAGGCAGTGCTGGGGCTTCCCCATTGTGGATTTTAGGTACCATTGTTAAGAAAAGGTTGAGGTTTGGATCATACTTTAATTTCATCAAATTTTCAGATTTAATATAGTATCTTCAAGATGATCAGTTCATCTTGGAAATTGAATAAGTGTCATTATCTTGCTAGTCAAGGAAGAGATTACACACTGAAAGAAAAAGCAAAGTAAACAGCTAGCTCATTGTTATCATCAGTTCTCTCAACTTTCATTTTTGTTGTTCACTGTCTTCGTCTTTCCTTTAACTGAGATGTAAAATCATTTGTTCCACTTGGGTTACTTGATGCCAAGCGCCGACTGCCACCACCAACAACTTTGCTGTGTGGTATCACTGCCATTGATTATTTCACAAAGTGATGAATAACATGAAAGACAGAAATTAGTAGCTCATTATGTAGAAAGCATTGACACTAAGAGGTTCTTCCTTCAACATCTTTTGCTATATTTCCCTTATTAAGCTGCCTGCAAAGTTGAGTTACTCTTGCAAATGCAAGATGTCAACCACTATCTCTGCATAACTATTCTCGCTCAAAATGCAATGTAAAGGACCAAGAAAACGAAAGGAACACTGACTACAAGTACAACGCAACACTCAAAAAACCATGTATTATACATGTAGCAAATTGTCCCTGCAAAACTTAGAAGACCCGTCATCCAGCTATTGATGCACTCCAATCAATTCTGCGATATGACTATCCACCTTCACACAAGACAATGGGGGACTAGAAGATGGAATCAAAGTTCATGTCACTTACACTATCAGGAGAGGAGCCTGCCCAAATCTTGGAGTACTTGTTTCTTCCTAACTGGTCTGCGAGGGGGAGACAGTTGTGATACCATCTTCCAATTTAACTCTAGCACCCGCAGAACCATCAGAGCCAGAACTAACCCTATCAGTAACAGTGCCTTCTTTGCTAGACTCATCCAGGCAGACAACTTGAGCAAAACTCTTCGTCATCTGCTTGATAATATCAGTTGGTAAGGTAACTGCATTTCTGTGCTCACTTTCTCCAACTACACCTACAGCCATCAGGCTGGCTTGCTGTCTAGCCTTCCTTTCTTGCATGGCTTTCTGTCGGTCCTCATAAAAATCAAAATCATCTATGATTGACATATCAGTTTCGTAATTCTTAAAAATGTTCAACATCTCAATGCCCTGCTCCAATTTCACCTGCAAGAATTCAAACTTGTTATTAGGCACAAGAAATGTCAATGAAAACCAAATAATTTCCTACAAAAGAAACAGCCACATAATCATTAAAATTTAAGCTTACACATAGCCTGTGATATCACACAAACAACCACAAGTGAGTCAATATAAACTAACCACCTAGCTTCTCCTACAATTGGATTTTCAAGGACCGAAAAAACACTTCTGATTTTGTGTAGTGGACCAAAAATACCTAGAGCACTAAGAAATTCCCATAACTTGCAAAGTTCCAAAGGAATTCCTACCTCCTGTGTGTCTCGACTGTTAGTGACAGGCTTGTTGTCATTATTTTCCAATACAATGTGACGAAACTGACTGTTTGGGACATCTTTAATAATGTGCCATTTGACAGGGAACTGCCCGCTCCACTTGTCCTGCTGCCAGTAATCCACACTCTTGTCAAAGTCAACAGGTCCAGTCATTTCAGCCACTCCACAAAACTGGGCACTAGCATTCACCTGCATACAAGAGTAACAAATACTTACAGAAGAAACAAGAAATTAGAAGTTCAGAGGAAATAACAAAGATATAGCATTCACCTGCTCTAAGAGGAAAAAATAATTGTTTTTAGATGAATATAACGGAAAAGCAATCAGAAAGAATTAGAAGCTCAAGAGGCAAAACAAAGACATTGCAGAAGCTTCAGTTTTCCTTCAATATTCGATACAAGTGATAACAAAAGTAATGTATTGATGCATTTAAAAGATATGATTCTCTAGATTAACGATATATTTCAAGTTTTTTCTTTTATTTTTTTCCCAAGGCATTGGTCTGCCTTCCAACTTCCAAGTTACTGTTTTTTGAGCACTTAAGAATCAGGTATTTACCGAAAATAAGAGAAACACAGGACAAGGATCTTGCTTTTCCTTAGCTTCACGATAGGTGGTGTCCAATTTTCTATTCCCATTTGGAGTGCTGGCCCAAACACCATATTTGATGCTCTTGTGAACGTTATCTTCACTGTATGACTTGATGATGAAGAACTTAGCATCCTTGTATTCAATTACAAAATCTGGTTGGTTGTATGATTCGTCATGGATCTTGGCAGATGGTTTGCTATGTTTATTATTCTCAACAGAAGGACCATGTTCAGCTGTATTTTGGGCCTTAGGCTTTAAGGCCCTTGGTCCTCTGTTTTGCTCACTAAGGATATCAAGACTACCATTGCAGCCACATAAGGAAACATTGCTCCTTCCTCGCCGTCTGTTGTTTTCAAGAGAAAGCCAACCCCGATTGTTAGTCCCCAAACTAGAAATGGATGCACTTCCAAAACTAGATCCCTGATTGTAACCACTCTGCAGATAGGCTCTATTGTAGGAGTTTGAACCAGATCCAAGGCCATAAAATGATCTTTGTTGTTGAGATGCCTGCAAAAACTTTGTCAGTTAGCATTAACACTAAAAGCCATAATCTGCTTCATCAATTGTAATGATAATACCTGGTGCTCATCGCTTCCTACTAAGTAATCAATAATAGCAAAGCATGCAAATCAAACATGAAAATTGTTTGCAGTCATGACTGAAAATGCATGGCAAAGCAAAGTAACCTAGGGCTGTTATGAGGCCTCTTATGCCATCTTTCAGGTTTGGGTAGAAAGGAAGGATAAGGTTAGTAAAATACCAAGTAACAAATTCTAAAGAACATATTCGGTTGACCTACTAGATTTATTAGGAAACAAGCAAGAGCCTTCAAAAATTCATTTAGCCATATATTGGCAAATAAGAAATAAGGACCTTTACATGATTGGTGTTGCTTAGGCTACACACATCTTGCATATATCACAATTGAAAGTCCTGATAAAATTTCCAATTACCAAGGCTTAAAAAATAGATCTAGGATAAAACAATCTGCACCATAATGTACAACCCCTTTTCTTAACTAGCTATATGGATTCCTTGCATACTGTAACATCTCGTAATGAGAAAAGGCAAGCAGCGTCATGTGACTCAACAGATTCTTAATAAAAAAAAATAGAGGGGTAAGAATACAAACCATTCCAACATTCTGCCCAAATGACACAAAATTGCCAATAGGCTGTGGGGAAACTGAAGGTGAAAAGGGAGTCAAAGGCCTATTTCTATCTGAGGGCTTTGACCAATCTGACCAAAGTCCTCCAGATCTCAATCCATCGAACCCCTGCTGCTGATCATGAAAACCATGGTTTCCTGGAAAGCTGCCCCTACCAATTGATCCTACTGGAGGAGGATAACTAGGCCTTGGTCCAAAAAGCATGTTATCTCCTTGTTGGTCGATGTTTGCCAATGCGTTGAACTCCGGTTGTGAAACTGGTGTTGGTGAAGTGATATATGACATGTTAGGACCTAGATGCTGGTAATAAGGTGGCCCAGAAAATGGAAATTGCTGAGGGGAGTATAACTGTGCATCTCCACCAACAGAAGGTAAAGGAGTGGTGACTGGAGAATATGGCCCATAAGGCATTTGTGGACTATATCCATATCCAGCATGGAAAACAAGAGAAGGATTGTCATTGTAGACACCCTAGTTAAGACAAAATGTCAGGGAACAATGGCAAAGGCAGTCTATATAATAAAATGATGTGATGGAGGGTTGCTTACAGGAGACCCAATTTCTAAACCTTCAGCATTTATATATGGAGGATATTCATCCCATTCACCAGTGGCATTGTCATAACCTGGTTGACAACATCAATAAAATGGTCCCTTGATTAATTCATGTAGGATATCAAGTATCAGAAACTAATACAAGAATGTTTCAGTTACATGCATTTGATTTCTAAAACTTAATATTTAGTGTCATCTGTGTGACATCAATGATAGGTATGATCAGTGACTGTCAAGTTCAGGGCCTCCAAATGGACTGTAAGACTAACCTCTGTAGTAGAACGCCTGTGCCTGAGGAGCATAAATATTAGGTGGATAGACAGCACGATCTCCAGGAGAACCAAATGCTCCCAATTGACCTGTGGTGTCCCTAGGATGACCTGAAGGGGCAGTATCCTGTGAGGAATTAGGAGAAACTGACGTCTCATTTTTTGCTGATAGAGGCTGAAAATAAGTTAACAAATAAGGTTTCTTACTTAAAAAAATACTTTCATTAAGCTTTGAGTATAGAAAAAAAAATGATTGAAGTTTACGAAGAACTACCTGCTCCTTCATGTTATCTGATTCGGCAGGTTTCTCTTCTGCATCCATGATCAGTAAGCTCAGTGATTTAGTAGAGTCTTAGAAACACAGGCAGTACAAATTTATTGACCAACCAAAGCTAAAATTGGGGATATGAAAACTTGAAGCTATGAATATGTGCGCACAAATCCACACATTCACACCTATGCACACATGATAAATACAAGAACATGAAAATACTTTCAAAATGGAAAACCATTGAGATCTAGTCGATACTATAATGAAACAGGCAACCTTCGTACATAATACAAAACAATGAGCAACCACTCATTTAATAACCAGGTTCTATACACTACCAGCATGCTTTGATCAGTCAAAGATCTCATCAGCTTGACAATAATAAATAAGCTCATAAAAACAGGACATCGCCTTGAAATCTCAAGCATATCAATCATTTTTTCTTTTCATGAATTCAAGAAACCACCGGTTCATGATTCCAGAAAGCAACCATATCAACAAGTCAATTAAGTTTCTTGAACCTCCACTCCAAAATACTCTACTGAATAATTATCTAAACATGAAAAGCAAAACTGAGAATTCGCAATAATTAAGGTCACCTCACACAACCTAGATCTCAGATCTCAGGATAAAACACAAAGCACAGCCCAGATTTATCACCATATGCAAGTTTCAATCTCTCCGCATATAAAAAAGACAAGAGTCCTCAAAAAACAAGGCCAAAAAAACAAAACAGCATAAAGTCAAAAGAAAGACTGATTTTTTCATGTTCAAACGAACAAGACAAAAACAACCCACAAGCCAATTCATCCTCCAAATGACTTAGACCCCTCAAACCAACAAAAGGGAGAGTTTGAATTAACAAAAAGATCAAAACTTTATATAATTATGATAAAGATACGAGGTGGGGTAGGGAGAAAAGTACCAGCAGGGACACGATCTGGAGCAGGTTGTGAAGGTGATTGGGTTGCCGCCATATGAATGGATCAGAGGATGATCTCTTCAGAACGGGCACCAGAATCTAAGCTCAAATCACCAGAGAAGTATATAACTTTTTCTTCACATGGATATATAGAGTGAGAGGGAGAAAATAAAAAATAATGCTCTCCTATATCTATAGAAGTAGTGTACAGTAGGCATTTCACATTAGGTCTTCTTTTTTGGCAATGAATTTAGTTTTCCTTCATTCAGTTTAGCTTTTTTATTGGACAGTTGAAAAGAAATGTTGCCTGTTAAGGTAAGTACATAGATTGGGTTATATTTGGGTACGTGGTGGTTGGAGAAGCGGCAGTGGAATCGAATTCGATAATGTTTAGTATTGATTATTTTTTAAAATATTTTTATTTTAAAATATTATTTTTTATTTTTAAAATTTTATATTTTATATTCATACATTTATCTAAAAATATCAAAAAAATAATTTTAAAAAATACATTTTAATTTTTTAAAAAACAAATATAGCCTCGAGAGTTTAGTCTTAAGTAACAACTGTTCAATTCCAACACCAACAATTCTAGGCCTATCTAGTTTATGGGCTTTTTTATATATGTTCAGGGCTTGGCCCAGATCATAAATTTATGGCTTTGACTTTAACTTTGACTTTGATTCATAAAATCATACCTTTCTCCTCCTCATCTTTCTTACCTTAGTCTTCCTTTAAACCTTATTTTAAAAAAAATTGCACACATACCATAATTTTAAATGAATTCCATTAAAAAAATAACAATTCATAGTTTTTTTAAAAAATCATATAACTCGTAAAAATTATCGCAAGAACACAAGCTAAATATATTTTTTAAAGCATTGATCAATGCTAAATCTCTTTAGTACGTAAGAAGGTATAATTAATGAAACTAAAAAGAAATTGTAGTAGTAGTAGTAGTAGTAGTAATAATAATAATAATAATAATAATAATAATAATAATAATAATAATAATAATAATAATAATAATAATAATAATAATAATATCGGTGCTTGAGATTTGCTAATGTTTAAGAATTGGTGTGTGTTGCTTGAATTTACTGTGGCTTTCATTAATTATATATATAATTGAGATAGCACTTGGCAGCATTGCTATATATTAATGTCGTCAGTGATCACTTTGACTAGTTCCAAGCTACCACCACGTCCTCCTACATATTTGCATTGTAGACCTTAAGGCCCTGAACAACAAACAAATTATGATGTTTGCTTATGGTTTTTATTCTCTCTTCTGTGTGTCGTGCCATTGCAGGCACCTGTCTTCGATGTAGACAGCTCGTCCTTGTTTCCATTTTTATTTCAGGTGGGGGGCGATCGACAGGAACGTCATTTTCTATAGAATGAGGGAAACAAAGAAACTAACAAAAATGGAGATGATACCAATGATTGATGAGTTGACAGGTGGTAAACTGCACCTAGGGCAACCAGGACTATATGTAATGCTGATGCTTTTTCTTTATCAATGTTCAGGTATCTAACTGCTTGTTTCTGCGTCTTATTTACCATTGAAATAGTTAGCTTGAGGACTTGAGCACTATTATGGCTGTGAGTATCAAAAGCATAGCTACTATAGTGGCGGCACTTGGTGTCAAAGCCTTTGTATTTGGAATTCTGGCTGAAATAAAAAAGGTAATTACTCTATATTTTTCTCTATGTATTCAATACAAAATTGACAAGGTGATTTGCTAATCTCCTTCTCTGAACATGTCTTGTTGTTTTCTACTACTTATTCCCTGCACGCAGCCCGCTTCTGGAGAGGCTAGCATGTCACATGGAGTTGTTACCTGCAAATATCCATCAGACCCAGCAGTCTTTTTTGGCTTCTTATCGACCGCAGCACTCATTGCTTGCACGTTAGTTGGGATCTGTTCTATATTTTATCCTTACAAGGGCAAATCTGTTCCTTACAAGGGTTTGTTTCACAGCACTCGCATGGTTGTGTTCTTCCAAATTGCCCTGTGAGTGTACGAGTTCTCCATCATTTCCAAGATTTATTTTCTGCTGTGATATTGTCAAGTTGTTCATGCCGCCTGATAAATTAATTCTTTTGTTGGTGTGGAAACAGGTCGGTGTCCATGTTGGCTGGAGGGATGCTGCTGTGGGCAACAACCACTGAGCTCATTCACTTGACAAAAAATGTGCACCGTCATAACGTGGACAGTACTAATTGTCCCACAGCCAAGACTGGTCTCTTTGGCGGTGCTGCCTTCTTGGCTTTAGATGCTTCCCTCTTCTGGCTGGTTTGCCTAATGCTCACAAGCAACGCTAGAGAGGACTACTTTGATGAAGCAGGAGAGGAACAGAAAGGTGAATATGGTCAAGTTCTAATTACAGACTATGAGACCACAGGAGGAGGCAAAGCTTGAAATATCAAGCGGACACGGTGAGAGGATCAAACATTATTGAAGAAAAATAAGAAATATTTTCCTGCTGAATGTTATTTACAATATGAACATGAAAGACTTTGGTGTGGATGTGTTCTTTTCTCTCTGTTCATTCCTGTTGTTATTTTCTCTGTTCAATTGATATGCTCATTATAATATAGCAACCAAGCAAGCATCATTCAGAGAGAGCTTTGAAACCAGATGAATGAACTGCTATACTGTTGCTCTGCTGCTTCGTTGCATAGATCAAGAATCAAACTTTGTAATCAAAATGGTAAAAGGTTCTCAAAAAGTCAGTATTTTCTCTCTTCCATTGATAGGGAGAGATTGCTGTGGAGTGAAACAAAATAATTTCTCCAATGGTTATTTATTTGTGAACAGGTCGTATAATATACAAAGAAAGTGCAGATTGCAAACCCTGAAGAAGAAAAGGAAAAAAGAACCCTTAATATACCAAGCAATGGTGTGACCCATTTCAATATGGACACTTCAACCTAATATAGTAGAATTACTCAGATCAAAGCTCTTCCTGTCTCTGAGTCTTGGGGTTTTTCCTGTTTTGTACTAGATAAACTATCAGCCAAATCAAGGCCTTTAGTTTCAAATGGAAAGAGCAATACACAGATCCCTGCTACAAAAACTATACTCGCAAAGAAAACAACTGCTGCAGTTTGATGACATCCTTGTACCAAACTGACTGCCACAAGAGGGCAAACCATTCCTCCGATTCTTGACACTGAGCTTGCAACCCCGACGCTGGTTGTTCGCATAAAGGTCGGGTAAAGCTGCATGATTAAGAAAAATAACCGTATGTTATCATCTATAATCACCTATCAGTAACTGAAATTTCACAGATAAACAAAATGAAGAATCTAACCATTGTGTTCAGTTTGACGGATTTGTGTTGTCACAGGAGACAAAAAAAAACAATTATATCTGAAAGATTTCGAGTGATAATCAATATGATTTATCTATTTTCAACATGAATCTGGCACAAATACACAATCTGCTTTAAAAAAGTGTCGTCTTTCCTCTCTAGTGTTTCTTGTTTATGAGGCAATCAAAATGAAAATTCAACAACAAAAGGCTGCTTGAGTAAGAGATTCAATTTGCATAACTTACCTCTGGAGCATATATATAAACGATCGTGAATGTTCCAGTGATGCATGTTCGAGCTCCAAACAGAAGTGTTGTTGTTACACCTGTAGACTGATGGACTACCAATGGCAGCAGGAAGATGCAACAAACAAAGAACATAGCCGCCATTGAAAGTTTACGACCAAGTCTATCAATTACGAGTGCGGACAGGATGAGCCCCGGAAACTCTTGAACCAAATAAAAGTTCAACGTCACTAAGCTTCTTTGAAGAGAGTACAAGAATCAGCTTTACCATACAAGTAAAAACATTTTTCTAATAAATATGAAATCGTACCTGCAAAACTTGTGATAAAAACCTGTTTGTAATTAATATTAGCAGGCTTTTGTGACTGCCTTTTAGTTTGATGGCATGTATTACTCCTATCGTTCAACTCCGTGGTCAGCAACACGAGGCCATAATATGAAAATGCATTTGCAAAGATTACCACCCATAAAAGCAAGGTTGACCTAACTAATCTTGGTGAGAAAAGCATTAGCACTGATTTGAAGACCCCCATGTGAGAATCCTTCTGCTTGGGAGGGGGAGGAGGAGGAGGAGGTGCGGCGCACATATCTTTATCTTTACTCTCTGGTAGATGATTATTTCCTTGCAGCTCAATTTCGTTACCAGCAACAACAACACCAGGAGGCAATTCTTTTCCATTTAGTTCGGCAATTTTCTTCAAAATAATAAGTGCTTCATTTTTTCGACCTTTCAAGCATAAATACCTTGGTGACTCAGGTGTCAAGGTATAAAATACAAGGAGGAGGAATGAGGGCAGAGCAGACAGAGCAAGTAGCCACCTCCAACCTAATCTTGGCATGATAATCTGCAAATATATGAAAAAAAACACCAATCATAAGTTATCATCAACAAATGCAGCACTAGAACCAGAACAACTACCGTGTGGACTTTATTGGAGGGGGAAAAAAAGAAACAAACCATGATGGAGACAAAATAAACATTGAAAATGAGGATATTCAAGAACCAATATCAATTCTAGGAGGAGATGCTAAAAAGCATGAGAGTTCCCATATTTTTAGAGCCATATATAGTCATCCACTTAATATTTTATCACAATCAGACACTAAATAGAAAGAAAGCATGGCATGGCATGGATCGTTGAAGGATGTTCACTGTTCAATAATTTTACGCCAAGATGTAAGACCATAAAACAATCAAGAAATCATAAGCATACCCAAGCCAGACCACCCTCAAAAATTGTTCCGACGGTCCAGAATGCTGAGAAAACTACCATCCAAGTGCCTCTGTTTGGAGTAGGTACAAACTCTAGAAACCATGCTAAGAGCACGGGACCGCCTCCAATCCCAAAGCCAACCAAACAACGGGAAATAAGCAACGCGATGTAGTTCGGGGCAAAGGCACTAAGAAAACCAGCGACGGATGTCATTATTGCTGTAACAAAAAATCCTTTCCTGAAGGAAAAAAAATAACAAAAAACACATTTCAGAGACTAAAATATGTACATGTATATAAAAAAAATTCCCAAAATAACAGCAATTAGCACATATGTGTTTGACAAGAAATAAGAGTCACAAAAACCACGGTTGCTAGATCAAGGTGGCTGGAAATTGTAATATATAACCTTCTTTTCCATCCTGATCTTCTAGGGTTCCTTCTATTCCTTTGTTGTGAAAGGTTACTCAACAACTTTAGAGGAAACAACTCAAATATATATTTCCAACTTCCAATCATGAGTATTTTGGCTTAAGATATCACCTTTCTCGACAGACAAGGGAGTAAAACACACACATCATGAGACCCTCTCTACAGATGGAAAGAAGTGATCCACCAGGATGGTTGCCGAATCATCTTCAAGATGGTTATATAATTATTTTCGTATTGTTTTGTCGATTAAGTTAAAAAAAAGGGGGGGGGTATAGAAAAGAAGAAGAGGAAGGCACCTCCTTCCATATTTGTCTGAGATTACGCCCCATGTATATGCTCCAACCAGCATGCCAGCAAAAACCACAGTGGTTATGAGGCTTTCCTCGTGAGAAGTAAGACCCCATTTCGAATGAACTGCCGG
The DNA here is from genome assembly GCF_951802175.1 of Populus nigra. NCBI lineage: Eukaryota > Viridiplantae > Streptophyta > Magnoliopsida > Malpighiales > Salicaceae > Populus > Populus nigra. The sequence continues at coordinate 14,976,045 of NC_084865.1, read as the reverse complement.
TCCAACAAACGAGAGAATCATAACCTCCATCGCCTCTGAAACCCAACCCATTCCAGCATAGAGTAGCACAAGGAATTGGAATTTCCCAAAACCCACGGTGACAAGAGCTTCATCAACTGTATACCTCGGACCTCCATCTGCCATCTAAGAATGTAAAGCAAATAAGCTGCCCAAAACAAGTACAAGTTAATTTTGCTGCTTGTATGAGTGAAAATAGCTTAGAACTAAATAGATCAAGAGCGACTTTGATCTTTAGCCAAATGAATGATCCTGCAATATCATGTACTGTTTCAACCACCGCAAAATGCGTAACACAGTGAAGGAGTCGATAATCATAGGCTGTTAGTCCCCTGAAACTTCCGTTTTTATTGGTCTATGGGAGGGCCCAGAGGGGTCAAATAGTCCCAAGCACCAAAATTGGAGCCACTAAGGCTTGAAACCTGGATTCCTACATGGATGGCCATTATACTCCCCAGCAGAATCAAAGCCATGGCGGCTCTGTTCACATTCAAAAACAATATTCGATGAAAATTTAAAAAAAAATAATCTTTTTTTATATAAAAAAATCCAAATTATATCAATATTAAAAATAATTTTAAAAAAATAATATTTTAATATATTTTTAAATAAAAAAATATATTAAAAAATAATTACTAGGAAAAAGTTACAATATTGTTCATGTTATCATTATGAACTCCACTATGAGTGCATTGATTATATGCATCAGCTGTCATTTCAAGACAAAGTACCTTCTGTGTTGAAAGACCACTCATAGTGGAATGGTGAGGCAGAGATAATCAAGGGCCATACATGCAGAATATTTTTTCATTCTTTGGTTTAATGGGCCAAAGTTTTAGCTCTAAATTTATTAGTCTCAAGCATAGGCTAGAGAACTTTCCTCTAATTTAGCTATCTCTCTGCTTGACTCTTGCTCTCCATAACTTGCTACCTAAATAGCTTACTTCTATAAGCTTTATTTTCATTCAAGTTCCCTCTCCAAGAGTAAAGAAAACTCTGAGACAGTGCAAGGGTGAAGTACTGAGGCATTAAGCAGTGAAATTGCACATATTTTCCATTGTGATCACAATTCCGACTAGCCTAGCATGATTTGGTGACTCGGTTCGAGTATGAATCCTATGACTTACAGGTTACTGTAATTTCAATATATAATGGTATATGTTTTTGTTCCATCTCACCTTATCTGCCAAAGAATGTTAGGATTTGACAGAGATGCAGGTCTTATGAATCCACTCTCTCCTTCACTTGCAGGTTAGGATTAGCTGCTGATGATAAGTTATTGTGCCAAAAACAATGAGTTTCTTGATTGGATCCACCAGAGATTAATTTATTTGTTGTTTCAAACACAATCAAGGCAAGAGTTAATCAAAGAGAATTGAACATCAATATGAATGGATTTATTAAACAAGAAACCAAACAAAACCCACCATGAAAGCACCAACATTCTGAAATTTGAAAAGCACCAAAGGATAAACAAGAAATAATCCAAAACATCAGGTGGGCTGAGATCGAAAAAAAAAAAGCACAAACTGGGGTGTTCCTGGAGATGGAGAAAACAGACCTTATCAGAGATTATACATGCAGATGATCCAAGAAAAAGGTTCCCTCTTCTTTGTAGGGTTTTCAAACTGAAATGACATGTGATTATTGATAGATAATTAAGTAGGGTTTCAGTGTATTTTGTTTTCTTATTTTGCTCATGCGTTATAACATTGAATGATGCAATTTCATGCGAACAGATTCCAAGAAAAACTGTCGGCCTTCCAATGCAATCACAACAACAAAATGGGAAAAATATGGAAATAAAATTTGAAGCTGGTCCTCTATTTCTGTAACTGCAGGTGTCTACCTCGACACTAAAGTACCTGTACTTGTCTGTCTCTATGAATGCATGGTGTTTACTTACACTGACACTTGTCTGTCTCTGGATTTTCTTTGCTGTATTACAGGCATCAAGAGCTGTGGTTTGCTCAAGTAATGCTAGTTTGGAAGAAAAAATCTTCCACTGTGAAAAAAATTGCTTGTTTGAGAAATGTTTTTGTCAACTGTGTTACTGTGAATATATATATATATATATATATATATATATACATGTACTAGTTTGGACAAGAGACTCTGGTCTCATTAGATGTTTTTGCTGCACGGAAGTTTAATTTGTAGAATCAAAGCAGTGCGCCAGAGCATATGAAGGTGCGTGTGTGAGCGCCAAAGCAAGGGTGTTTCAAGCGTGCTTTGTCACTTGTCAGAAGCAAAGTGTCGATGGTATTTTACGATTTAGAGCTGCGTGTTCTTGAAAGTTGATGTCATCCATCATCGTTCTGCAGCGTAGCTAGTCAGATGGGACATAAAAAAGATCATGATTCTGTGAACTGATATTCTTACATTAACTATAAACTAATAAAGAACGTGGGCGTTGTACCCCTTGCAATATTAATTAAAATATTGCTTTGTTTTATTTTTTAATTATTATTTTTAATTTTAATTATATCTTCTAATATTAAATTTTATTTTTTAATATTTAATATTAAACGGAGTAAAAATTAAAATTTATTTTTTAATTTTTATGAGATTACATTATTCGAATTATAATTTTAACATGATAATTTAGATTTTTTTTTAGATTTTTTTTAATTTTATTTTTTAATATTGTATTAATTAAAAATTAGATTTTATAACTTATTTTAATTTATTTTTTATAGAGTTATTAGTCTCATAATTTAGATCATAAATTTATCACATTAATTATATTATCTCAAATCAATTTAATATATTGTTATTTTAATATTAAAAAAATATATTATTTTAAAATATTATTTAATCAAATATTATTTTAACATGATATATAAGTTGTTTTTAAACAAGTAATGTTAGCCAAATTATATCAAGTAAACCCTGTCACAATTTAATTTTTAATATTTCTTTGATGTTAATAATAAATAACTTGAGTACCACGTGGCAATCATCTAAGTACATGCTAAACAGAAAGAGTAAACAACGTACTTTCCAAAATCCAGTGATTGTAAGTGTCTGTCTACCTGAAAATACAAGCGATTATACATACAGTGATGGTCTGTCCCTTTTTAATATTATGGACAGTTTCAACCTAACTCGTGGCATGATGACTGAGACATCAAGGCTCTTGTTGCTTCACATCCTTTAGTTTTTCATTTTTTGTGCTGGATACACTCTCGGTCAATTCAAGACCCTTGGTTTCATGTGGAAACAGCATTACACAGCATCCTGCTACGAACATTACGCACTCAAAAAGAACAAGTGCTGCTGTCTGATGGCATCCTTGCACCAAACTTACTGCCACAAGCGGGCAAATCATTCCCCCGATTCTTCCCATTGCGCTTGCAACTCCCATACCTGTTGATCTCACTGATGTTGGGTAAATCTGGAAGGAAAAAAAAAGCATGTTATTGCAGGCCAGCAACTTAAATTTGGCGAAATGAGGATGCTTTCAAGATTCAATTCCTATAGCCATGTGTGCTGTTGAGTGCTGAATGTAAAATTGCTTGCAGATTGCTGCCGTGACGGGGGTGAAGTAAGAAAAATGCAGACATCAAAGGGTGAGATGTTACAAATGCTTGAATGAAAAGGTACACTTAACACAAGAACTGCAGTGATTTACACGGGCCACAAGCACTCTTCTAACTTTAAGTGCTAAGTTGAGATCAGTACCCTAGGGCCGTGTTTGTTAGGAGGGATGGATGGGATGAAGTGGTGGAAGGATGAGGAAGGGAAAGGATGGATAGGTTACCATCCATCTAGTTGTTTGGCTAACAAGGGAGGGAAATAATGGGAGTCAATCCATCCAAATTGAGAGCATTGAAAATTACAACGGAGGGAAAGGATGAGAGTCAAACCGCTCAAATTAGGAGGATTAAAAATTACAAGTGAAAAGGTACTGGAAGGATCAGGTCCCGTCCTTGACAAACAAAGTGAACATCCAATCCCTTCACTTCTCATTCCCTCATCCATCCTCCCCCCAGCCTACCCTGACATCACACCCTTAGAATTCACTGCTAAATCCACACCAAGCATGCACATACAGACATTGCACAGGCCCTATCACCTAGTCTTCTAAAACAAAGCTCTTAAAAGCCAGTGATGTTCACTTTCAGATTTGTATAGGGTATCATCAACGCATAGCTTTTTGTTTCTCTGAAAGAATAAACTCATGTACAACAAATAATTTAATTCGGTGTCATCAAAAGAACTTCTAATGCAAACAAATAATCCTGCATGTTTTTTTCTCTATAGTTTCTCATCAACCCAACTAAAGAGCAATCTGTCCCAAATGAATTGGCGTGAGCTAAAGTCTGTTTTTTTTTTTTCCCTGAACGTTCTTGATTATGAAATATTAATGCGAAAAATTCAATAATCAATAGGCTCTGGAGTGAAAATTCAATTCCCATGACTCACCTCTGGAGCGTATATGAAGACAATAGTGAAGGTTCCTGTGATGCATATTCGAGCACCGAAGAGAAGAATTGTTGTTATCCTTGGTGACTGATGGCCTACCAGTGGTAGCAGGAAGATGCAGGCCACAAAGAACAAAGCCGCCATTGAAAGTTTACGACCAATCCTATCAACTATGAGAGCTGACACAATGAGCCCCGGAAACTCTTGAGCCAAATAAAAGTTAGATGTTATTAAGCTTCCTCGGAGAGATTGCAAAATCAGATTTATTGTAAAAATAAAAACACTGCTGTAATTGCTGTGAAAACTCACCTGCAAAACTAGTGATGAAGACTTCTTTGTAATCAACATCAGAAGACTTATCTGACTGCGCTTTAGTGTGATTGCACGTGTTGTTCCTATTGTTCAACTCAGTTGTCAGCAACACAAGGCCATAGTATGAAAATGCATTTCCAAAGAATACCACCCACAAAAGCACGGTTGACCTAGCTAATTTAGGTGAAATAAGCAATAACAGAGATTTTAGGACCCCCATGTCAGAATCCTTCCACTTAGGAGGAGGATGAAGAGGAGCAACATCTCCATCTCCACTTGCTGGCAGTGAAACCATGCCTTCTATAGGAATATTCTTTCCCTGTAGCTCAATCTCATTATCGGTAGCAAGAGCACCAAGAGGCAATTCTTTCCTATTTTGTTTGGCTATTTTCTCCAAAACTCTAAGGGCGTCACCTTTTTGGCCTTTCAAACAGAAATACCTAGGTGATTCTGGTGTCATGACATAAAATACAAGGAGAAAGAATGAAGGCAAAGCAGATACCGCCAGTAGCCACCTCCAATTTAATCTAGGCATAATAATCTGCGAAGGGACAGAATAAGGATGAAACCATTTTCCAGTAATGGAGCACAGATTACATGATGAAGGAAAAAGAAAAAAACAGAACTATTTTATGGACTTCACTGGAAAACATAAAAGGCAACAACAACACAATAAGAAATAAAACACAAGTATGTTCTGGGATAATTCCAGAATAAGAGGTACAGATATGCAAATGATAGCATCAAGTGACACTTCATAATGGCCATTAGAGTAAAGCAAGAAAGTTTCACAATCTCAGAATTCTTGAAATCCCAAATCCCAATCAATACATATTTTGGCACACATGCAACAGAAACTAATAAATAAAAACAAAGGCATGCATCATTGGAAGTCTAATACTAATTATCATATGTTGGTATGTGAAACACATCACACCAATATAAAATCGTTTTCACCAACCACACATAACCTGAGATTGAAGGTTGTTGACTATTTTAAACCAACAAAGAAATTTGGAACAAGAAACCAAAAATGATAGAGAAATCATAAGCATACCCAGGCCAGTGAAGCCTCAAAGATTGCTCCAAATGTCCAGAATGCTGAGATAATCACCATCCACATTCCTCTGTTTGGTGCTGGTACAAACTCTAAAAACCAAGCAAAGAGTACAGGACCACCCCCGAGACCAAGACCAACCAGGCAACGAAAAACAAGCAATGCGATATAATTTGGGGCAAAAGCACTTAGAAAACCAGCTCCAGAAGTAATTATTGCTGTAACCAAGAAACCTTTCCTGAAGAATACGATAAAAAAACCAATAGAGCATGTTTGAGAAAATGTTTGACAAACTAGAAAACACAAAACAAGATTGCAGCAGAAGCTCACAAAAGAGGCACAGAAAACATAATTTGTCAAAAGAAGAATAGTCACAAAAACCACAGTTGCAGGTGACAATAGATCTGTTAAAAGCTTCTATTCTTCAGCTTCATACCAAGTGTTTAGAAACTTGGATTTTTTGAAATACATCAAGATTCAACCCTTTTCTATGTAAAAGCTAAATGGATATTGAAACCTTGAATTTTTTGAGCATCATCATGTTCTAGTAAAGCTGCTTTTATTTATTTATTTATTTATTTTCTTTTTTGAAGTGATTCCTAGCGATGCTACTTAATATCACTCCGTGGGATATGACCATGCACTGGATAGAGCTGCAGGAGTCGATCAAACTACAAGGCTCCTTTTATCCTATTCTTCAAAAGTTCATTCAACTCATTCATCAAGGCTATCCATGCGTGACTCTCAATCAAAATGCGTAGGGATTCTGGCATAGTCATCAATATAATGACAGCAGAATCATCTTCAAGTTATGTGAATAATTATTATGAGCTTTGGGTAAAGAAAGGGCGGTACATAGAAATGCAGCCCACCTTCTTCCATATCTGTCTGAAACTACACCCCATGAATATGCTCCAACCAGCATGCCAGCAAAAACCACGCTGGTTATTAGACTCTCTTGCTGAGAAGTAAGATTCCAATCAGACTTAACTGCTGGCCCTATAAATGACAGAATCATCATCTCCATGGCTTCTGAAACCCAGCCCATGCCAGCATAGAGAAGCACAAAGTATTGAAATTTTCCGAACCCCATGGCCAGAATAGCGTCATCAACAGTATACCTTGGACCTCCATCTGTCATCTAAGAATATTAAGAAACTAAGCTAATTAATACAAACATTAGGAACTTTTGCAGCTAAATTGATAGTTGTATATTATGATTGAAAACACCTTAAGACCACATAGATCAAGATGTTGAAAATGATTTTAAGACACTAACCTAAATACTATCAAGCTTTGAAAATCTTGTATGTTCCTTTGAGCAAGAATCAAACTTTGCAATCAAATTCAGCAGATTATGGCCTCCAGTATATTCAAGGCATAAGAAAATTGAATTTAGGAAAAAGAAAGTAGAAAAGTTTCTGGGTGCATCCTAAGCAAATCATGAAAAGCACATGCATGTATACGACACATAATGTTATATTATAGGCAAACTTATCATAAAACATTTCAAAAAAAACAAGGAGTCGACATTTTTAATCACAGGTTTCTTCAAACCAATAAATTACAAAACGATAAATATAGGATTGATTGGCTGCATATTAACAAAAAATATAAATGACTAATAGCTAAATCACAGGTTTCTTCTCGATGAGGTAGATACCACAGATCTGTTGCATCAAAGTCAAGCAATGCAAAGTCTGTTCTTTAAGAAAATGAAACAAGAACTTACACCCAAATGTATAAATGGGGAGAAGGAAGAACAGACCTTGATAAATGCAGACCTATCCTCTTGTTCTTCTAAATGGAGTTTGTTCTTGTGAGGCTGAAACAAGCAATTCCAAGCATAAGTGATAGGAGTCAAAGAAGACGTCGTGTGGACTGGAGAAAGGAGGAATGATAGAGATGGCCCTCAATGAGAGCACTTTTAATGTCTTACGTACCTGTTTGCTCATCTTGACAAACTGATCAATCAATCAAAAAAAAAAAAACGAAACTTTATCTTGTGATTCACAGCCAAACAATAAAAGATAAAAGAAAAGTTTAATCTTTTGAGGTGGGCAGGGAACGATAGGGGTGTTCTTTGTTTTGTTATGCAAGATTTCCAGGCTTGGTGGGGTTTGAGTTTGACTCTTCTCGATTCCCCCTCCTGTTTTCTAAAGGCTCGCGTTGACGTCGTCTTGTGCTGGTTGTCCCGTCGATGTAATTATACTATGCGTATGTGGGATGGATCCCGCCTAACCTTGTTGCTGTTGTTGTTTTTTTAATGTTACTGTCTTTCTTCCCTCCTTCCCTTAAACCAGGAGGAACTGGGAGGAGGATGAGTTGCTCTAATGTTTGGTTTGGGGTCTCTCTCTTTTTTCTTCGGCCATTTCTCATGTTTTGTTCTTAAATACTTGGTTGTTTTTCGGTTTCCTCTCGTCCATCCTCGTGGGCTTGATTTTTTTTTTTTTCTTCGGATTTGTTAAATTAAAAATAGGAGGATTTTACTTGAGGAGACGAGAGATCCACCTGATCCCTTTTTTTCATAATAATTTTATTTTTTAATATGATGCATAAATTATTATTTTTATTTAATTTTTTTTTGAAATATTATATAGTTTTATGCACGAACTTGAGTTTAGAATATATTTTTAATGGGCTGTCTTCTATCACTAATTTCAAAATGTTTTTTTGTTCAAGTAAAAATCTATCATGATATATTATGTTACCTCTTATCGTCACAGCACACAAGTAGTAAAATTATTAAATATATTATTTAATTTTTTAAATTAAATAGAAAAAAAGAAAAAAGAAACGAGGAAAGGTAATTTTCATCAAGAAACCTCCTATCCTTTTTCTAACACCCAGGTGTGTAATAATTTTTCTTTTATCCCTCTTCTCCCAGTCATTTTTCCAGCCAAAAACCAGACAGATATTTTCTGGATCAAATCTTGGTCTGGGCCGGACTGGCTAGCATACACCAGGCCTAACCTATCCACCTGAAGCCCATATAAATGGGCTTAACCTATCCACCTGAAGCCCATCTCAATGGGCTTAAAGAACATCGATGGCATAGCGAAGGTTATAGATGAACTGGTTACATAACAAAGTAATTACGGACACAAGCCTTAAAAAAAAAAAAAAAAAAGCATAAATAATATCTAGAAGCCCATGTTCTTCCATCCGAAGCCCATGCTCGCAGGCTGGTGCGTATTTTGGCCTGCCTTTCTTTTTTACATGCTCTTTCCTTTTTTTCATTATTTGCTCGGAATCAAATCTCTCCACTAATTAATGATTGTTTTTCATACAACCTCACAGACAATTCATCATTTTGCCTTCCTTTTTTTTCCTTTGTTTATAAAAAAATTATTATCAGAAATAATCATTATTGTCAAAGATAAATGATTCTTCATATGACCCCGTACTTTGTTTTTATTTTTTTTTTTGACAGTGACGGGGCATGATAATTAATAATTAATCGAAATAATATGCACAGTTTTCAAAAGAAATTTATGTCAACGACACAAAAGGAAGTGATGTGACGCCTTTTTTAAAAAAAAATCATCACTATATATAGATTAACATTTGTAGGAAGAATTTATATAAATAACAAGAATTTAGTTATTAATAATTTATTATGTTTTAGCTTATACTATTATTTTTTTTATCAATGATGAATTATTTCAAAACTAATCTAAAAATATGATTTATTATTTTTTTAGAGTGATATAGAGACATCAAATCATTTATCACCTAATCTTATTTTCTTTGTTATCCATACGTGCATGTGTAAAGAATTAACTTGTAAATAAATACATAAAAAAATAGTAAAGTTTTGTAATTTGAATAGAAATCTCAGTAGCATCTCAAATTTTCTGGTTTTTTTTGGGTGATTATATTTATATATTTTATATTATTATAATGTTTAATCTATATCATTAAACAAATTATTATGCTCTGTAGATTTATTTTTATTTTTTGAAAAAACAAAGAGCATAAATATTAGTGCTAGGACCAAACCCGGATGGTTACGTCATCGACGTTTGGAGTTTGTTCTGATATGAAAATATGTGATGAAAGAAAAGATGAAGATGATTGGTCCCCCAATTCTGGGACCCACTGCCTGCCTGAAAAGGAGAAATGCCCAGAGACCCCATCTTTCATCAATTTGATACCACAAAAAGAGGGGTGAAAGTGACACGTTGGTTTACCCCTCGCCCCTTCCATGCCCATTCCCGCCCTCCATGAGCTATATGTCTGCATTATATATGCCCTCCCGTTTTCCACACCCCGCCTTCGCTTTCTTAATCTTTCTTTTGCTTTTTGGACGTACACACACAAACACACGCGGATATATAATCCAAATCTTAGAAGATCTAACCTGGAAAAAATATAATGTAAAAGAAAACAAACTATTTTAGTGATTGTTACGGACATGGCACCATGAGCATGAGCATGAGCATGAGCACGCCATTGTTTATTTCCTTTCTTCCCTCCTTCTAGCCGGATTGAATCTCGTTCAAGGATTCCTCTCATCTTTTTTTAATAATTCGATCAAACAAAGTATATTTATATACGTTTGTGGGGTCTAACATGCCAAGCCCCCTGCACAGTATTTGCATTTTATGTTTTTTAAAATGATTTTTTATTTAAAAATATATCAACATAATATTTTTAAAATTTACTTTCAATATTAGTATGTCAAGATAATTTAAAAAAATTAACTTGTAACAAATAAAGAAATTTAAATCTTTTTTAAAAACGTTTTCAAAAGAGAAAACAAATAAAACAAGAGGGAGTGGGAGCTGGTATATTGGAGGTGACACCAATCAGAGACAGGCACTGGCGACGACGAGGGAACCTAGGAATGGTCAGGAAATGAGCACGGAGGAGGAGAGAGCGAGCCAGTTAATTAAGAGTGTAATTGTGGGTATTAATTAGATAAGTTGGTGATTAAGACAATCAATAATAGAAGTCATTAACAAGTGGCAATTGCATGTCGAGTTGTCCACGTTTCTTGGGTCAGAAAACAGATGTTACGGGGCCCACGTCTCCTTTTTTTAATCATTTTTGGAATTGCGTATCGCTTTTGATCATCGTTATCATCATTGGATACACGTACTGCTTGCATATACATTTCGAGAGTATTTTTAAAAATAAATTTCAAAAATAAAAAAATGTTATTTTAATATATATATTTTTTAAAAAAATCTAAAAAAATATCTGAATCCAGTACAGTCCAATGATGTAAGAAACTGAGATGTTTTCACGTGAAGAAGACCTTGGATCTATCTAGCTATTTGATTTACTGAGACCGACCATGTCATGGCAGGAATACATGTGGTCTGATAACTTTACATCTTACCACGGTTGCTTGGTTGTTAGATCTACGATATCTTAACTGGTTGGTTGATTTAAATAAAAAAATTATTGATTTAATTTAAAATTCAAGTTGATCCACTGACCCGATGAAAATCTAATCATCAACCTGTTATTTGATTTTTGAATTTTTCTAATTTTTGTATATTTATAGATGGACTCTGTGTTTTATTTAATATAATGAATTCATGGAAGATCGGAAAGGCCACGTAGCAATTCGCTTGCCTCGCGCACTCGGTCAAGGAGGAATACTTTTATGATCGTCGTCGTGGGAGATTCACCGGTGGTGTTAAGGTCAAACCATGAATTTATTTTGTCTGCTGTAAATCGTACATCACAGTACTGCACGCCGTAGGGTTTCCAAAAATAGTTTATTTTGCAGTGTTTTCAGGAATTAAAATTTATATTCTAAATCTTGCTAAACGGGTAGTAATTTATATTACATACCTTTGTATAATTTAATCTATTTTACATTTATAAATTGTAATTCTTTAAAACAATAAGTGTAAAAACAACTAAACTAAATTATAAGCTGAGCAAAATAATTTTTATTACTTTACAAAAATATATTTTCAAATTAAAACAACAAGTTCCATACAACTTCCTAGTCACTCCAATCTTATTTGTCTAAACTATAAGATTTTTATAATTCTTTTTTCCTAGTTTTTAAACTAAAATTTCTTAATTTAAATATTATTTTTTCAAGAATGATTTACGGTCAGAATAAGTCAAGAGCAAATGCATGTAGCATACACTACGTAATAATATAGTTAAATAAAAAAATTAACTTAATTTTATAATAATTTTTTTATTTAAATTAAAAGTTATTTATAATCAAACATGCTGATGCTTTTATTTAATTATAAGTTTTAAAAATAGCTTAAATCAACCCGTAAAAATCATGTTAAATATAACCACAGCTTATAACTACAAGGGATTTAACTTAGTATATGTTTGACTTGGAGGTATAGTGGTTTTTTTTTAAAGTTACAATCCTTTTAAAACACAAACTACGTCTCAGAAAAGCAAAAAATACATGTTTTTTTATGTGAGTCCCGTAAAAAAAAATTAACCACATCTTCAAACCACACACCCCCTGGTAGTCAACTATAGTTGCCATTTTGTTTTTTATTTTTTCAAAATTAAATCTTGAAACTAATATCTAGAATAATTTCATTAATATAGAAAGCATGTTTTTAAGAGGTACTAAAAAAAAACCTTAATTTCGATTGCCATGCAATCTGCCCCAATATATCTTTGTTCAGTAAAAAAAATAAAAATAAAAAAATCACATATTGCTTAGTTACTGGACAGACAGATTTTTTTGCACTCATGGAAGAAGAAAAAAGGATAGCAACAAAGTGGTAAGAAGCGAAAATGGCAGATGTCAATGGGAAGTAGACGAGGATGAGATAGGTTAATCCAACAAAGGGCGAAGCAGTAAAAGATTGAGCGACACACGAAGTACAAAACACAACAACACAGTGAAATCAAGAGGATGGTGATGAGCTCAGCTAAGCCTCACAAAAAGTTTCTAATTTTAGATGATGGAATAAAGATCCCACAGGCACAAGTAAACCCCACTTCAGAAAAGACAGACCACCAAGATTCACCTGCCATTGGTGCGTGTATCTCACTCACCCCCACGGCCTGTGAACCACTGTAATCTCCACAGGGCAATCAATCATCGTCTGAACTTGTTGTTTCTTTCTCCACTTAAAAACCGCAGCCAAATCTCTCTCTCAAATACTTCACCCCTGCCTTCAGTTTCTTTAGGATTCTAGTTTAGCCTGTGTTTTGTATCCTTTTTCTCTCTCCCTAGGACAGAATACAACGTTAGATTCAAAGCGCCTTAACATTGTTGTTTGTATATCTGTCTGTCCGTCTTAATTTCTTCCTTCAGCAAGCATAACGAAAACAGGAGAGAAAAAAAGATCCCATAATCTCAGGTGATTTTTTGATGAACGTTTCTTTTTCTTGCTTGTGACATAGATGGATGCATGGAATCTTACCACGTGCTTTTGAGGATTCTTTGTCTGATTTCTTCTACGTGTATGACTCGCTATCATGACATTTTGTCTTTCAACTTGTTTTTGTGAGTTTTTTTCTTGCTTATTAATTGGTGCCCTTTTGAATTCCTTTTCTGTTATATGAGTTTAATTCTATTTGGGTTTCTCTCATTTTGAGTGTTTATGCTTTTTTTATTTTGGTTTTTGAGTTATTGTTTTAGAAGAAGAAATATTTTCTTATCTTTAGTGGTGTGAGAAAGTTGGGGGTCTGTTTTATTGATACATGTCTATCAGGTTAATATTTAGGTCTGTCCTTTTATCTTAACTAAATAAGAAATATAAAATAATTTTAAAGCTTTTGGTATATGCTGACATGGTGGAGAAGAAGGTGGCGGTTTTGCTCAGAGTCGCAGTTAAAAAGTGTGTTGGAGCTTGGTGAGTTGGTTCCTGCGTGCTTGTTTAGTGGCAGTTGTCACGGGATTTAAGCTTTAACAGATACCGATAACGATACAGGTTTTAGTTGCTATGTTTGCTACAATCTGAAATGAAATTTAACAAAAAAAAGTGTTTTATGCTGGTGAAGAGGCAAAGTAAAACTAGCGACTGTCTTTGAGCTGGGAAGTCTGATGGTGATGGCTGAGTTGGTTGGGGGTGGTGCCAATGCTCTTCACTTTATAGGTTGGCAGTGGTAGTAGCCGAGTCGCCTTGATGATGCTGGTGGCAGGGGCCAAGCAACACCGGTCACTGTAGCCAATGCTACAGTGACCGGTGTCTGTTTTATTCATCTGTCAGTCGTGTGCTGTTACAAATGTCCAGGTAACATACTTGTGTTTCTCAGAGTGAGGAATCATTAACATCTCCAATTTTCAAGCAAATTAAAGCAAGGACTTGGAGTTTGTTGTCCTTAACTATTATCACAAATTGGTTTTAATAGAGACATTCTCAAAGGATTTGGAATGTGTCCATACAAAATCCTTTGGAGAACCCTTTCTAGTTTTTTTCTGCAACCAGTTTATGGACCGTGCTGGTGGTGGAGATGCTTACATTAGTGTGACAAGAATCCTTATGGAGGGAGGATGTCTGAAAAGGACATGATACTTGAGATACCTTAGTTGTGGATGTGTAATCATAGAACTCAGGACAGCAGAAAAGCCGAGATTGCTCTGCTGCTTAGTTTTTTTCTTCCTATTCAGTCTTAATTCCTTGTCTAATGTAGTACCAATATACTTTGTTGTTTTAGTTTAGGGTTCAGGTAGGAGTTGACCATGAGAAATAATTTCCGATGCTTAGAAGTCTTATGGTGGGCTCCTATAATGAGTCTGTTGTTAGTCTTTGATGTACAGGTGATTCTAGATATTATTTCGTGATGGAACTGTACTATGCCCTGTAACTTGGAGGCAGCCTGGGCATGCTGTAATTGCTAATTACTGATGTGGCTATTTTGTCCGTGTATAAATTACTGTTCTATAACTATGCTATATAATCGATTGCCTATCAAATAACAATTCAGAACTCTATAAATGTCTCTGCTAAGCTAGGAAAAATGGATTCTCATGGGTTTTTAACAGTCTAGTGGCTGCATTGTTTTATAACTTGTATACAGTTTTTTTGTTCTATTGTTGATCGATGCACTGCTTGTCTGGTTTGCAGGTTTCTCAGCAGAAAATTGTTTGCTATTGATTTAGCTAGAGACTTCATGGAAATGCATCCACTTCAAGATCTGTGTGGATCATGTGGCTTAACTGCCTGTAAAATTTAGCAGATAACTGATTGGCAGATCTTGTTACTGGAATGAGCTTGCAATCATAAACATACGATTTCTGAAGCTAATTTTTGTTACAGAAATGTAACACCCCAGTGCTGATCGAAGAGAGAAACGTGTTCCGGACATAAACATTGCTAAAATTCCAACCCTGCATCTCTAGTTCTATCGTTTCCATCCGTAAAGCTTTTCTACCGGATTGTGGGGTATGGTATATGATTGTTTGAAAGGTAGATGAAGTTTGGGCTATCATCATGAATCATCATGCTGTCGTATCGGTAACAAAAAGTGAGACCAGTAAAGGAGTCACACAACCATTTTGCACAACCTTATTTCCAATCCAGAATTCTTCTAGCAGCAAATCAGATTGTCAAACTTCATTGACAGGTGAATCTTCTTCTTCACGCCCATCCCCGTTGATACGGACAGAATCTCTCGGTTCTCCAAGTAAAATGCAACTGTCTACAGCCCAACATCAAATGTGTTGTCTGAAATTTGGACCAGACAGCCCTCTTTCCCCTACTTCCCATGTCCAAAGTTCTAAGAGCACATTTCAACGCTCTTCTGTCTTCTGTACAAGTTTATATCTGTCATCTTCATCGATCTCTGAAGCTAATCGACAGCTTGGAAATTTGCCGTTTCTCCCACATCCTCCAACATACAGCCACTCCGTTTCTGCCACTGATTCAACAAAATCTCCTCTGCTTTTCAGTGAGGATTTAAGCAATCAGTACGACGAGGAGCATTCAGATGTTTTTATGAAAGACTTTCTTAATTTGTCTGGAAATGCTTCTGAGGGTAGTTTTCATGGTATGAACTATACAGGTGACAATTTAGAACTAACAGAGCAATTGGAGCTGCAATTTTTGTCTGACGAACTCGAAATAGCTATCACAGACCATGGAGAAAACCCCGGGCTTGATGTAAGTGGATTATAGCAATCATCAATCAGATTCTGGTTACGTTGAATGCACTGAAAGTACTTTTATTGTGCTGTAATTGTATCGTCAACCAGAGGAATCATCTATATTTTAAGGGTCTATTTTCTTTCCAAACTTCACACACCTTAAAGTTGATAAGATTGGACCAAAAAAGAAATTCTCGAGGTGTTTGTACTCATTA
The DNA here is from genome assembly GCF_951802175.1 of Populus nigra. Classification (NCBI taxonomy): domain Eukaryota; kingdom Viridiplantae; phylum Streptophyta; class Magnoliopsida; order Malpighiales; family Salicaceae; genus Populus; species Populus nigra. The sequence continues at coordinate 14,959,976 of NC_084865.1, read as the reverse complement.
TAGTTAGAATTGAATAGATTGAGTATTCCCCCTATCAATATCTTAAATCAATATTGGGTTCTGTTGGTTGACTACATGCTTTCTGCTAATTAAAGAAAAATGGATGACTTAAGATGAGATTTTCTGCAGTTTAAAAAAATAAAAAAATAAATAGATTCTCTCTTTTTTATGCAAGTTCTCCCGATTGAATGCAGCAAACAGGGTCCTTTTTTACTTTTTTTTGTACATTTAGACACGCCTATGATGGACTGCTGCATCATCTTCTACTAACTTATGCCTCTCTTTGGATCTGTTTTCTAGGAAATATATGGAACTCCTGAAACTTCATCAAAACCAGCCACAGGATTCGCATGCAACCAGGATTCTCCTTCCGTTGACGCACTTTCAAGCCTCCCCTCCCCTGGTTCATCCACTGCACACAAGCCAAGGATGAGATGGACGCCTGAGCTTCACGAACGCTTTGTAGAGGCTGTCAATAAGCTTGATGGGGCTGAAAGTGAGTAACCTGTGTTGCCTATTCTACCAAAATATTTAGGCTTTGTTCTTTTCATTCAAAGGTCTCTATTGTGATAGTAGGCTTGAACCACTGAATTATTTGTACCATGACAACACCTCAACGGGCTCTTTGGATTTATTTTTATATATAAGGTTTCATTGTTGCTTTAAAATGTAGAGGCTACTCCAAAGGGTGTGTTAAAGCTTATGAACGTTAAAGGTTTGACCATCTATCATGTGAAAAGCCACTTACAGGTATTCAATCTATGTTATATTTAGACTTGTCCATCCAATCTGAATTGGTCATTGTGAACTTAGATGCGCATGCTTTAATTGTAAAGTTTTTTACCTTCCCTTATTGTTTTTTGTTTTTCAGAAATACCGACTTGCCAAGTATCTGCCGGAAAAGAAGGAAGGTGATGAATGCATAATCTTACAGAAGTCATGCTTATCATTGCCATCATCATCATTACCAAAATCCTCTTAAGGAATAACTCAATATGTGCTTGATTCTGTGCCATTGTTGATTATGTGCTATAGTTAAATGACAATTTTTGTGGGTTCTTTGATCTGTTTTTGCTTTTATATATGCATGCAAGGCTAATTATTATTTTTTTTCCAATTTTCTTTCTGAATTGTTGAGATTTCCCCCCTTTCTGTACAGAGAAGAAAGCTTCTTGCTCTGAAGAAAAGAAAGTGGCTTCAATCAACATTGATGGTGATGTGAACAAAAAAGGGTTAGTACTAGTCTATTTTGCCTTTCCAATTTCACGTGGACATCTTGGCATTTTGTTCTGTCAAACAATGTGTAGAAATTTTACCCTCTTTTCATGTCTAGGACAATTCAAATCACTGAAGCTCTTCGCATGCAAATGGAAGTCCAGAAGCAGCTACATGAACAACTTGAGGTATGTTATGCACCTCACTTGTGACTACCGTTTGGTTTCTATCTTCTTTCTCTCTTAGGTGATCCCATAAATTGGTTGCACCTGCTATTATACTTTATTCTCTGTGGTCCTGGGACTATCCATTCTTGTTTCCTCGTTGTCAGGACAACACTGAAATAATCGCTTGATTACTTTTGGGGAAAGCTTTGGGTTGAGGCCACTACCTCATTGTAGTTGTTCATCCTTCCCTTCCCGAACCTCTTCCTTGTTTGCTTTTGTCCTCCCTTCCCTCATACGAGCAGATCAATATTCCCTGTTGTAAACTAATTCTTGTAGTGTCATGTCTGAGTTTTCATTGTAAACTTACTTTGATGGCGAAAATAACTTGTTTGTTTTGTTTTAATGAAGAATCGGATCTCAAACTAGAATATACAGGACAATATAAATGCAGCTTTAAGGCAATTTCTCCAACAAGATTTTGACCTGGGCTGGGGATAAGTTTGCTTTTACCTTTATTCATACAAGCAGATCAGTCTTCTTTGTGGTGTATGGATTTGTTCTCATAATTTCCATAGACGTGCATTGAATGCGATCTTTGAGATAACTTGTTCTTTGTTCCTATATTCTTTACGCAGGTACAGAGGACTCTGCAGTTACGGATAGAGGAACATGCTAGGTATTTGCAAAAGATAATAGAGCAGCAGAATGCTGGCAGTGCCTTACTTTCTCCCAAAAGCTTGTCAGCATCAACCAATCCACCTAAAGATTCTGAGCTGCCACCTCCTTCCCCGTCAGCTGTTGCTGAGTCTAAAACTGACTTGTCATCACCCCTGCCTTCATCAAAGCACAAAGCAGCTGACAGTGATAATTTTGAAAAACAAACATCCGAGAAAAGGATCCGTCTTGAAGAAAAGTCAGAATCAGCATCAGAAGATGCTGTGGTTGAAGATCCTCCTGCATAACAACATTGGCCTTGCTGCGGCTACCAGTACTTGGGTGGTCTCAATTGTTTGGAAGTCTCCAAGATAATACAAGTCTTGTAGGCCTTCAATCCCTTGTACAATAGTATAATTGAATTGAGAGTTGCTTGATTTGTATCTCTTGACATTTTAGCTGTTTGAATCAAACGAAAAACTAGCATTTCAAATTGCCGGAGCTTGGTAGATATCCCTAGTTGCTGCCATGGTAACTTTGAGCGCTAACTACTTCACTATTATGGGTTGTAATATGTTTCTTGCGTAAACACATTCTGTTGCTTCTTCTTCTTAAGAGCTGACCTCTATGGTTTTGTTCAATTTCTTTTATATATAATTATTTTAGTTTTATGATGAGGTCATGAATTTAGCATGATGATTTTAATTGATTTTTTTATTTTTTAAAAAAATTTATTTTTGTAGTTGGTCTATCATTCGGTACTCGATTTGCTCCTAATTGAGCTTTAATTTTATTTTTATTTTTTAAAAGTTATTTTATTGTCAAAAGATCATTGATATATTTTAATAATATTTAGATGATATTTTTAGAAAAAATCTAACCTAGCTTGTGGTGTCATGCGGGCGACGCCTCGGGCCACCTATTTATGTACGATATGGGCTTGATGCTGCTGGAAGGCTTGATGTGTCTCTATTATCATTGCAGGCTTTCTCACAGGCACTCCTTTCTGGTAAGTTTCCCACCATTTTGAGGTGAACTAGTTCCTTGCATACCGAGCTTCATCCAAGTCATTAGGACCTAACTTTTAAGATCGGTGCTAATTCCATGCAACTGAAAAAAAAAAAAAAAAAAGAAGCCATGTCATTTTTATACGTAAAAAATCATCTCAATCTAATAATTTAAATTGTTAGGTAAAGTCTTAGGATATAATTTATATTATTTTCTAACACACCCTTTCAAGTGAAAGTCATTTGAACTTGAAACTTACATATGCTCACTTTACCTTGTATTTAATTTTTATCAAATAAATAGAAATAAAAAGATTTAAACTCGTGACTGCTTAGTCATTAAAATTCTAATACTATATTAAAAAATTATCTCAACTCAATAATTTAAATTATTAAATAAAATTTTAAAATATATTTATATTATTCAACCATTCCATCTAATTTTGTCAGCTGTGGCTGATCCTTGTCAATCCTGCACCTGTATAATGCTAGTTCCATCTTGGAAACAGGGACTGCTAGGGGATGCGGGTGGCCATATCGTATCAAAAGGGAATCAAATGAAGATCTTTCAACATCATCACTAATTCTTAATTCTCCATGGACATAAATAATGCAGGCAGGCAACCAAGGGAAGGGATGGGATCCTCGAGGGGTCATTTCCCATGGATATTAGTTTGTTTAGGTTCTGTTTGTTTATTAAAAAATATTTTTTTTAAAAAAATAAATTTTAAAAAATAATTTATTTTATGATATTTGATAGTATAATAAAAAAATAAGTTGAAAAATAATTTTCAGTATTTAGTTATGTCATGGAAAATAAACTGAAAAATAACTTATTAATATTTTATTTTTTTCAAGTTTATTAAAATAATAAGGAACAAATCTTACAAATTAAAAATTTGAATGAAAATGAAATTGAAAAAATAAATATAATTTAATAAATTATCTCAAATAAAATAAATAATAATCAAAATAATAGAGATCAAATTTAAAAAAATAAAACAAAATGAAAAATGAGGAAATTAAAATAATAATAATTAAAATTTCATAAATTATTTAAAATAAAATAAGTAATAATCAAAAGAATGAGAACCAAATTTGATACATAAAAAATTTCAATAAAAAAATAATAAAAGAAAAACAAATAACACTTATAAAAAGAGAACTAAAGTTAATATAAAAATTAAATTTTAAGAGATGAAATTAAATATATATATATATATATATATATATATATATATATATATATATATATATATATGAGACAATCAAAAGTTTGAGAATCAAATTTGATATAATTAGATAATAATATGATATTTTTAAATTTTTTATAACTTTCAGAAAGTGTTTTCCGTCCAAATTTTTCAGGAAAATACTTTCTTGGAAATCAAGTCAAATTTTTTTTATTAAAAAATATTTTTCTTTGATCAACTTTTTTAATATTAAATAAATACAAAAATAATTTAAAAATAATTTTTTAAAAAATAAATTTCAAAAAAACAAACATTGCGTTAATTAATGTTGTGAAACTACTAGTTACAATTATTACGCTGCCTGCAGAAACGTTATCTTTTGGGTTTAACTATCTTGAGTTCCTCCTAGCAGTTTTGTTCCTTCTCATGATTCAGTTTCATTGTCTAAGAATATCGTTTCTGATTTCTGAGGCCATTGGAATACAAAGCCAGCCTCGCCAACAAGGTAGGAAGGGAGAACTAGCTAATAATGAGATGAACTGGTAAGAAAAAATATGTACCAAAACAAAAGATATATCAGGTCTGTAACTGTATAAACATGATTATTCAACCACCCTGTTAATTCTACCTATGTAAAGGGCCTTATTTTAGCATTTCTTTCAAAAAGTAGTGTCGCTTGTGCTGTTTGTTACACACGGCACCTGCCAATTGCCATGATCAAACCGCAGCGCCTCCAATGGCAACACCTCATCTGCATCACCATCAACTGGTCTGGTGGCGCGTTAATCTTATTCGAGTGGAGTTGGGTTAGGACTTAATGACAGAACATAATTCAACATAGATTCAAGCACGTGTCCTCAATGCCCTCGGGATTCTCAGTCGAAACCATTTTACAGTTACAGACTAGAGAACACGCAGAAATGAGAGAGAGAGAGAGAGAGAGAGAGAGAAGCTGCAAATAAAAGAAAAGCCGACTGAGTGATAGATTCTTGGAGATAAATTCTCAGTCTTCCTTCTTTGTGACTATTCCCCATTCTCTTAGCTTTCGAAGTCTGGACTCTAAAAGGTACCTTTTTTTTTTCCACTCTCTCTGTTGTTTTGGTCTCTTGAATGTGTAAAACCATGCTGTTTCTTCTCATTTGTACATATTTTATTTTCTGGTGGGTAAGCTAGTTATTGTTAGCCCCAAAAGGCTTTTTTCTTCTACTTTCACTCTCTGATGTGTAAAGTTTAGGCCTTTATGTCTAAAGATGAAAATTTTCTTCTTTGGTCTAATTTCTTATGTGCTTGTACCAAATGGGCTTTACTTGACAGGTCTATTTATTTCTGCAATTGTATTCCCTTGAGTTGTTTTGTGTGGATTTGCAGCGGAAGCTTGCTGAGAACACTTTGCACATATTGAGGGCTCTCTGCTAAATTGAGATTGCGCAATTTTAAGGATTTCCTTCTTCTCTTAAATTTAGCGTGATGACTGCTGGTGAAGTGTCCATTAATATTCATGATCATGGTGCTGCTCTTGATGAGAAAAAGAAAAGAGTTCAATGCAATTACTGTGGTAAAGTACTGAGTGGTTTCTCCCGTCTTAAGTACCACGTAGGAGGTATACGAGGGGATGTAGTGCCATGTGAAAAGTGTTGAATATTAAACTCAATCTAGATGGTCAAGGAAGGCAACCACCAGCTGCCACTGACCAGCCGCCACCGACCAGCCGCCAGCCGCCTTCACACCACCGTCCGCAGCCGCCTTCACACTTGAAGGTTGAATTTTCTTGTTTTGAATTCGTGTATAAATAGCAAGCTGAGCTTATGTTATTATGAGTGGGAGAGTAGAGAGAGTAGAGAGAAACACTAGAGAGAAAGAAAGAGGGTGTGTATTGTTAAGCTTGTTGTATTTATTTTAGCTCCTGTAAGCTTGCGTTCTTGAAATAAAACCTTGTGTTTTATCCCCTCTGAGTGTTTCAAAGCCACCATCAGTGGTTCCTCCCACCAACAATTGGTATCAGAGCCCCGTTCGTCAGAAAACAGAAGTATTTTCTGGGATAGCCGAATTTTCAAAGTTGTCAAAAACAAGTTTTGATCATTCCACCGTGTAGAGCTCATCCATACGAACTCACTGCCGCAAAAATCAGCTCAATCGGACACCGGGGTGATCCACACGCGCCTCCTGAAGTTACGGTAACTGTAGCCCAGTCGCACCCACGCGCGCCAGAGGAAGAAGACGAGTGACGTCCACGCGCGCCATATTTGAGCCGTTTAAGCCGCGACGCGCCAAGCCGAGCCAAGCCTCAAGCCGAGCCACCAGCCGAGCCGAAGAATATTCCCGAGAATATTCCCTTTTCAAGCCGAGCCGCTAAGCCGAGCCGCTATTAGCCGAAGCCGAGCCGATAGAATATTCCACAGAATATTCCCGGTTCAACCCAGCGAACCGCCCGACGCCCAGAATTGGTTTTTGGACCGGTTCACCCATTTTCTGACCTGATTTCTAAAAAGTCAGACCGGTTCACAACTATTTCGACCATTTCGGATCGATCTACAGTGTCCGTTTTGCCAAATTCAAGTCCCAGAAGGAGATATAGTCATTCCAAGAGCAAAATGACTACAGAAAGTACACAAACACTCATCCCGAAGCTGACCAAAGACAACTATGATAGTTGGTGCATCAGATTGAAGGCATTCCTTGGTTCACAAGAGTGTTTGGAGATTGTACACTATGGTTATGATGAACCAGAGTCCAAAGAAGAAGAAGAAGCTTTACAAGAGGCACAGAAACAAGCCCTGAAAGTCAACAGAAAGAAGGACAACAAAGCAAAGACCATCATCTACCAAGGTCTTGATGAAGATACATTCGAGATCATAGCTTCCGCTGAAACATCAAAAGACATATGGGAGGCTCTCCAACAAAAATACAAAGGTGCCGACAGAATCAAGAAGATTCGTCTTCAATCTTTGCGAGGTGAATTTGAATTATTGCAGATGAAGTCCTCGGAGTCTATTTCTGATTATCACACAAGAATTATGGTGATAGTCAATCAGATGAGGAGAAATGGAGAAGCCATCGTCGATTCTCGAATTACTGAGAAAATTTTGAGATCCCTAGATCCAAAATTTGATTTTGTTGTTGTCGCTATTGAAGAGTCCAAGAAAGTGGACAAGTTGACAGTGGATGAACTTATGAGTTCTTTGCAAGCTCATGAGCAGAAGATTGTAAAGCGAAATGGAGATAAGGCCATTGAGCATGCCTTACAAGCAAAGCTGTCTCTCAAGGACAGATATGAGCAAGGGGAGACCTCAACAAGTGCTCAAGCAGGAAGTCAACAATCTAGAGGAGGATTCCAGAGATTCCAAGGAAGAGGTTCTTGGAATACAAGCTTCAGAGGAAGAGGTGGCAGAAATACCACCAGAGGAGGCCAAAGACAACAAGCATTCACTCCTAGAGGAAGAGGAGGCGGTTACAATAACCGTGATAAGAGAAATATCCAGTGTTATAGGTGCAATCAATTTGGGCACTATAGCACTGAATGTCAAAGGAAAGCTTCGTTGGAGATACGTGAGCAAGCCAACTATGCAGAGAAGGATGACAGAGAAGAAGCTGCATTTCTTGTCCAACAAGAACTTGGCGAGAAACAGGAGAATATATGGTATCTAGATACTGGAGCCAGCAATCACATGTGTGGCTACCGAGAGTTATTTGGTGATCTAGATGAGACCAAGCAAGGTCTAGTTACTTTTGGAGATACCTCAAAGGTTCCATTCAAAGGTAAAGGCAGCATCCCAATCAAGTTGAAGAACGGCGATTCCAGCTACATCGCCAATGTCTATTATGTCCCAGCCATAAAGCAGAACCTGATCAGCTTAGGTCAACTTATGGAGAGAGGTTATACTTTTTACTCGAAGAATTGTCATCTGGCAATTAGAGACAACAATGGGAGATTAATGGCCTATGTGAAAATGTCCAAGAATAGGATGTTTCCTTTGAACATCCAGTATGATGCAGCAAGATGTTTGAGTGCCATCACCAACAGTGAAGAATGGCTTTGGCACCTGAGGCTTGGACATCTGAATTTCACAAGTCTGAAGATGCTAGCAAGCAAGAAGATGGTCAAAGGTTTGCCTCACATTGATCATCCAGATGAAGTCTGTGAGAGTTGTGTCCTCAGCAAACATCACAGATCCAGTTTTGCCAAAGAAGTCAACTGGAGAGCAAAGAGGCCACTGGAGTTAGTGCACACAGATGTGTGTGGCCCAATAACGCCTATGTCGACTGGACAAAATAGGTACTTCCTCACGTTTATTGATGATTTTAGCAGAAAGACGTGGATATACTTTCTGAAGAGGAAGTCAGAAGTATTCAATTGTTTTAAAGATTTTAAAGCAATTGTGGAGAAGCAAAGTGGCTACATGATCAGAACCGTGAGATCTGATCAAGGTGGAGAATATACAGCAAATGACTTTGAAGCCTATTGTACACAACAAGGCATCAGACATCAGACAACACCTGCTTATACACCACAGCTGAATGGTGTAGCTGAAAGGAAGAATCGCACGATTCTTGACATGGCAAGAAGTCTGCTCAAAGCAAAGAAGTTGCCCAAGCAATACTGGGCTGAAGCTGTATCATGTGCAGTGTATCTACTGAATCGCTGCCCAACCAGAAGTTTGCAAGGAGTCATTCCAGAAGAAGCATGGAGTGGTCACAAACCAAGTGTTACTCATCTACGAGTCTTTGGTTGTGTGGCATATGCAAAGATCCCAGATGCAAAAAGGAGAAAGCTTGATGATAAAAGCGAGAAATGCATCTTTGTCGGATATGGTGAAAGAAGGATGGGATACAAGCTGTATAATCCCATCACGAAGAAGGTGATTATGAGTAGAGATGTTATCTTTGAAGAAGATAAATCTTGGGAATGGAATGATGATAAAGAAGCAGTCAAATGGATCAATATTGATTTGATCCTTGAAGGTGAAGAAGTACCAACAGTACTTGTCGAAGAACCGATTGTGCCAGCAGCTGAACCACAAAGTCCGGTACACAGATTCCCTGTATTCAACAGGAGGAACACACCAGGAGCATCATCATCAACACCACCATCAGCATCCTCATCAGAAGAACCAAGAAGGATGAGAAATCTTGAAGAGCTGTACGACGCCACTCAAGTAATGGAAGATACAAATTTGTTTTGTTTCTTTGCAGATAGTGACCCATTAAGCTTCAATGAAGCTGTCACAGAAGAGAAGTGGATAAAAGCAATGGATGAAGAAATACATGCCATTGAGAAGAATGATACCTGGAAGCTGACTTATCTACCAGAAAACAAGAAAGCAATAGGTGTCAAATGGGTCTACAAGACAAAGAAAAATGCAAAAGGAGAAGTGCAAAGATACAAAGCCAGATTAGTAGCTAAAGGCTACAAACAGAGAGAAGGCATTGACTATGGAGAAGTATTTGCTCCAGTAGCCCGGCTAGAGACAATCAGACTGATGATCTCACTAGCTGCACAACATAGATGGAAGATCTATCAACTCGATGTGAAGTCAGCATTTCTGAATGGCTTCTTAGAAGAAGAGATCTATGTTGAACAACCACTTGGATACATTGATGCTAAAAATGAAGGCAAAGTATACAAGTTGAAGAAAGCTCTCTACGGTTTGAAACAAGCTCCGCGTGCTTGGAATACCAGAATTGACAGGTATTTTCAAGATAATGGATTTGAGAAATGTCCATATGAACACGCCATATATGTGAAGAAAGGAGCAGATGGCAGCATCTTATTTGCGTGCCTGTATGTTGATGATTTGATATTCACCGGCAACAACCCTACCATGTTTGAAGACTTCAAACGAAGCATGGTACAGGAGTTTGAGATGACTGACATTGGTTTAATGTCACATTTTCTTGGCTTGGAAGTAACGCAGAAAGAAGAAGGGATTTTTGTATCCCAAAGCAGTTACGCCAAAGATATTCTTGAAAGGTTCAAGATGGAAAGCTGCAATCCAGTATCAACTCCAGTTGAGAATGGAGTGGAATTGAGGAAGAGTAAGGTTGGAAATGTTGATCCAACTTACTTCAAAAGCTTAGTAGGAAGCTTAAGGTACTTGACATGTACCAGACCGGATATACTCTACGGGGTCGGACTCGTCAGCAGATACATGGAGACACCAGACCAGTCTCATTTGAATGCAGCCAAGAGAATTCTTCGCTACATCAAAGGCACAATGAATGAAGGTATGTTTTATACCTCAAGTAAAGACTTTAATCTTGTAGGCTACTCGGATAGTGATTGGGGTAGAGATCTGGATGAAAGGAAAAGCACAACAGGGTTTGTCTTTTTCATGGGAGACACATCTTTCACATGGTCATCCAAGAAGCAATCGATTGTCACATTATCAAGCTGTGAAGCTGAGTATGTTGCTGCTAACTCAGCCGTATGCCATTCAATATGGTTAAGGAATATGCTGAAGTTTTTGGGATTTCCTCAAGAAAATCCTACGGAGATTTATATAGACAATCGATCAGCAATCGCATTGGCAAAGAACCCAGTGTATCATGAGAGGAGCAAACACATTGATACACGTCATCACTTTATTCGGGAACATGTGAAGAATGAAGAAGTCCAACTAATATCTTGCAACACAAATGATCAAGTTGCAGACATCTTCACAAAGCCTTTGAAGAGAGAAGTATTTATCCGATTAAAGTTCATGCTTGGCATGATATCTCTCGATTGAGTTTAAAGGGGAGATTTGTTGAATATTAAACTCAATCTAGATGGTCAAGGAAGGCAACCACCAGCTGCCACTGACCAGCCGCCACCGACCAGCCGCCAGCCGCCTTCACACCACCGTCCGCAGCCGCCTTCACACTTGAAGGTTGAATTTTCTTGTTTTGAATTCGTGTATAAATAGCAAGCTGAGCTTATGTTATTATGAGTGGGAGAGTAGAGAGAGTAGAGAGAAACACTAGAGAGAAAGAAAGAGGGTGTGTATTGTTAAGCTTGTTGTATTTATTTTAGCTCCTGTAAGCTTGCGTTCTTGAAATAAAACCTTGTGTTTTATCCCCTCTGAGTGTTTCAAAGCCACCATCAGTGGTTCCTCCCACCAACAAAAAGGTCGCTGAAAATGTGAGGGAATCATTCAGAAGCATGTTGTTAGAAACTAAAAGAGCGAGTCGTGACAATGAAGTTCAGAATCTGTATCACCCAGATCTCCCTTGGAAGAGATATTGTTCCCCTGACTTGAATGCTGCTAAGCGTAAGAAGCGGGATGCCAATCAAACCACAGGTTGTGGGAGTGGAATGCATGCAGAGATGCACTCTGTGGTAGAAGATGATATGACTGAACATGTTTCAGTTAATAATAGAAGAAGAGCCATGAGTAGTGGAGCAAAGGAAAATGTAATGTCAAGGCAAGCTCAAAGATGCATTGGCAGATTCTTTTACGAAACGGGTTTTGATTTCAGTGCTTCCACTTTGCCTAGCTTCCAGAGAATGATAAATGCCAGTCTTGATGATGGTCATTCAGAGTATAAGGTTCCTTCTTTACAAGATTTGAAAGGATGGATCCTCCATGATGAAGTAGAGGAGATGAAAACATATGTGAACGAGATTAGTCGTTCATGGGCAAGCACTGGGTGCAGTGTTTTGCTGGATGGATGGGTTGATGAGAAGGGTCGCAACCTGGTTAGTTTTGTTGTGGAATGCCCTGGGGGTCCAACTTATCTCCGCTCAGCTGATGTTTCAGCTATCATTGATGATGTGAATGCCTTACAGTTGTTGCTGGAAGGAGTTATTGAGGAGGTTGGGATTGACAACGTAGTTCAAATTGTAGCTTTTTCTACAGTAGGCTGGGTGGGGGCTGTAGGCGAGCAGTTTATGCAAAGATATTGGTGTGTGTTCTGGTGTGTGAGTGCATCTCATTGCATTGAGCTCATGCTTGAAAAAATCGGGGCAATGGATTCCATCAGAAGAACACTGGAAAAGGCAAAGATCATTACGAAGTTCATCTATGGACATAAAAAAGTTTTGAAACTTATGAGAAATCATATGGATGACTACGACTTGATAAAGCCCTCCAAGATGAAGTTGGCAATGCCTTTCTTCACCTTGGAGAATATTCTATCAGAAAAGAAGAACTTGGAGGAAATGTTTGATTCATTTGAGTGGAAGACCTCAGTCTGGTCTTCCACTGTGGAGGGAATGCGAGTGGCTCATCTGGTCGGGGATCACTCCTTCTGGAGTGGAGCTGAGATGGCCTCAAAAGCAACCGTGCCACTGCTGCGTGTTCTTTGCTTGGTTAATGAGGGAGATAAGCCGCAAGTGGGATTCATATATGAAACCATGGATCAAGTAAAAGAGACAATTAAAAAGGAATTCAAAAACAAGAAATCAGATTATACACCTTTTTGGACAGCAATAGATGACATCTGGGATACGCATCTCCATAGCCCTCTACATGCAGCTGGTTATTATTTGAACCCATGTCTGTTCTATTCATCTGATTTCTACAGTGACCCAGAGGTTACATTTGGGCTGTTATGTTGCGTTGTTCGTATGGTGGCAGACCAGCGCACTCAACTAAAAATAACATTTCAGCTTGACGAGTATAGACATGCTAGAGGTTCTTTTGAAGAGGGAAAAGCAATTGTCAAAAGAACCAATATTTCTCCAGGTAAAGGCTATTCCTTCGCTTTGTTTCCTTTTACCCCCTTCCCTCTAATCTTGATTGCTTCATTGACTTGGCCATGAACTAAGTTTTTAACTTCGACGCCCCTGTAAATTTGAATGCAGCTCAATGGTGGTGTACCTATGGGAAACAATGTCCTGAGCTGCAAAGATTTGCCGTCAGAATTCTGAGCCAAACCTGTGATGGCGCATCTAGGTATGGCCTGAAGAGGATTATGGCTGAGAAGCTCCTCACGGATAGAAGGAACCCTATCGGGCAACAAAGACTGAGGGACTTAACGTTCATTCATTACAACTTGCAGGTGCAAAACAAACGATCTGGTTTCAGAAGCGATGTTGTTAGTGAAGAGATTGATCCAATGGATGACTGGGTTGTGGACGAAGCACCACAGGAGGTTGTGCCTGAAAATGGGGACCGTGGATTGATGGACTCAGAGGGCAGTGAAGCTGAAGGACATCGTGGAATTCAAGCAAAGGAGGAGCCCATCGAAGATGCATAACCACAAAAATGTAGTGGTAGCTCTCTCGTTTTTTGTTTTTTTGGCTCTTGCATGGGATGGAACCATCATATCCTTTTTGTAATTAGCCTTCTGTTTCTGAAGTCTTTATATCTAAATATAATGTAGGATGTTTATATTTTTTTCTTCTCCTCCGTTGAAGGTGCCATGCTCCTGGAATGCTGCTAAACATTATCTAAATACATTTATTGTGCCTTCATTTTATTGGTGGATTTTGATTAAAAAAAAGGAATAAAAATCAAATATTTGAATAAAAACAAATGATATTGTTTATAAATATTAAATAGGTTTTAATTTATATGGTAATATCTTAAGGCGTTGACGATAAATTCTATAACGAAAGTGATGATTAATTCGAAGCTTTACTCGTTAGCCAAATCCTATTTTTATTTATTTTCCATACGAAGCTAATTATCAGTAGCTGTATTACCTTTTCTATAATTAATTATCCTTCATTAATCAATTATTACCTCTCTATGATTTCATGTCTTCTCTTTATTCTCTCTCTACATAAAAATATTACGATAATTATTAAACCTCCTTTGAATAAAATTCTTATCTAAAAAACCCATCAATATATTTTTCCATCTTAACCCCAAATTAAAATATTCATTTAAAAAATACAGAAATATTTAATGATTTTATGTTGAAAATATTTTGTAAGATTATATATCTCTAATGTTACATTTTCAATTTTTATGCTATGTATACAGCTGTGTTTTATAATATAAATTATACTTAAATATATGATTCAATATTCTTTTTTTTTTCTTTAAACTAATCAAATACAACTACAACTAGAAAAAAAAAGTGTCTTCTTAAATAATTGTCTAAATAATGGTTGCAATTTGAAGAAACCGATTATTATATATTATATAATATTATTGTACACACACACACATATATATATATATATGTATATATATATATGTGTGTGTGTGTGTGTGTGTATATGTGTATATATATATATGTGTGTGTGTGTGTGTTTGTTTTGCACATATAAATATAATTTCTATCAAAATTGATTTTGGCAATTATCCCTAAAGTATTTCTCAAATGACTTATCTCTTCATAATATCATTAGCAGAAGCAACGATATGAACACACCTCTCCCTTTTAATGAAGCTTGTGAGCAAGGAGTGTTATTATTTTTTCATTTCTTAAATGTCTCAAATGGCAATATTCTCCCATCATCTTCTACCTCTAGCTTCTAGTCAAGCTATTAATTAGCCAAGACTCCATGAAAACTAACAAGAAATGGTTTCAAGATAACCTTAAGAGGTGTAGTTTAACTAAAAAGGTTCTAAATTTTATCTTTAGAGATCATCAGTTCGAGTCCTATAAATTTCAGGGCCACTGAAGACTTACATAGTCGTTAACTTTAGGGCCCGTGAGATTAGTCGAAGTGCACGCAAAGCTGATCCAGATACCCACATTAAACTTAAAAAAGAAATGGTTTCAAGATGAAGGAGAAAATGGAATGAGTCTATTAATAATAAAAAAAAGAAAAAAAACATTAGAGCTTTTGCTTTTATTTTAGGGTGCTTTTTAAATTTAAAAATACATCAAATTAATTTTTTAAAAATATTTTTAATTTATTAATATAAAAAATATAAAATATAAAAAATATTTTCAAATGAAAGATGTTTTGAAAAACACTTTATATTACAATCTCAAACATACTCTAAATACTATAAAAAATCAGTAATAAATGGATTTTTATTAATAATTACTTTGCACGATTTATATATTCTTAAAAATTCTTCAAATTTAAAAGGATTATGAATACAATAATGTAAAAGAATGAACGCATCAACCTAATCATATGATTTCATATTTACTGATTATATTTCTTGACTCAATCGATATAGTCCTCACGTCACCCATTTATAGGATTTGTTTGGCAGTATAGTTGCGGTTGCTTTTCAAATAGCTTTTCGTGTCAAAATACATGCTAATGATGTTTTTTTATTTTTTAAAAATTATTTTTGATATCAGCACATCAAAATGATTTGAAAACACTAAAAACATATTAATTTGAAGTTAATAAAAAAATAATTTTTTTTTAAATTTTATCAAAAACACTTTTAAAACACAAAAACAAACAGGTTTTATAAACAAAGGCAACGAACCAAGATCCTCAAAATAGTAAGCACACGGCAGAAAAATGATACAAAGTCAAAGTATTAGATTAGAAAGAAGAAGTAAATGATTCCATGTTTTTTTTTTAAATTTAATTTTTTTATTTAAATTTAATTTTTTTATTTTTAAATTATGCTGATATTAAAAATAATTTTTAAAAAATAAAAAAATATTATTTTAAAATATTTTAAAATAAAAAATATCTTATTCAAATATTTTTTTTTGATTAACATCAATATCTAGATTAACTTTTATATACCTTAATTAATCTAATAAATTTTAAAATTAATAATCATTTAAATATCGAGTGCCAATCTTGTTAGCCGATCCAAACATTCTTGAACATATGAAAAAGAAGTGTAGTGAAAATTAAAGATAAATGGAGGGGCACTGACGTCACTTCCCACCATCTTGGTTTATCCTCTAGACCACATGAGTTCCTCTCTCCTTTAATTAAATAAACTCCCATTTTTTTTTCTTTCTTCTATTTTCGCAACCCTAAAAAACAGAAGAAAAACAAACCCTTTGTGCCGGGTGTCGTCTGTCTCTCTTCATCGCTTCTTAAAAAAAAAAAAGAAAAAGAAAAAGAAAAAGGAAAAAGAAAAGAAAGAAAATTCAACTCAGCCTGCCTTTCTTCCTTCCTCGTCCAAACGAACGAAAAACCAAACTGAATCTCTGTCCATGTCCATGTCCATGTCCATGTTTTGGTGTCTTGTCTTGTCTTATTATTATTATTTTTGAATTAAATCAATAATCTTCATTCTCCGATTGATTGATTTCCATCTTCGTCCTTCGTTCTTTAAAAAAACTAAAATTAAAACTAAAAAAAAATTCGAATTTGTCGCGCGATTGGACGATCAGTTATCGAGTTCCAATTCGAAGGTTAAAGCTTCGCTTTGCTTGCGATCTCTCTCCCTCTTTCCGTCAATTTCAGGTTTGCTAGGGTTTCTAAAATTTGATCGATTCGATTCAATTACCTAATTGTTTAATTGTTTTAGGGTTTTTCTTGCTTACCATTTCAATTCACTTTCTATTCATTCAATTTTCTATCTTCAATTCAATTCAATTCACTTTGATTATTATTATTATTTTTAAAAATCAATTCCATCAATTACCCTAATTTCAATTTCATCATTTTTATGTGATCAATCAATGTAGTGAGTAGTGGGCGATTCAAAGTAGTGATTTTTTCTTTCTTTTTTAATGTTTTAAAGTCGTTTCCTTTTTGATTTGTTGTTTTGTTTGTTTGGCTGTTGCAGTTGGAGAGCATGATAATTACAAGTAGTAGTAGTAGTAGTAAAAGTAATAGTCAGTTATTGGTGTAAAAAAAAGGAGAAGGAGATGAATGTGCAAGCGCATCTGTCCGGGCAAATCTCCGGGCAGGCTCAGAATCAGTTACAGCCCCAGCAAAATGGGAATCAACAGATGCAGAATTTATCAGCTCCTACCACTGGAGGTGTTGCTGCTGCCCGTGCTCATTCTGTTAATGTGTACAATGCTGAACCTGAGCTTCATAGACATCGCTGGTTTATGCAACAAAAAATGTAAGACTGTCAGTTTCACCTTTACTTCCCATATTAGTTCAACTTGAGCTATTTCAGTAATATCTGAATTTGATTGCTATTGATGTATATGTTCATGTCCGTTGTATTTGCTATTTATAGAAGCATGGTTTAACACACTAAGCTCTGTTTGGTAATGTGTTTTGCTAGGAAAAAGCATTATGCTTCTCAAAAGCGAAAGCACCTGCATCGCTTTACCAAACACTTATGGCTATTGAGATATAGGAAATGACAATTCTAGTTTTTTATTCTAGTACCCAACTTTACATCTATACCCTTTTATTATTATTTTTTTTTATCTCCGAGATGGGAATATCCATGCCTTCTATTACTGACCCTTTTCCTTTATTTTTTACTGTCTTTCTAGATTTTCAATTATATTGCAGAAGCAGTCTCAGCCGGTTGGCGATCAACAGAAACAAAGGTTTAAGGAATTCGCCAAACGATTAGAGGAGGGTCTATTTAAAGCTGCTCAGACAGAGGTTTTTCTCATTCTCTATCTAACCCTTTATTTATGCGTGTATTTAGACTGTTATTTTTGTGTCCCCATTGTCAAGTCCAGAGATATAACTTCATGCTACTTCTTGTAAGAAAGAGGATAAATTGATCACTGAAATAGTGTTCTACTCAAAAAGGCTGAATTTTTGTATCCTAAGAATTGTCTTAAATGTAAACCGCTATACGATTTTTATACAAATTTGCTGGATTTCATTCCTTGATTGTTCTTCAGTGTTTTTTTTCTTTCTTTCAATTTACACTGCAATCAAATCTTTGTTGTAGGATGATTATTTGAACATGAATACCCTAGAGAGTCGTCTGAGTAGTCTGCTCAAGCGCCCCCCTGCGAATAGTCAAAACCAACGGCATCCACAGCTCGTTAATTCTTCCTCATCCATTGGTACCATGATACCAACTCCTGGTATGTCAAATAGTGGGAATTCGAATATGATGACTTCTTCTGTAGATACCATGATGATCTCTTCCAGTGGATGTGATAGCATAGCACCTATAGCTGCCAACACAGGGGGCCTGTTGCCATCTAGTGGCATGCACAATGGTTCCTTTGGTAGACCAGATGGTAATTTGAAGCCTTGTGGCACCTGTAATCTTCCTTGTTAATTGTTGCTTTGTTTACTTTGCGACCATGTCACACAATCTATGCTTGCAGGAAATCTGTCTAATGGCTATCAGCAGTCACCCGCCAATTTTTCCATTAGTTCTGGTGGAAATATGTCATCTATGGGTGTGCAAAGAATGGAAAGCCAAATGATTCCAACTCCTGGATTTAGCAGCAGCAGCAACAACAACAACAACAACAACAATCAGTCTTACATGAATGTGGAATCTTCTAATATCAGTGGTGGTTTTTCGACTGCTGACTCTGCCATGGTATCACAGACACAGCAGCCAAAGCAGTACATTGGCAGTCAGAACAGTCGCATACTGGCAAATTTTGGCAGCCAAATGGGTAGCAATATTAGGACTGGTTTGCAGCAGAAATCTTATGGATTTGCAAATGGGGCCCTACATGGTGGTATGGGGATGATGGGGAATAATATACCGCTTGCTAATGAGCCTGGTACCTCTGAGGGCTATATGACTTCCACACATTATGTGAATTCGCCTAAACCATTGCCACAGCAGTTTGATCAACATCAGCGACAACTAATGCAAGGTAACCTTCCTCTCCACTTCATCCTCATTTTGAAGTTTTATCATGTCATAGTAACTTCAGAAATTGTTATTTATTTATTTTTTTAATCTTTTTTTTTTGGAAAAAAGAAACATCTAATGGCAGATGAATCTCTTACCAGGTGATGGATATGGGATGAGTAATGCTGATTCTCTTGGATCTGGAAACATATATGGTGCTGTAACATCTGTTGGATCAATGATGAATGCCCAGTCTATGTCCAAAACTAACTCTTCTCTTGTAAATAATCAGTCTAATTTGCATGCCCCTCATCAAGCTGGACATATAAAGCTTCAATCACTTGATCAGTCTGAAAAGATGAATTTCCAGTCTTCACTTCAACAGCAGCAACTTCAACAACATCCTCACCAACAGCAACAACTTCGGCAGCATCCTCATCAATTTCAACAGCAGCAACTTGTTCAACAGCAACGTTTACAGAAGCAGCAAAGTCAGCAGCATCAGCATCTGCTGAACAATGATGCTTTTGGTCAGTCTCTGCTCATATCTGATCCTAGCAGTCAAGTAAAGCGTGAGCCTGGAATGGAGCACCATAATGATGTTTTGCACTCACAAACCTCAGACCACTTTCAAACATCTGAATTGCAAAACCAATTCCAGCAAAATGTGCTTGGAGACCATTCTAGGAATGCGCAGAATCCCCCTCATCCAGACCGACAGCATGACATGAGCTCATCATTGACACAAAATTCACAGCAAATGCAACAGATGTTGCATCCACATCAGTTGGTTTCAGAGTCTCAAAATAATTTTAATGGCCTTTCTGTTGGGACACAATCAGATTCAGCATTGCCAGGTCAATGGTATCCACAATCTCAGGACCGGACTCGCATGCCAGGGAGCATTTCACATGAGCAGCATGTCCAAGAGGATTTCCTCCAGAGAATATCCGGGCAAGGTGAAGCCCAGTGTAATAATTTAGCTTCAGAAGGATCCATTGTCAGCCAAACAGTACCTCCTAGAAGCACATCAGAGCCCCAAAATTCAAATGGTGTCACCTATAGATCTGGAAACGCTAACCGTGACCGGCAATTTAGAAATCAACAGAAGTGGCTTTTGTTCTTGCGGCATGCCCGGCGATGTCCTGCCCCAGAAGGTCAATGTCCTGACCCCAACTGCACTACTGTCCAAAAGCTGTTGAGGCACATGGACAGATGCAACTCCACTCCATGCTCATATCCCCGATGCCAGCATACCAGGATATTGATTCATCACTTTAAGCACTGCAGAGATTCAGGTTGCCCTGTTTGTATTCCTGTTAGAAATTATCTAGAGGCACAAATAAATATACAAATGAAGGCCCGCACTCTTCCAGCCTTAGATTCTGGTTTGCCAAGCAAAGGCAGTGATACTGGAGACAATGCAGCCCGATTGATTTCAAGAACTCCATCAATTGTTGAAAGCTCTGAAAATCTACAACCTTCTCTAAAACGCATGAAGATTGAGCAATCTTCCCAAACTCTTAAACCTGAGATTGAAGTTTCTGTCATATCAGCATCTGCAGTCAGTGATGCTCATGTAACCCTGGATGTCCAGCACCAAGATCACAAGCATGGTGATAATTGTCTGCTGGTTAAGTCTGAGTACATGGAAGTGAAGTTGGAAGTACCTGCAATTTCTAGACAAGGAAGTCCTAGTAATAGTGAGATGAAAAAGGATAACGTGGATGATGTCAGCAGCCAAATGCCTGCAGATGAATCCATGGTACATGATGAGCCTGCCAGTTTAGCTAAGCAGGACAACGTTAAAGTTGAGAAAGAAACTCATCTACTTAAGCAAGAAAATGCTACACGCCCTGCTGAAAATGCAGCTGGAACCAAGTCTGGGAAGCCAAAAATAAAGGGGGTATCATTGACTGAACTGTTCACGCCTGAACAAGTGAGGGAGCATATTATAGGCCTCAGGCAGTGGGTTGGCCAGGTAAGCTTATGCATCTGTTTTTATTCTTCTCATTCCATTCTTTCGAGCTTCATCAGTGGGATGATCTCTACAGTAAATAGCGTTTTCCCAGACAAGTGTGATATTCTTGTTTAAGCATGAAGCTAGAAGCTACATTACAAAGCTATAATTACCTTCCCGCTATATTTTATGGTGTATTTTAATATTCAGATCTTTAATCTGTCTTCCCATTTTGTCAATGGGAACTGTACTGTTCAGGAATATTTGGTCCTGAATGCTGTCGAGAACTTAGTTATGTTTATGTCTATGTTCATAGTGAATGAGTCTAAGCTCTTTGTATTTACTCAATGTGTGATCTTTTTGAAATTTCTTGTTTTCTGCTTCATGTGCTACAAACCTTCTGTTTTGCCCACAAACTTTTCATAACCAAATATTTGATCTAACCTACAGGATCTTTTACTGTTAGTAATATGGTTCTCTTTTGCATGTACAAGGGATTTAAAATTACCATCTGTGCCGAGTAAATATATTGGTTGGATGATAACAGTTTTTGTTTTTCACTTTGATTTGTACAGAGTAAGTCAAAGGCAGAAAAGAACCAAGCAATGGAGCATTCAATGAGTGAGAACTCTTGTCAATTGTGTGCAGTTGAAAAGCTTACTTTTGAACCACCACCAATATACTGTACACCCTGTGGTGCTCGCATTAAGCGGAATGCAATGTTTTATACTATGGGAGCTGGTGATACACGACACTATTTCTGTATTCCATGCTATAATGAGGCTCGTGGGGACACTATTGTTGCTGATGGGAATGCTATTCCAAAGGCAAGACTCGAGAAGAAGAAAAATGATGAGGAGACTGAAGAATGGGTGCGTTTATCTTGTCTTGTATCTGTCCTCCTGCTACATGACAGTCTCAAACAATTGCTTTTACAATGTACTCTTTGATTCTTGTGCAGTGGGTTCAATGTGACAAATGTGAAGCTTGGCAACACCAAATTTGTGCATTATTTAATGGTAGAAGGAATGATGGTGGGCAAGCTGAATATACTTGCCCTAATTGCTACATAACAGAGGTCGAAAGAGGAGAGCGCAAGCCTTTACCACAAAGTGCGGTTCTGGGGGCTAAAGATCTACCTAGAACAATACTCAGTGATCATATAGAGCAGAGGTTATTTAGGACACTGAAGCAGGAAAGACAGGATAGGGCCAGGGCACAGGGGAAAAGTTTTGATGATGTGAGTTACACATCATGCTGTGTCCCGTGATGTTTCTTCTAGTAGCTGATTTTTAAAATCAACTGAGTTTATTTTTATACTGCTAACATATGGACTAGTAATAATTAAATTATGATTGCAGTGCATGTTATATTGAAAGAAGTTTAACTTAAATAGGTATATGCTTATGAAATTGTTGTGGTTTATACTTTGTTTCTGATAAAAAAAAATGAGCATGCAAGAAGATTGTTACACCAAGAGTAAAGAGAATCTTGATTTTGGTGCAAGTACTTCATCAGATTTCTATTTGAGTTCCCATGCTCCAATTATTTTTTATATGAATTCCTATACTCTTAAAAAAATGACCATGGAGTCCTATATTCTTAAAGACCATTAATGCATGGCTGTTGGTGCAATCTAATTTCTTTTACCAATCTGTATCTTAGGTTCCTGGAGCAGAATCACTTGTAGTCCGAGTTGTTTCATCAGTTGACAAAAAGTTGGAAGTGAAGCAGCGATTTCTTGAGATATTTCGGGAGGAGAATTATCCAACTGAATTCCCGTATAAGTCTAAGGTTTGCAGGATACCATGTTTGAGTTAAATGTACAGGCATAAGCTTCAGAAAAGCATTGGGTGTTAGTATTGCAGAAATTATTCACTGAAAAATTTTCTTTCAGGTAGTTTTGCTGTTTCAGAAGATTGAAGGTGTTGAGGTATGCCTATTTGGCATGTATGTTCAAGAATTCGGATCAGAAGCTCACTTTCCAAATCAGCGTCGTGTCTATCTTTCATATCTGGATTCTGTGAAGTACTTCAGACCTGAGATTAAAGCAGTGACTGGAGAGGCTCTCCGTACATTTGTTTACCATGAAATTTTGGTTAGTTTTAATTAGTTATTTATCTTATTTTCAAATGATCTGAGGATATGAACAGTTCATTTAGTTAGGAATTGTAATTGGAGTTGTTGGCTATTATACCTGTTTTATTCCGCAGATTGGATACCTTGAATACTGCAAGAAAAGGGGTTTTACAAGCTGCTACATATGGGCTTGCCCTCCGTTAAAGGGTGAGGATTATATATTGTATTGCCATCCAGAAATCCAGAAAACACCAAAATCTGACAAGCTCCGGGAATGGTGAGCAAAATACCTTCTAACTAGAGATTCCATAGGTTGTTTTACTATTTTTCCTGACTTTTTAGTGTGCTTCACTGAATGTCTATTTCTTTCCAGGTATTTAGTGATGTTACGAAAAGCAGCCAAGGAAAATGTTGTTGTTGACCTCACTAATTTGTATGACCATTTCTTCATATCTACTGGTGAATGTAAGGCAAAGGTCACAGCAGCTAGGCTACCCTACTTTGATGGGGATTATTGGCCTGGTGCTGCAGAGGATTTAATCTATCAGCTTAATCAAGATGAAGATGGGAGAAAACAAAATAAGAAGGGAAGTACCAAAAAGACCATTACAAAAAGGGCTCTAAAAGCATCTGGCCAGGCAGATCTTTCTGGTAATGCATCGAAGGATCTGCTACTGATGCATAAAGTAATTCCTATCCTCTATATCTTACAGCTTAATATCATTTTCCAATCAACTGCTGTTTATCATATGTTATTGTATGTGTTACTCTACAATTCCTGCTACCAGACCCTTGGAGCTTGTTATGATGTCCTTATATTAAGCAATTATAATTGATTTTCTTCTTACAAAACTCTATCTCCAGCTTGGTGAGACAATTTGCCCTATGAAGGAAGACTTTATCATGGTTCACTTGCAGCCTTGCTGTTCTCATTGTTGTATTCTTATGGTATCGGGCACCCATTGGGTTTGCAACCAGTGCAAAAACTTTCAGATTTGTGACAAGTAAGAATCTTCAATCTTCACCTGCATTACTGTCTGGTGAAAAATTTATGTAAAATTATTGCAATTTTTTTTGTGTAACAGTAAACAAGAATCTACTGTAACTACTTAAATGAATAAATGCAGAATTAGAGTAGCATAATTCCTCATAAGCTCTCTCTATATATGTATACAAGCTATTTAAGGGCTTAGTAAACAACCTTTCTTTGAAAGGCGTTGGTACAAGTGATTTGGAAATCTACTTATGTGTGTGTTACAACTTAACATGAAGGAAATTAGGGGTCTAGGGTTTTCAATTGAAGAGCTAGGGGTCTTCTCTGTTTTCAATTGATGGCTCTTAAAAAAGTGCTTTACATTTCCTAATTATATGTTCTTTTAGTGATTTTAAAACTACTGATTTCCGTGCTTGTGTTTCCTAAGGTGTTATGAAGTAGAACAGAAACGTGAAGAAAGAGAGCGACATCCCATCAACCAAAGGGAAAAACATGCATTCTATCATGTAAGCTGCTTGGTCCTAGAAACACTTTTATTCAATGTATATTAAAAGGTCCTTATTTGAAGCTCATTTTTGGTGCTGAGTATAAGCATTTTCCTTTTCTTTAACTATGAAACAACACTGTTAAATTCTGCAGGTTGAAATCACTGATGTACCTGCTGACACAAAGGATAAAGATGAAATTCTCGAGAGTGAATTTTTTGACACGAGACAGGCATTTTTGAGTCTTTGTCAAGGAAACCATTATCAATATGACACTTTACGCCGGGCTAAACATTCCTCAATGATGGTCCTTTACCATCTCCATAATCCAACTGCTCCTGCATTTGTGACAACATGCAATATATGTCATCTTGACATCGAAACGGGTCAAGGTTGGCATTGTGAGGTTTGCCCTGATTATGATGTATGCAATTCTTGTTATCAGAAGGATGGGGGTATGGATCATCCTCATAAGTTGACGAATCATCCATCCCTGGCAGAGCGCGATGCACAGAACAAGGAAGCTAGGCAACAGAGGGTTCTGCAGGTACAATACATTTTCTCTGTTCTTTTTTATACCTTTGACTCTTATCTTGAAAATATAATTGCATGTTCTCGGTAAATCTTGCTGCTTCATCATTTGTTAATTTGTTATATATAAAGACCTGTGAACCTGTTGCTTTACTTAATTATATGAAAAGAGTAATGGAATATGCTGTGAAGTTTTTGTGCATTTTCAGGTACCTATTTACAAGTGATTGCAATTTTTCTACTCTTAATAAATTATGTAGACTTCCCTACGCCATCAAATGGTCTATATATTATTTCACGAAGTTACTGCTACTCTTGGTTGGTTCACAACCTAAAGAATCTAAACCAAGAAAGTTCCTGACCTCATCTATGTGTTATGAGCATTTTCTTTCACAAATTGTTCTGTGGAAATATATGAGAAGTTATGGAATTGATAATTCCTCAATGTTCAAGAATCAATGTTAGGATGACTATTTTGAAACTTGATGATTTAACACTACATTTTTTCATCAGCATTTGTACCAAGCCAATAGGATCTAATGTAATTGTTTATTTGACATTGCAGCTAAGGAAAATGCTTGATCTTCTGGTACATGCATCACAATGCCGTTCTCCACATTGCCAATATCCTAATTGTCGCAAGGTGAAAGGTCTTTTCCGGCATGGGATACAGTGCAAAACTCGTGCATCTGGAGGCTGTGTCCTGTGTAAAAAGATGTGGTATCTCCTTCAACTTCATGCTCGGGCATGCAAAGAATCAGAATGCCATGTTCCACGCTGCAGGTTTATGCATCAACCTTATCTTAAAATCTTTAACTTCGTTGGGGTGATATTATATTATAAATTCTCATATATGTATGCGTTTTTCCAGGGACTTGAAAGAACATTTGAGGAGACTTCAGCAGCAGTCTGATTCACGACGAAGGGCTGCTGTGATGGAGATGATGAGGCAGAGAGCTGCTGAGGTTGCGGGCAATACTGGGTAACCTTTTTGTATATAATATGGTTGTTTTTGGAGAAAAGGGGGCAATAGATGAAGTGTGCTGCTTTGAGGGTGCACCCTGCTTGAAAGGAGGCAGTGACCAAAAATTTTCCGATATAGGTGGTG
Source organism: Populus nigra (assembly GCF_951802175.1). Classification (NCBI taxonomy): domain Eukaryota; kingdom Viridiplantae; phylum Streptophyta; class Magnoliopsida; order Malpighiales; family Salicaceae; genus Populus; species Populus nigra. The sequence continues at coordinate 14,934,031 of NC_084865.1, read as the reverse complement.
GTTCATAAGGGGAAAAATATACAATAGTACAACATAGTGGTTTATCATCACAGCTGTTAGGGAATGATTCTTTTATTCATGCTTGGATGGCTCCTACTTTCCTTTCCCTGTGGAGAAAGCAAGTGAAATTCACTGGACTTGAAAGTTTTCCCAGTTCAGCAGCAGCAACAGCTAACTATTTCCCTGCGTCAGAATATATAGGAGTACTGATGCGTGTTAGTCAGTGGCCCAATTTGGTGATTCTTTCATTTTATAATCGATGTATTTTGTTTATGCCATTCTTGTTGGCGAGTGTACTGTACTATGTAATTGTTCTAATCTATTTAAAATGCTTTTCTTACAAAGGAATTGGGGGGGCGGAGATTAGCTTCAAAATCACTAGTCTCCTCTTCTGCTCACCATTTACATGCTTATCCCTTGTTTTCACCTTGATAGTTCAGATACTTGACCTCCCTTTTCTTTTTTGGTAGAATCTCATGTCATGTTGGAAGAGGTAGAATTCTCCAAATTTTCACCAATTCTTTATTTGCTTTCCTTTTTGGTTATTTCCGTTCTGATTTAGCCGCAGTACTGACAAGGGCTCTTATGCATTTATTGGCCCATCAACAGCTGACGTTTCACTCTCTGCAAGCTACGGCCATTTGAGAAAATTCGTTAAAAAAGAAAGTCACTTGAGAAAAGCAATTCAATGAAATAATGAAGGGAAATGCTAGCAGTTGGATACGAAGTGCCTAAAGGAATGGGAGGGAATTGGGATGTGAACGTGGCAGATTTGGTAGCTCTAAGTGCAGCTGCTGGAAAACCTCGAATAATATCCCGTGGCCTTTATCCTTACTTTCTTCTTGTCATTTGTCCTTGTGATTTGCCTCAAATATGAAACAGCAAGCAACCATTAATCTTTTTTGACTTCCTCTGTTCCTAATTTATCATCATTCTCGTCACAATTATCCACTCGTATTAAGAATTAAGAAGAAAAGATGAGAGCAGCAAGTGCGAGTCCAACAACAAATGCAAGTGCCAGTTTAAGGAACACCAATCACTTCAATTTCACATCTCTCCCTCTCTCAACCGTGAAGAACAACAACAAGAAGAAGATCACATTAGTAGTGGTGAGAGCCATCCAGGACAGGAAAGAGGGTGTGAATGAATATAACAAGGAAAGCACAGCAAAGCAGCAGCAACCTCTGAGTTTGGAGGATGTGAACCCAGTTGGACTCGGAAGGAAGTCGAGGCAGATATTTGATGAAGTGTGGAGGAAGTTCTCAGGGTTGGGGCAGATATCAAGAACAACACGTGCAGATGACAAGGAAGCTCTTGATGCATTGCTCATCAGAGAAGGTCCCATGTGCGAGTTTGCTATCCCTGGTGCCCAGAACACCACTGTTCTTGTTGTTGGTGCCACCAGTCGCATTGGCCTCATTGTTGTTAGGAAACTTATGCTCAGGGGTTACACTGTCAAGGTCTTTTTTCTCCTTTCTTTCTTTAATTCTTTAATTATCATTACTTTTGGGTTTAATATTCCTGATTCCTTGATTCTTGCTGTATGAATTGTTTAATGCAGGCTCTGGTGAGGAAGGCAGATGAGGAAGTGTTGTACAAGCTTCCAAGGTCAGTGGAGATAATGATAGGGGATGTGGGTGATCCCTCAACCCTCAAGGAAGCAGTGGAAGGCTGCAACAAAATTATATATTGTGCTACTGCTCGTTCTTCCATCACTGGAGATCTTTTCAGAGTTGATCACCAAGGGGTTTCTAACCTCACCAAAGCCCTTCAGGTAATGACTCAAATTCATTTTTCAACTGAATTGAAATTCCCTTGTCATGTCTATTATCAATTACACAAAACAAAATTGCAGGACTATAACAACAAACTAGCACAACTACGAGCTGGAAAAAGCAGCAAAAGCAAGCTCTTGCTCGCAAAGTTCAAATCTGCACATTCATTGCATGGCTGGGAAGTCCGTCAAGGAACTTACTTCCAGGATGCAGTTGCTTCAAAGTATGATGCAGGAATGGATGCTAAATTTGAGTTCACCGAGGCTGGAGAAGCAGTTTTTTCGGGTGAAATATGTTTTGACATAGTTGAGAGACTGCATTTTTCCTTTACATGTAGTGAAGTGTTGTGTACTTTCTTTAACTCTGTTATTCATGCTGCCTATAGGGTATGTTTTCACTAGGGGAGGCTATGTTGAAATTTCAAAAAAGCTATCACTTCCTCTGGGTTACACTCTTGACAGGTACATGATACATAAATATTAATAGCCCCTTTTATCACTAGAAGCTTGCTAGATTTCCTGTTGGCTTATTCTTTTGCATCCACCTTGAATGCTTATCCCGCTCCTAAGATAAAATTTTCCTTGATGTTAGGTATGAAGGTCTAGTGCTCTGTGTTGGTGGAAATGGAAGATCTTATGTTTTAATACTCGAAGCCGGTCCTTCAGCTGATGCAACTCAATGCAATTTGTATTTTGCAAGAATTAGCACCAAAGTAGGATTTTGCAGGGTAAGCATCTCTCGTACCTTACTCAAGAAGCAATAGGTTTTTTAGTGCTATACAGACCCAGTTTCCATTTCTTCTTTTAGCAGCTTCTGTTTTGTGTAAATGACAGGTAAGAGTGCCATTTTCTTCTTTCCGCCCAGTAAAACCAGATTATCCACCACTGGATCCATTTCTTGTACACACAATGACCCTTCGCTTTGAGCCCCGACGACAGGTTTGTCTATCAGTAGATTGTGAAACTACTAAAGAAATATCATGCTCTTTCATTTTAGAATGCAAAGTTAAATTAGTAGCATGAGATTTCTTCTTCCATTTGCTTTAATTGGTTGTGGTTGTGAGATGATGGTTGTTTTCTTTATTTGCCTTGGGCCTTGATCTCTTGATCCCAGGTTGGATTTTGATTGACTGAGCTGGGTGAGATGCCATTCATAATTATTAAGATTGCCCAAAACTAGATAAAAAAATTGTTAAAGCAACCATGAAACAAGATTTCGTGGAACATCATGATGAACTAGCTATAACTGTTATGAGTAACTATTACACAGAAATCCCTTTTCCATTGAGGAGAGTTCTTCATTTTTAAAATTCCTCTGGAAACATGCTGAAATACTTGACAGGTTCGAGAATTTACATTTTGGTTTTCGCTACATAATTGGTTAAGAAGTTGCTTGAGAATTCAGTCTAAAAGCTTAAGCCATAGGCCAACAGACACACGTACATACTTCGTGCACGACTAGTATGTGTTAACAATGTCATCTTTGCTAGTTATGGCTTCCTTTTCAAGTCCTATGACATTGTTATATTTCCTTCACGGAATTGTTTATTAGCATGACTCTGAGCATTGTTATCACTATGATTTGGTTTTACCATTACAATAATTTTTTTATAGTGAATGTTCTAGTTCTTTTGTTTTTTTTTTGCAAGAATTGGAACATTGCTATTAGATTTTCTATTTCTTGCATGGATTGAAAAATTGGGTTTTCCAAAAAAGATGCTGTCTAAAGGATTTTTTATGGTGTGGTTTTGGTTTACAAGTGAGCACCTTGTGGAGTTGCATTTTTTTTTGTCCAGCTATGCTGATTCTATTCAATGCGCAGAGACCTATTGAAGGACCTGCAGGAGTGAAGCAAGACCTGAGAAGCTTTAAGCTTATATTGGAATATATAAAAGCATTGCCTGTAAGTGCTGCTGTCTGCTGCTCGAAAAACATTTAGATAATCTTTTCTGTTCTAAGAGATATACATGGGGAGTGAAGTTTTTCCCTATTTATTAATACTATTATAAACGTTGTGCAGACTGGGCAAGAAACAGACTTCATCTTAGTTTCATGTACAGGATTAGGTGTAGAACCCACAAGAAGGGAGCAAGTTCTGAAGGCCAAGAGGGTTAGCACTATTTTCTGATCTTGTTCTTTCTGTTTCTTTTCTTGCCTAGTCACGTTTGTGATCAAACATTTCCAGGCCGGGGAAGACTCACTGAGGAGATCAGGACTTGGATACACAATCATTCGCCCTGGTCCCCTAAAGGTAAATCTAACATTCATTTGCCACTGCGTGGGGGAAAGAGGAAGGAAAATAAAAAGACAGCAGTGGATGATTGGCTGCTTTTGAGATCAATAGTACCGGCATTGCTGATATACTTTTTCTTGGTAGCTTAATGTTGATATCCTACAACCTCGTAACTCAATATCAAAATACCTAGTGGTACTTTGACATCGTGCCTAAAGTTTTCCTAAAGAAATCTCAGTGGACAATTATTCAAGTTGCTTTATCTTTAGCAAATTAGATGTTTGAACCGTCCTAGCCCAGCCTCAACATTGACAAACATAATGAAAGGTTACTTTTCGCAGGAGGAGCCAGGTGGTCAACGTGCACTCATATTTGATCAAGGAAACAGGATTTCTCAAGTGAGAATTAATTACCCTTCTGCATAAAAGAGTACATTATTGAACTTAAAAGGCCCATTTGTGTACGCAGCCAACCACGTTTCAATCTTCGGCTGGCATCAAAAAGCACAAAAAATGATGTTTTTTTGCAGCCAATGGCAGTTTGAAACGCGGTTGGGCACATAGACAAACACACACTTCAAGACCCTAATAAGTTTCCCTGGATCAGGGAATTAGCTGTGTTGACGTGGCTGATATCTGCGTGAAGGCATTGCATGATTCGACCGCAAGAAACAAGAGCTTTGATGTGGGTAACATTCAGTTTAGGTTTGATATTTGCTAAAGGGAGATGGAATACTGAATTCTGATTGTGCAGGTCTGTTATGAATACGTCTCTGAACAAGGGAGGGAGCTCTATGAACTTGTAAGGAACATATAACTATAAATCATAATAGCTTTTAATGCCAGAAAATAAAACTATCACACACACACACACACGTACTTTTTTTCCTGGGAGAGAATTTAACGATAACATGTGTATTTCTTGTGCAGGTGGCACATTTACCAGACAAAGCAAACAACTATTTGACACCAGCACTGTCTGTCTTGGAGAAGAACACTTGATTGAATATGCTCCATCCAAGGAAATACCATACCAGTTCCATACTTGCTCCCAGTCTTGAGGATTTTTTTTCTTGTCCAACATCTTTTTACTTGTAATAAAAACATATCCATTTCTGTTTCCTATGCTATGATTCGTGACTGACTGCCATAACAGTTTTCTTACTGTATATTCGTGTCTAGACCCGGCAGATATAGTAAAATGTATATTTCAGGGCTAAATGATGTGCAAGCTGATGATCTTGATTGATAAAGCAATGCAAAAACATTGATGGTTCATTTGATGGGTAGGGTAGATAATGCACAAAATAAATATCCCGATTTCTGACAGAATCATCGACTACTCAGATTTTGTGAAAAAAAACTTGTTCAAGTAATAGTTTGCTCACCAGGGAGGGGAAGGGTCAGTCAACTGGACAGGTAAGCTTGGCTTGTTTCTGTGCACTACAAAACTTAAACCGGCCGGTAAACCCTAGTGAAATGGAACAGGAACATGTTATATATTCTGTAGCCACGTTATGAAATGGGGTTAACTCAAGTCAGTCTTGCTTTACATGACTTTTAGCTAACAAGACACAAAATAGACAAAGTGGAATTAATGGCAGGAGGATCAGTGCCATTTCCAGGCCACAGAAATTTTGACAGGTGGATCCGACGGGGACACAGGATTAGTGTTGAGAAAGCACCCCACATAGCCAACACTATCTTATATTGTAATTGTAAGTTGTAGATAAGGAAAATTTGAGACGGCTTGGCTTAGAAGTGGATGGTCTCATCAAAATTGACTGTATGTGTATGTGTGTGTGCATCAAGATCAGAAGGGTAGCTAGTTAGCATAATGCTAATTTATGCCCCAAGTCCAGTGGTTTTTAATACAACAAGCACATCATCCTATATTCTTGCCGGAGCTGTCAAAAGCAGTAGCAATATCAACAAGAGCACAGGCTATCTCACCAGAGGCAGCGGCAGATTCAGCATGACCATTACGAGCTTGTTTGCTGCTGGCGCAGTTTTAGCCTCAGCAGCTGCAGGAGCAAGTGTTGAGGCACCCCAACAACAACAACAACAACAAGCAGAGACAGAGACTCTATCGAACATACCACAAACACTGTCAGGTGGGGAGTGTGCATCAGTATCTCCTAAGGATTGCAAGAAGGCTAGGATCCAACGGCCCAAGTCAAGGAAAGCAGAGTCATGCACTATCAAGTGTGTCACCACTTGTATCCGGGGCGGTGAAGGCTCCCCTGGAGAAGGCCCTCTCAATGTTAGAAGGTTTGTTCTACTTAGTTTTCGATTACTGTATAGCATTTACTTACCTACTGCTTGACATTTTAGGTTAAAATAGTTTCAATCTTTTGCAGGCCTATAGTGGTTTTCAAGCAAGGATTCCGAAGCCGTAATTACTGGTAAATGCTGAACATAACAAAGAATATTTTAATTTGTTCTTGTTTAACCTCTAACAGTAATACAATACACATTTAGTAGAGTTTTATTGAATTGATTAAAATTAACTTTTGATTTTGCATTCTTTCAAGTAGTAGCATTTTATGTGTCTTCCCTGTTGTGCAGTTTGGTGGAGTGCTCCGATATTTGTAATTTGATCGGAGATGCAGATGATGGACCTTAATTTGTAAATTCCTTTCTCTCAATTTGAAATACACTCAAGTCTTCTTCTTTTTCTTTCAATATACAGAGGTAGAACTAGAAGCTTATGTTCATGTTTCATATTTATGTTCATTCAAGCTCTCTATCTCAATTTCAACAAAAGATGTTTAGGTTAATCTAGATGTATCATCTTCCTTACTATTTAGGAAGATTTCTTGAGTTTGAATGACATAATAACAGTTTTTCTTGAGGATATTGCAAATGACACAATAATTTAGGAACTAGCGAAAATCAATATGAAAATTGGAAGTGGAATCACCTGTTCAGTTTCAATCCGGCTGAGTTAAGGGAAGAAGAGTATGGCATGCAGGTCAACCAAGTTGCTCATAGCCTCACCACACCCTGTATATAAGAGGTAGAAGACATTGATTCTATCAGAGTCCTTATTAAAGACTTCAAATTTCGAAAAATTTGTCAATCTATTTGGTTTTTGTCGCACTTGGGTGTGCGGCATAACAGAATGGTAGCATCAAGTAATCGTTACCTCAATGTTTGGTTCATGATTACTAAAAAATTTGAGTGTACTGGTAATATATAAAATTTTAGGATAAAAAATTAATTATAATTAGGGAAGGTATTAACACTAATATCGCATTTTATCTAAAACAAGCTGTATTTTGAAATCTAATATTTCAAATTTATTATGTGTTTGTATGCCTAAATAAATTCTTATAGAAAAAATCTATATAAGTGTCTTGACAGAGTTTATCTATCTTGGAAGACAAAAGAGTTTTTCATAACTCGTATATTATGGTAAAAAAATACTCTCGATTAAAATTGATGAATACCCAAAATAATTCTAAAAATTTTCTAGTCAATTTCTGATATTTAAATGCCAGCCTATTTGTATGTCTAATATTTATACTAGAATCTTGATCATTAATTTTTAATAATTAAATTTTTTAGTGTTATTGAAATATTGACCAAATTCTTAAGGAATTTTACAAACTTGTTGTAAATTCCACAAAAAATGCAAAGAAATATAATTATTTTTTAAACAATGCTAAAAACATTTTTTTTCTTTTTTATAAATAAAATGCAATTTTTGTATGGATTGAGCTGCATGCAATAAGCATAAATTTTTTTTTTGGTTATATGCAATTAAAACATTGGATTAATTAATTTTTTATTTTTCCTTTTTTTAACAATTATTCAACACAAAATAAAATAAAATGCAAACACACACATCCAAAAATTACATATGTTTACAAACCACCAAGAATTCAAATTCTAACAATAATTTAAAAACACATTAAAAATTAAAAAATTAGCAAAATGGTCCTCCCAAGTGTTAGAAAAAAATTGGAGATATTGCTAGAAACATAGGAAGCACACTGGAAGATTTTGGGATAGTCAAAACAATGGTGACGTATGGGTCTCACGCGCCACCGCTATTAGGGGCGCGTGTAGGTGATGCTTCAACATCTTGGGAAGCGCATGCTGCCATGGATCAAGCAACTCTACCTCTCCTTTTCACTCCTATGCTGACAGAGTAACAAAAGGGAACCTGTGAAAGCAAGAAAAAAACACAACCAACTTCAGTTTTTTTTCCTCGCTTTTAGATTTGTTTATCTCTCACTATTTTTTTTGAAATGATCATTGTCGTTGCTACCACAAGTGGAGTATCGTGTGTGGAGAAGGTCAGTTCGATGGTTGTGGACGGGTCATCAGTTCACGATTGGAAAGAGAGAAAAAACTATTAGCAGTGGTATTCATAGCGGCGATGTTATTGGAGCTAACGTTGTCAAATCTATTGTTGGTGGAGGTTGCTATGATGTTGAGGAGCTGATGCTTACTGGTGGAGGAATGTCGTTGACGGTGATGATAGGTCGATTTATGGTGGTTTTAGATGGATAAATGAGAGGAGAAAACCATGAGTTAGAGGTTTGCACAATGAGGGGGCTGCTCACGATGGTTGTGAGCTGTGGTGAAGAGGATAAAGGGCTATTATTAGCTCACAATAGAGGATGTTAGTCATAGGTTGCTGAAGGAGGTGGTGTAGGAGACATCGGTTTTGTGTGCCTGGTATTGTTGAGCTTTTTTCTGCTGCTGCTCCTCTGCTGGCACAGTGAGGAGAAAAAAATGAAGGTCATAGATTGAAGCTGTTGGCGATGGCTTTGAGATTGGATCGTTGTTGGTTTTGGTTTGAGAGAGGAAGGAAACAGGTCTATGAATGTGTAGTTTTTTTTTGTGTAACTGGCGGCTAGGTTGATGTATAATAGGGCTCGAGTATTTTTTGTTGTATGTGGGGATTTGGAGAGTGTAAGTTGGAGAGAGTTCTTTTTTGATATTTTTCTGTTAGTCTTTCTTATCCTCTCTCCTAAACATTCCATTTCTTTTGTGTTAAACATCCACGTTGACTTAAAAAGCACATTAACAACTAAACACAATGAAAATATATATTTTTTTGTAATTTTAAATTCTTTGAAAAAGACGTTGAAAATGATGCAAATATGCCATAATATGTTTTTTAGGTTTTTATTGTTTTTTTTTTCTATTTGTTGGTCTTTTTCAAAACAAAATAAAAAACAAATGGTTAAAAATTAAGTTGCAACAATTTTGATAAGGAAACCAAACAAACAACAACAACTATTAGGAAAGTGTATTGCTGCTGCCTCCAATTTAGTAGAGAAAATGGCAAGAAACCTAAAAAATGACATCCTTTTAACTCTGATGTTGATTATTGCGTGGAGAAGATTGACCATAATCGTCCATTTTATATGGAGAGCAATGTGAATAATTCCTTTTGATGAGTCATAATATTTGGTTAAGATTTTTATAAACAAAAAATATCTTAAAAAATAAAATGGGTCTAGCATAACTGACTGTTAAGCCCAAGATAGCCCAGGTCTGGCAAATAAGCTGTCCGAAGGCAAATGAACTCCGACATATTTGGATAGCTTGTGTGGCCCACTCCAATCATTGTTCATAACCTTTCTTGGTATTGTTGGGTTCATCATGTTGATATCTTTCCAATAGTACCGATGGTATTGTTATAGGAGTTTTGGTGTGACTTCAAAGTCTTTTTCTTTATTTCTTTTCTTGTTTCTCTCTCTCTCCCCTCACCTTTTTCTTTATTGTAAATTGTATCAACCTATTTTTAATTTTAGAGAGAGTTGCAAATGACACTTGTGACTCACGAGTCGAAGATGTCATTTGCGACTCTCTAAAGTATGCTACTTTTCTAAATATTTTTCTGTATTGTGCTATTTTATCCCAATTTTTAAGTGCTAAAAACCAAAAACACTTCATTTTCTGTGCATGCATTGTCATGTGGTCTCAAACCTCGAAGCTTACCACTATAATCACACATTTGGTGAAATAAGATGGCAAGATGGTTAAAAGGGATACATGTGAAAAAACTAATGAGGTCCACCCTTTCTGATACAATCCAGGCAAGGTCAAATTCGGATTTTAACGTAAAAAGTGCACCTATCAAGTTTTACGGCAACAATTATAATTTTTAATCCGACCGTTGGATCGAGCTGTAATTTTATGTGGCATCTTCTGACATGTTTTTCTATATTGGGCTAAAATTTCAGGTCAATCGAAGTTCAGAAAGACATCTCAATACGGGTCAACAGAGGCTATATGAATTTTGTTATTTACTTCCTTTTGACTTGTGGACTTCCTATTTGGCTATGATTCTTTTCCTAAAAAGATATGGCGGCTTATTTTGAAAATCTACTAATTCTACAAAGATCTTTAATGGGCTGTAATATAGTTTCCAAGTGTGGCAAGGATTCATAATTATTTCAAAATCCTTTTCTTACAAGGATTCCTTATTCATCCTAGCTACAAAAAGGAAAGAAGACTTCAGAATAAATTCTACCTTCATATCAGATTTCCTAGTCTATTTGGAACTTCTTAATGGTGACAAATCTGATTCTAGCATATTTAGGATGGTAATTTTCAGATTTTTATTATTTTCTTCTTAGTCTTTGGGTTATTATTACTTATTTGGGTCAATTGTAAGTGGACTTAATATCAGTCCACCCAAGGGGGACCCATTAGGGTTTATTTAAGTCTAAAGTTAGTATAAATAAAGGCATAACCAGACATGTAAGTTAGACAATTCAGATTAATAAAACTTCTTATTTGCCACACTTTGTGTGTGTAAGTGTTGGTGAGATAATCTCCCTTCCATGATTCTCTAAAGAATTGAAAAACGACTTATCGAAGAACAACTGTCTTCGTGGCGTCATCCTTATACTTCTCGTTCGCGAATCAATATTTGTTGGGTGGGGGTCTCCGTTTCTAATAGTGTTGGTGCCTAGGTACAAGTTATCTTTGTGTCACACTCATATCAAACCTGATTTACTTGGCTTTCCAGAAATTAATGTCTTTGCGTGTGGGTTGCATAACCATGTGATCACGAGGTCCGCATCATTTTCAGAAAAGACTAATGAGGTCCACCCTTTCTATAAGGAGTTTTTCTCTTTTTAAGTTAGAATATTAACTTAAAAGTTTTGGCAGAATAATACTATTTGAAAAAGATTTGGTGAAATAGTACATTGTCACGCTTAAGAATAGCGACATTTACTAAATATTGCTATTTTTAAATGTGACAAGATAATTGTCACGCTTTAAAATAACAACCTTTAAACACGTCACATTTCTGAAGCGCGACAACTTAACATGTAGCTTCACTGTCAAACCTCTGGCTCAACTGATTGGCCGGTTGATCCAGTTATATGAATTGATCGACTATTTCACATAAAAATCATAATGTACATAAGTTTTATTAGTCAAAAAATATATATTTGTTCAACTTGTGGACTAAAAAAAAACTCCAATTAAAATCTAAAAATGTTATTGTTCATACAATACTTGTCCTCGGTTTTTCAGTGTCAATGATGTAGTCAGGCTTGCAATAATAGGTGATTCTAAGCAATGAGATGCAGATTTGCCACAACTAAATGAGGATCTCCCGAGATAGATTTCATGGATAGCCTAGTATATGTATTCATGGACCAGTGAGATAGTTCTAGATTCAAGAATAGTTCTAGTTACATCAAACTAAAATAATAGCCCAATAAAATTATACTTTTTTATTTAATTATTAAATCACGTTTAAATTTTTACCAGAATTTTCAGAGAATATATCAGTCGTCGGACTTATTTTGTAAGTGCTGTGGTTATCCTGGCCCATCCTATGCCTTCCTGACGCCATCTCCTATGCCTTCCAGCTCATAACAACGTTGGAAAGAACATGTATAGTGTTTGAGAGATTTCGAACAACCTCATCACTTCAATTAAGATTTAATTAGTATCGTCCATCCAGAGGTATGTTATCTATGTATGATGGGAATTAGCCAACATGCATGGCATCCAGATTAATAAGTGGCAGCACTCCCTTATACATACATAGAGAGGGCATGTAGGACCGGCCTGAGTTAAATGCCAGACATGCCTTAATTAATTAATTTTTGTAAGAACACAGTACTTTTTTTTATTTAATAGTAAATATATTCTCTGATAGATTTATTCATTAAGCCAAACTAAATATCTATTTGGGTTTTAAAAAGTTATAAATTATAGCTTTTTTTTTTAAAAAAAAAAACACATGAAAAAGCTGTTGATGAATTAATTTGGAAGTATTACTAGACATTTAAAAACCATACGTACACACATAAGAAGCAAAAGCAGAAGCAAATTTGTTTTCTAACAGGGTACCTTCTTAGCAACTACTCCAATATTTAATTTGCCTATAAATATTACGCCGATCTCAACTCCCTAAACCACCTCTCAAACACTCCTAGAACTGGAAAACCCACAAGCTAGCTATCATTCACCTTTCTTTCTTGCTCTGTATATACTATTATATATACTAATTATTTCTTATAGCTAGCAAGCTAAGGAAACAAACATACATAGAAATATATGGGTGCTACTGGAGGAGATGATCATCAGGCGGCCGGCATGTTCTCAGTGACCGTGACCGAGAAGGAGGTGGTGGCAGCAGTGCTACCATTGCACGAACATTGCCTACCACTCTCCAACCTTGACTTGCTTCTTCCTCCACTTGATGTGGGTGTTTTCTTTTGTTACAAGAGACCAACGTCGTCGACCTTGACGATCAGCTCATCCTCACCAGCTACTAATTCTTACAATTTTCAGTCCATGGTTGGTGTTCTGAAAAAGGCCATGGCCCAAGTCCTGGTGTCCTACTACGCCTTTGCCGGAGAGGTTGTGGCTAACTCTGTGGGTGAGCCTGAGCTGCTGTGCAACAACCGAGGCGTGGACTTTTATGAAGCAGTTGCAGATATTGAGCTTATGGACCTCAATTTGTATAACCCTGATGATAGCATTGAGGGGAAGCTCGTGCCCAGAAAGAAGAATGGGGTCCTTGCTGTCCAGGTCTGTTCTATACGTACACACGCCACTACGTACTTTTTGTTTCTGTCGGATATGTTGGATTCTTTTTATAATTGACTTATACTTTTTTTGAAGATATAATTTATAAGGAAAGAATCTCACTTCAATATATAATCCAGGAAACTATACATAAATTACTAAAACTGCTCTTTGTTGATGCGTATAACATAATTTCGATCCTTTTTATGTTCTTAAGAAAACACAATCGTTCATGTTTCAAAACTCATTATTAATTTTGAAATCAATGATTTAATTATGAAAGATTATTAAATTATGATTATTCAATGATTCAGATTCTATAAACATGATGGACGTCATAGATATCGTTTAGTTACTTTCTTTTTTAGCATAAAAAGTTATATTCTTTTAGATTGCATTTGTTTTTCTTTTCTTTTTTTGAAATAGAAAGAACAAAGTTAATGAGAATAAAAAAGCATGATTAAATTATGTTTCAATTCTCATAAAAACACAAAACTAGTTAGCACTTGGTTTGACCTTGACATGTCTAAGTCTCCGGAGATGGATCCGGCATGGTCGAGTCATCGTCACGACAAGCGATAAAGAATAAGAAAAAAAAATAGAATTGAACAGCGGAGATATTAATTGCACAATGCTCCATATGTGCTTGTGGTTTTGCAAATTAAAGGTTTCCTCGCTGCAAATTTGCAGACCATTCATGAAAAGCAAAATTCTGACGGTAAAGAAGGGGGGAATTTATATATTTCATTTGAGCTTGCTGCGCGCAAAGGCGCACGCAGACATTGACATACAGGCATAGGCGGAGGGATGTACAAGGCTGAGGAGGGCTGTAGCCAATAAATCCTGAACTTCAGTATCTAAAATTCTAATTTACACACAAATGCAGTAATTAAATGCAGCAATTAATAAGTTTTGAAAAAAAAAAATTTAGTGCTCTGATGGGTCTCAATTAAATTTTACTTAATGTATTCTCATAAAAAAAAAACCCCGATTTAGCATTGCTAATCCCATCTAATATTATTTAAAATTGTAAAATAATTCTTAGCAAACAATCAAAATGCATAACTCATTAAAAACCTAGTTGAAATATTGAATTTTTTTATTAAATTTTTATATAAATAATCTATCTTTTATCCAACAAATTGATAAGAATATCTTCATGAAAAATAATTAAATTATATTCTTTCTTTTATCTTTAATATTTTAAAAAATATAAATTTATTTTGGATTTCACATACATAGACTAAAAAATTTTAGTCGATATATATTATGGTATTAAAAGCAAGATGTTATTAAATATATTAATCTTGGTTCGGTTAAAATTTAAAAAACTAACCAGTTTTCTCGTGACATCCATTAACTAAATCTTGTTAAAATATTTATTAAAATTTAATTATTTTATATTGTAATTTATGAGCTTTTACAATAAATTCTCTTATAAAATAGAAAAGATAAATATTAATCGGGAAACTCGTTGTACTTAGTTATGCTTTAGAACCTAAGAACAACTTTAAATCATTTAAAGTTGATGCTATTTGCTAAGAAATTTTATCATGAAGATTTCAATTAACATGAGATGTATTATTTGAGATCTCGGATATATCATTATTAGATTGATGTGATTCATTATAAGAACTTTTAAAATATGTCTACCATTTCTGAATTATGTCAAGGATTAGTTAAAATAAATAAGTCACGATAGTACTATCATTTGATTGACAAGTTGATTTGTCTTATTTTAACTTTGTTTATTTTCATTGCCACCATAAAACGAGCATTTTCAGCAACAAAACATGTTAAAACTGTGTTTTCACAATAAAATAAAAGATGAATTTTTAGCATATTTTATGATGATTTACATTGAACGAGAGCTTGCTGAAGATATTGATTCAGATTCAACCAGGGTGCAACTTCGATAGTGTAATTTATTTTTATTTTTTTAATTTTATGTACTTTAAATTTGAATTAAAATTTTATTATTAACTTAAAAAATTTATATATATAAGTTAATAATTAATCTTGAAAAATAATTTATATATATCTACTTGACAGCACAGGACAGGAAAAACTCCTAGCTCCACCCTTGATACAGGGCTCTAGAAATTTATGTACTTTAACCTCACGAACTAATTACATTACAAACTATTTTCAGGCAACGCAACTGAAATGTGGCGGTTTGGTGGTGGCGTGCACGTTTGATCATCGCATTGCAGATGCCTACTCGGCCAACATGTTTTTGGTGTCATGGCCAGAGACAGCTCAATCTAAACCAATATCACTGCTTCCATCGTTCAGAAGATCCTTGCTAAACCCAAGACGTCCTAGTTGCGTGGACGCTTCTTTGGACAACATGTACGTGCCCGTCTCCACACTGTCACCTCCCAAAGAGCCTGCACCTGATGCTGATCAACTCGTAAGTCGCATATACTATGTGAAAGCAGATGACCTAAATCAACTACAATCCCTTGCTAGCTCCAAAGGGAACAAGAGGACAAAAATGGAATCATTTAGTGGATTCTTGTGGCAATTGGTTGCCAAGTATTGTGCTATAAAAGATGATAACAACAACAATGCCTGCAAGAAGATATCAAAAATGGGCATCGTTGTGGATGGAAGGACTAGGTTAAGTAGTGATCTTGAAAGAGGGGATGTAATGGAAGCATACTTTGGAAATGTGCTATCCATCCCCTATGGTGGCAAGACAGTCCGTGAACTAATTGAAAATCCATTGAGTTGGGTTGCAAATGAGGTCCATGATTTCTTGGAAAATGCAGTGACCAAGGAGCATTTCTTAGGGCTGATTGATTGGGTGGAGGCTCGGAGGCCAGAGCCAGCTGTGGCCAAGATATATTGTGGTGGTGGTGATAGCGACGGGCCGGCTTTCGTCGTCTCCTCCGGGCAAAGATTCCCGGTCTCGAAGGTGGATTTCGGTTGGGGTGTGCCTCTTTTCGGGTCGTATCATTTTCCATGGGGTGGAACTGCTGGGTACGTGATGCCCATGCCAAATCCAGCAGGTAATGGTGATTGGATGGTGTACATGCACCTGTTCAGAGGGCAGCTGGAGTTCATCGAGACAGAAGCTTCCAATTTCCTTAGGCCCTTGACTTGCAGTTATCTACGTTGCCTAACTGCATCATCAAACTAGCTAGATAGCAGCTATCGATCTGGCTACGATGTTGTAATTAATTATTATTATTACCATGCTTGGATGGATTGTGCTCCCTGCCTGAATTCAATATCGATCACCACCCGTTGGCTTTCTTAATTTGTCACTAAATTTATATATAGCTAATTAATTAATATATTTGCCTTAGTTTTCATCTAATTCTAAGGGATGGTCAAGTAATTAAAAAGCTTTATCTCCATTCTTTAATTTATTAGACTCGAACCTTAGAATTAATTATATCTAATTAAGAAATCTCATTTAATCGATCTTGATGAATGTACGTATCAAATTGATGCAAATAAATAATGTATTTTTAAAAGTATTCAAGAAAAAAGTAATTCCAACTAATATAAAAACTAGCTTAATTAAAAAAAACACCTAATTTATCATTGATAAATTTTTTAATTATGTGTATACACACACACGCTACCTATGTGTATACACACACACACGCTACCTAGCTATACGTAACCTTAATTTATCTTCAATTTGTTACTATAACAAATCAAAGCAGGCTGGCTCGAATATTTTAGATCTCTTAATATAGAAGAAAAGGAAGAGCATAAATGTGATGTTTTGAAAATAAATTAGTAGGAAAGGGCAACCAAGCCCTTGGTGGCTTAAAGAGTAAGTATTATTAAATGAGGGGTATTGTGGTAATTGAATAATAGTTGATAAATATAAATAGGAAGAATAAAAACAAAAGGAACAAAAAGAGAGAGCTGTGTTTTTTGAGAGCAAACCGTGAGAGAGAAGGGAGAAGGAAGAAGAAGAAGAGAAAAGAGGGAAAGATAAGGAAAGGAGAAGAGAATTGGAGGAAATAAGTTTAAAGGTAAGATTATGTATAAATGTGTGTTCTTTAAGCCTTAATTTCTGTTTTGATAAATGTTAGGGTTTTGAAGATTGTGTTTTGGGTTTGATTGATGAATTAATTGGAATGTTATGGGTTGATTGTTGTGGGTAATTGGTTAATTAGTTGATTGTGAGAGATTGAAGGTAAAGATAATGATTTTGAGTTATGATTTTGTTTGAATGGTGAAATTATTTTAGAAATTAGAAGATGACAGTAGGTAATCTGTGAAATTCTGGGTTTGAGGTTGAAGATGATGAAAATTCAATTTGGTCCCTCAATTTGTGAAATTACAGTTTAGTCCCTAAACTTTGGGAAAATTATAATTTGACCCTTAAGTGTATATTGAGACTTTGGACAGTGTTATTATGAGGTTAAGGATGATGAATCTCAGTTTGATAATTGATTGGGAATATTTTCAGTTTGGTCCCTCAATTTCGGGAAATTACATTTTAGTCCCTGAACTTTATGAAAATTACAATTCGGTCCCTGGTTCGTTCTAGACAGAATTAAGGATGGTTTATGGGTGAAAATTCAGTATAGTTATGTATTTTCCAGATTGGTCCAATTTTGGTAAAATTACGTTTTGGTCCTTGTTTTGGAAAATTATCGTTTTAGTCCCTAAACCTAGGAGACTAAACCTGGTTTTCATTTATGCATTGGAATCTTTTATTTGTGTTGCTTTTGAGTATATTTCCTATATTTATTGTAGGTTCTCCTAACAATCCTCAATAGGATTTCGGGTCTTTTCGTC
The DNA here is from genome assembly GCF_951802175.1 of Populus nigra. NCBI lineage: Eukaryota > Viridiplantae > Streptophyta > Magnoliopsida > Malpighiales > Salicaceae > Populus > Populus nigra. Next base: position 14,916,234 of record NC_084865.1, on the reverse strand, counting down.
TGACATTCCTTTTAGTTCTATACTTCCGGGTGAGTGGGATAATCTTTAATATGCATATATGATAAGTAAATATGTATGTTGATTATATAATGAGTACAACTCGTTAATTTCTTGAATAATTATATATGTTGCTTATTTTCCGAGTACTCATTTATTCTTGAATTTGCACTCGCAATCTGTCAAAGCAAATTCTATTTGATATGATATACGTTTCTTTGATGATTATGTGAATATCTATTATGCCTTGATATGTGACTTGTCAGTAACTCCATGCTAACGGAGAGTAGTTAGCCTGTGTGCACATAGTATTCTGTATACCTAGCTGGTGAGAGAGACATCAGCCTGTGACGACTGATCATCCCACAGTGATCACCTTCGAGTGTCATCTGGTCACCTTCGGGTGTCATCTAGTCACTTTTGAGTGTCATCTGGTCACCTTCGGGTGTCATCTGATCTCTGACATGTAGTCCATTACGTTATGATGATATGTTTAGTATGTATATGTATATGTATATCAAGATAAATGATCTTGCGAACTATTAATATCAAGAATATTTAAAATGTATATTAATTATTATTCCCTCACTGAGTTGGTTGAACTCACCCCTCATTCTTAATATTATTTCAGGTTCTTAGTTTCTGATAGTAGGTGAACCTTGTTGAGTGTTCCTGCTTCTTGAGTTTTGGGTCGGTATGCCTTGCTTATCTTTCAAGGCTATTTGATTCGATGTCTAGGCGCTCCACTATTACCTTGTTTTAATTAAGTTTGGATTTTTGACAATGTAATGAGTATTATGGATTATTGTTTTTGTTTTAATTACTGATGAGGAGTTTTTAACTATCTTTTGGTTTTATCAGTTTTGAATAATATAATATTTCTAAAGGTTATGAAATGCTGCGTATTTTTGAATAAATTATTTTTTTAATATGTCCGTTTTGAGGCTTAGCCCAGGAGGGGTGTCCTTCTGCCACCGCTCCTGCGTTGCCGGTCATGGACCCGGGATTCGGGTCGTGCCAATAAATGTATTTAATTATTATTTGGACACTCCTCAGATCCCTCAAACTCCAAGTTAATCATTAATTACTGGTAACTTCGATCATTATCATCCTCCTAATTAAAGAAACGCCGGCATATCATTTTCCAATCAACTGCTGTTTATCACATGTTATTGTATGTGTTACTCTACAATTCCTGCTACCAGACCCTATGAAGGTCCTTTACCATCTCCATAATCCAACTGCTCCTGCATTTGTGACAACATGCAATATATGTCATCTTGACATCGAAACGGGTCAAGGTTGGCGTTGTGAGGTTTGCCCTGATTATGATGTATGCAATTCTTGTTACCAGAAGGATGGGGGTATGGATCATCCTCATAAGTTGACAAATCATCCATCCCTGGCAGAGCGTGATGCACAGAACAAGGAAGCTAGGCAACAGAGGGTTCTGCAGGTACAATACATTTTCTCTATTCTTTTTTATACCTTTGACTCTTACCTTGAAAATATAATTGCATGTTCTCGGTAAATCTTGCTGCTTCATCATTTGTTAATTTGTTATATAGGAAGACCTGTGAACCTGTTGCTGTACTTAATTATATGAAAAGAGTAATGGAATATGCTGTGAAGTTTTTGTGCATTTTCACGTACCTATTTACAAGTGATTGCAATTTTTCTACTCTTAATAAATTATGTAGACTTCCCTACGCCATCAAATGGTCTATCTATTATTTCACAAAGTTACTGCTACTCTTGGTTGGTTCACAACCTAAAGAATCTAAACCAAGAAAGTTCCTGACCTCATCTATGTGTTATGAGCATTTTCTTTCACAAATTGTTCTGTGGAAATATATGAGAAGTTATGGAATTGATAATTCCTCAATGTTCAAGAATCAATGTTAGGATGACTATTTTGAAACTTGATTATTTAACGCTACATTTTTTCATCAGCATTTGTACCAAGCCAATAGGATCTAATGTAATTGTTTATTTGACATTGCAGCTCAGGAAAATGCCTGATCTTCTTGTACATGCATCACAATGCCGTTCTCCACATTGCCAATATCCTAATTGTCGCAAGGTGAAAGGTCTTTTCCGGCATGGGATACAGTGCAAAACTCGTGCATCTGGAGGCTGTGTCCTGCGTAAAAAGATGTGGTATCTCCTTCAACTTCATGCTCGGGCATGTAAAGAATCAGAATGCCATGTTCCACGCTGCAGGTTTATGCATCAACCTTATCTTAAAATCTTTAACTTCGTTGGGGTGATATTATATTATAAATTCTCATATATGTATGCGTTTTTCCAGGGACTTGAAAGAACATTTGAGGAGACTTCAGCAGCAGTCTGATTCACGACGAAGGGCTGCTGTGATTGTTGATGAAATGTCTTAAAAAGCTGCAGAAGACCAGGAAGCTGTGCTGTTGCCTATTGAATGTATTTCGTCAATGAAGATCTCTGCTGAAGACCAAGATTTTAGGAATAAATCATTGATCATATCTGATCTGTTGTTCTGCAATGTTTTTGAATTTTGAATTGTCTTTGTTTCCAAGTAAAACTCTAACTCTATTTAAAGAGTATTTTAAGATTAATAATATTATTCTTCTACAAATTCTTCTTTACGTCTGTTTTGCATGCACTTGTGTTCTGCAACTAAAGAATTATAACCAACAAATTGGTATCAGAGCAATAGATTTTCTTGAGGGACTTGTGAGTTGAGAGAAACAAAAACATAAACCAAATCAAACCACAAACACAACCAAAAAACACAAAATGGATTCTGAAACAATCATCTCACATGGTTCACCACCAATCTTCGATGGTGAAAACTATGAAACATGGGCCATCAGAATGACAGTGCATCTAGAGGCGCTAGATCTCTGGGAAGCTGTGGAAGAAAACTATATTGTTCCTGACTTGCCTGCAAATCCAACTATAGCCCAACTAAAGATCCACAAGGAGAAGAAGATAAGAAAATCCAAAGCCAAAGCTTGCTTATATGCTGCAGTATCAAATACAATATTCACACGAATCATGAATTTGGATTCTGCAAAAGGTATTTGGGATTATCTTAAAAAGAAATATCAAGGCAATGAAAGAACAAAAAATATACAGGTTCTTAATTTAATCAGAGAATTTGAAATGCAGAAGATGAAGGAAACCGAAAACATCAAAGATTATGCTGACAGATTGCTAAGCATAATAAACAAAGTAAGATTGCTTGGAAAAGAATTTTCTGATGACAGAATTGTGCAGAAAATACTGGTCACTATGCCTGAAAAATATGAGTCTAAGATCTCTTCATTAGAAGAGTCAAAAGCCTTAACCAACATTTCTCTTGGAGAATTAACAAATGCACTGCAGGTACAAGAACAGAGAAGATCAATGAGACTGAAGAATCAATGCAGGGAGCTTTTTAAGCAAGAACTCAATATCAAGGAAGAGGCAAAGACAAGAGATTCATCAAGAAGAAAAATGTTCAAACGTACAGAAACAAGGTGGAAACATTTCCACCATGTACCTACTATAAAAAAAAAAATCATCAGCCGATCAAGTGCTGGTGGAGACCAGATATCAAGTGCAAGAAATATGGACAGATTGGACATGTTGAAAGAATCTGCAGGACACAACAACATGAAGAAAAGGTGAATCCTGTGGCACAACAACCTGAAGAGGAGCAGCTGTTTGTTGCATCATGTTTTTCAACAGGAAATAGTTCGAATGATTCTTGGTTGATTGATAGTGGCTGCACAAACCACATGACAAACAATTAGGATTTGTTTAAAGAACTTGAGAGAACAACTATTTCCAAAGTTAAAATTGGAAATGGTGATTATATTGATGTCAAAGGCAAAGGAATTGTTGTCTTAAACAGTTTGTCAGGTTTGAAGTATATTTCAGATGTTTTATATGTGCCTGACATTGATCAAAACTTGCTTAGTGTTGGACAACTTATGGAAAAAGGTTTCAAATTAAGGTTTGAAGATCAATGGTGTCTGATCAAAGACAACTTGGGCAACAACATGTTCAGGGTAAAAATGAAATCAAAAGGTTTTACTTTAAACCTTATGGAGAAGGAGCAGAGTGTGTTTTCTGCAAAAACATGCAGTGACGAATTGTGGCATAAAAGAGTTGGACACTTTCATCATGCAGGGCTTATGTATATGCAAAAATATACTCTTGTAAAAGGAGTACCATAAGTGGAGAACAGGTCAGCAAACTGTGCAGCATGTCAATACAGTAAGCAGGTCAGAAAACCTTTCCCTTATGCAACCTGGAGAGCAACACGAAAACTTCAGCTGATACATACAGACATTGGAGGTCCTCTGAATACAGCTTCACTGAATGGCAGCAAATATTATATCATCTTCATTGATGATTATTCCAGGTTTTGTTGGATTTTCTTTCTTAAATTCAAATCAGAAGTTGCTAATGTGTTTTGGAAGTATAAAACATGGGTGGAAAACCAAAGTGGGTGCAGGATTCAGACATTAAGATCAAACAATGGAAAGGAGTATACCTGTGGGAGATTTCAGCAATTCTGTGATGAATCCGGAATTGAACATCAGCTTACTGCACCGTACACACCTCAACAAAATGGTGTAAGTGAAAGAAAAAACAGAAGTATTATGGAAATGACTAGATGCATGTTGCATGAAAAAGAGTTGCCAAAGAAATTATGGGCTGAAGCTACAAATACCTCAGTGTATCTGCTGAACAGAATGCCAACCAGAGCCTTGTAGAAAAAAACTCCTTTTGAAGCTTGGTTTGGATACAAACCAGACCTGCAACATTTGAAAATTTTTGGTTGTATTTGTTTCACTCATGTACCACAGGTGAAAAGAGATAAGCTGGATAAGAAGTCAGAACCAAGAGTATTCATTGGATACAGCAGTCCATCAAAAGCTTACAGAATCTTCCAGCCTTAAAATGGAAGAATTCTGGTAAGTAGAAACGTTAACTTCATGGAAGATAAGCAACGGAAGTGGGAGCAACCAGAAGAAAAGCTGGAATCATCAACAGAGACGCAAGAATCTCCAATCTGGAGATTATTAATGACAACATTGACGATGAACCAGTAAGAGGTATAAGATCATTAGCTGAAATTTATGAAAGTAGCAATATTGCTATCTGTGAACCTACAGAATTTGAATAAGCAGTAAAGAAGAGTGAATGGATTGAAGCAATGCAAGAGGAACTTAGAATGATTGAAAAGAATGATACATGGGTGCTGATGGACAAACCTTTACACAAGAAGGCCATAGGAGTCAAATGAGTTTATAAAACCAAACAAAATGCAGATGGTTCTATAAACAAATACAAAGCCAGATTAGTTGTGAAGGGCTATGCTCAAGTGTTTGGTGTGGGTTTTTCAGAAATGTTTGCACCAGTAGCACGCTTGGACACAATCAAATTACTACTTGCAGTTGCTGCACAAAAGAATTGGAAAGTTTATCAGCTGGATGTAAAATCTGCGTTTTTAAATGAATACCTGCAGGAGGAGATTTACATAGAGCAACCAAGAGGCTTTGAAGTCAGGGGACAAGAGGAGAAGGTCTACCTGCTGAAAAAGGCTTTGTATGGCCTCAAACAAGCTCCTAGAGTATGGTATAGCAGAATTGATGATCATCTACATAAACTTGGCTTCGTTAAAAGTTTAAGTGAGGCAACGTTGTATGTAAAAGGAGCTGATGCAAACTTAATTATTATATCTGTTTATGTTGATGACTTACTTGTAACAGGAAGTAATAAGACACAAATTGAAGAATTCAAAGTAGAGATGTTTGATGTGTTTGAGATGACAGATCTTGGGTTGATGTCTTACTTCATTGGAATGGAGGTGAAACAAAGTGGATGATGGAATCTTCATATGTCAACAGAAATATGCTAAAGAGATATTGAAGAAATTTCACATGGAAAGCTGCAAGAGCACAAGCACACCTATGAATCTGAAGGAAAAATTCAGCAAGAATGATGGAACAAACAAAGCAGATGAAGGTCAGTATAGAAGTTTAATTGGATGTTTAATGTATCTTACATCTACAAGATCAGACATTGCATTTGCTGTGAGCTTGCTATCACGTTTTATGCATTGTGCAAGTGAATTGCATCTTCAAGCTGCAAAAAGGATAGTAAGATACGTCAAAGGTACAATAAGCTATGAAATAAAATACTCTCATCTTCAGAATTTCATGCTGCATGGGTACTCTGATAGTGATTGGGCAGGTTCTGTGGACGACATGAAGAGCACCTCAGGCTACTGTTTTAGTTTTGGATCAGGCATGTTTTCTTGGTGTTCAAGGAAGCAAGATAATGTAGCTCAAAGCACAGCTGAAGCTGAATATGCAGCAGCTACTGCTGCTGTCAATCAACCATTTTGGATAAGGAAAATTCTTGCTGATCTGCATATGAATCAACTGGAACCAACAAAGATTTATGTTGACAATCAAGCTGCAATTTCTATTGCAAATAATCCTGTGTTTCATGGCAGAACTAAGCATTTCAAAATCAAGTTATATTTTCTAAGAGAAGCACAGAAAGAAGAAGAAGTTACTCTGCTATATTGCAGAACTAATATTCAGATTGCAGATGTTCTAACAAAAGCTCTTCCAAAAGCAAGTTTTGAAGATTTGCAAAGAAAGCTTGGTATCTGTTGCTGTTAAGACAAAGAGGAGTGTTGATGAAATGTCTTAAAAAGCTGCAGAAGACCAGGAAGCTGTGCTGTTGCCTATTGAATGTATTTCGTCAATGAAGATCTCTGCTGAAGACCAAGATTTTAGGAATAAATCACTGATCATATCTGATCTGTTGTTATGCAATGTTTTTGAATTTTGAAATGTCTTTGTTTTCAAGTAAAACTCTAACTCTATTTAAAGAGTATTCTGAGATCAACAATATTATTTTTCTACAAATTCTTCTTTACGTCTGTTTTGCATGCACTTGTGTTCTGCAACTAAAGAATTATAACCAACAGTGATGGAGATGATGAGGCAGGGAGCTGCTGAGGTTGCCGGCAATACTGGGTAACCTTTTTGTATATAATATAGTTGTTTTTGGAGAGAATGGGGCAATAGATGAAGTGCTGCTTTGAGGGTGCACCCTGCTTGAAAGGAGGCAGTGACCGAAAATTTTCCGATATAGGTGGTGGTTCATAAGGGGAAAAATATACAATAGTACAACATATTGGTTTATCATCACAGCTGTTAGGGAATGATTCTTTTGAGATCAATAGTACCGGCATTGCTGATATACTTTTTCTTGGTAGCTTAATGTTGATATCCTACAACCTCGTAACTCAATATCAAAATACCTAGTGGTACTTTGACATCGTGCCTAAAGTTTTCCTAAAGAAATCTCAGTGGACAATTATTCAAGTTGCTTTATCTTTAGCAAATTAGATGTTTGAACCGTCCTAGCCCAGCCTCAACATTGACAAACATAATGAAAGGTTACTTTTCGCAGGAGGAGCCAGGTGGTCAACGTGCACTCATATTTGATCAAGGAAACAGGATTTCTCAAGTGAGAATTAATTACCCTTCTGCATAAAAGAGTACATTATTGAACTTAAAAGGCCCATTTGTGTACGCAGCCAACCACGTTTCAATCTTCGGCTGGCATCAAAAAGCACAAAAAATGATGTTTTTTTGCAGCCAATGGCAGTTTGAAACGCGGTTGGGCACATAGACAAACACACACTTCAAGACCCTAATAAGTTTCCCTGGATCAGGGAATTAGCTGTGTTGACGTGGCTGATATCTGCGTGAAGGCATTGCATGATTCGACTGCAAGAAACAAGAGCTTTGATGTGGGTAACATTCAGTTTAGGTTTGATATTTGCTAAAGGGAGATGGAATACTGAATTCTGATTGTGCAGGTCTGTTATGAATACGTCTCTGAACAAGGGCGGGAGCTCTATGAACTTGTAAGGAACATATAACTATAAATCATAATAGCTTTTAACGCCAGAAAATAAAACTATCACACACACACACACGTACTTTTTTTCCTGGGAGAGAATTTAACGATAACATGTGTATTTCTTGTGCAGGTGGCACATTTACCTGACAAAGCAAACAACTATTTGACACCAGCACTGTCTGTCTTGGAGAAGAACACTTGATTGAATATGCTCCATCCAAGGAAATACCATACCAGTTCCATACTTGCTCCCAGTCTTGAGGATTTTTTTTCTTGTCCAACATCTTTTTACTTGTAATAAAAACATATCCATTTCTGTTTCCTTTGCTATGATTCGTGACTGACTGCCATAACAGTTTTCTTACTGTATATTCGTGTATAGACCCGGCAGATATAGTAAAATGTATATTTCAGGGCTAAATGATGTGCAAGCTGATGATCTTGATTGATAAAGCAATGCAAAAACATTGATGGTTCATTTGATGGGTAGGGTAGATAATGCACAAAATAAATATCCCGTTTTCTGACAGAATCATCGACTACTCAGATTTTGTGAAAAAAAACTTGTTCAAGTAATAGTTTGCTGACCAGGGAGGGGAAGGGTCAGTCAACTGGACAGGTAAGCTTGGCTTGTTTCTGTGCACTACAAAACTTAAACCGGCCGGTAAACCCTAGTGAAATGGAACAGGAACATGTTATATATTCTGTAGCCACGTTATGAAACGGGGTTAACTCAAGTCAGTCTTGCTTTACATGACTTTTAGCTAACAAGACACAAAATAGACAAAGTGGAATTAATGGCAGGAGGATCATTGCCATTTCCAGGCCACAGAAATTTTGACAGGTGGATCCGACGGGGACACAGGATTAGTGTTGAGAAAGCACCCCACATAGCCAACACTATCTTATATTGTAATTGTAAGTTGTAGATAAGGAAAATTTGAGACGGCTTGGCTTAGAAGTGGATGGTCTCATCAAAATTGACTGTATGTGTATGTGTGTGTGCATCAAGATCAGAAGGGTAGCTAGTTAGCATAATGCTAATTTATGCCCCAAGTCCAGTGGTTTTTAATACAACAAGCACATCATCCTATATTCTTGCCGGAGCTGTCAAAAGCAGTAGCAATATCAACAAGAGCACAGGCTATCTCACCAGAGGCAGCGGCAGATTCAGCATGACCATTACGAGCTTGTTTGCTGCTGGCGCAGTTTTAGCCTCAGCAGCTGCAGGAGCAAGTGTTGAGGCACCCCAACAACAACAACAACAACAAGCAGAGACAGAGACTCTATCGAACATACCACAAACACTGTCAGGTGGGGAGTGTGCATCAGTATCTCCTAAGGATTGCAAGAAGGCTAGGATCCAACGGCCCAAGTCAAGGAAAGCAGAGTCATGCACTATCAAGTGTGTCACCACTTGTATCCGGGGCGGTGAAGGCTCCCCTGGAGAAGGCCCTCTCAATGTTAGAAGGTTTGTTCTACTTAGTTTTCGATTACTGTATAGCATTTACTTACCTACTGCTTGACATTTTAGGTTAAAATAGTTTCAATCTTTTGCAGGCCTATAGTGGTTTTCAAGCAAGGATTCCGAAGCCGTAATTACTGGTAAATGCTGAACATAACAAAGAATATTTTAATTTGTTCTTGTTTAACCTCTAACAGTAATACAATACACATTTAGTAGAGTTTTATTGAATTGATTAAAATTAACTTTTGATTTTGCATTCTTTCAAGTAGTAGCATTTTATGTGTCTTCCCTGTTGTGCAGTTTGGTGGAGTGCTCCGATATTTGTAATTTGATCGGAGATGCAGATGATGGACCTTAATTTGTAAATTCCTTTCTCTCAATTTGAAATACACTCAAGTCTTCTTCTTTTTCTTTCAATATACAGAGGTAGAACTAGAAGCTTATGTTCATGTTTCATATTTATGTTCATTCAAGCTCTCTATCTCAATTTCAACAAAAGATGTTTAGGTTAATCTAGATGTATCATCTTCCTTACTATTTAGGAAGATTTCTTGAGTTTGAATGACATAGTAACAGTTTTTCTTGAAGATATTGCAAATGACATAATAATTTAGGAACTAGCGAAAAAAAATATGAAAATTGGAAGTGGAATCACCTATTCATTTTCAATCCGGCTGAGTTAGGGGAAGAAGAGTATGGCATGCAGGTCAACCAAGTTGCTCATTGCCTCACCACACCCTGTATATAAGAGGTAGAAGACATTGATTCTATCACATAGTCCTTATTAAAGACTTCAAATTTCTAAAAATTTGTCAATCTTTTCGGTTTTTTTCGCACTTGCGGGTGTGCGTAACAAAAAATTAGGATAGAGAACTTGTCATCTAACTATTTGGATGATAGTTACTAAAAGATCTAAATAGACTAGTTTTATATGAAATTTTAAGATAAAAAACTGGTTGTGATTAGAGAAGATATTAACACTTTCAGTGCACCCTACTTGAAGTAGGCTGTATTGTGTGGTCTATATATAGTTTAAAAGTATTGATGAGTTTCTAATCAATGGTCCATCTTTAGCTTAGAATAAGGATTTATTCTAACAAATAAATCTGACATTTCAAATTTATTAAATGCTCGTATGTCCAAATAAATTTTTATGGGAAGAATCCATATAGGTGTCTTGACAGAGTTTACCTATCCTAGAAGGTGAAAAAATTTTCTACAACTCGTATATTATGGTAAAAAATACTCCCAATTAAAATTGATGAATACCCAAAATAATTTTAAAAATTTTCTAGTTAATTTCTGATATTTAAATACCAGCTTACTTGTAGGTCTAATATTTATACTAGAATGTTGATAATTAATTTTCAGTAATTAAATTTTTTAGGGTTATTGAAATATTGGCCAAATCCTTAAGAAATTTTATGAACTTGTTATAAATTCCACAAAAAATGCAAAGAAATATAAATTTTTTCTAAAATAATGCTAAAAACATTTTTTCCTCTTTTTTATAAATAAAATGCAATTTTTGTAGGGATTGAGCTGCATGTAATAAGAAAAAATTATTTTTTTTGGTCATATGTAATTAAAACATTGGATTAATTAATTTTTAATTTTTTTTCTTTTTTTAACAATTATTTAACACAAAAAAAATGCAAACACACAGACACACACACCTTTTTTTCACTAATTACTCACACATAAAAAAATTACACATGTTTACAAACCATCAAGAATTCAAATTATAACAATAATTTAAAAACACGCTAAAAATTCAAAAATTAGCAAAATGGTCCTCCCAAGGGATGGAAAAAAAATGGAGATATTGTTGAAAACATAGGAAGCACACTGGAAGATTATGGGATAGTCAGAACAATGGTGATGCGCGGGTCTCACACGCCAGCGCCATTGGCGGTGTGTGCAGGTGATGCTTCGGTGTCTTGGGAAGCGCGTGATGGCATGGATCAGGAAGCTCTTCCTCTCCTCTTCACTCCTATGCTGATGGTGTAATGAAAGGGAACCTGTAAAAGAAGAAACAAACACAACAAACTTTAATTCTTTTTTCCTTCTTTTCTCTTTTTTAGATATGATTATCTCTCATTATTTTTTCTTCAAATGATCATTGCCGCTGCCAACTCAGGTGGAGCATCGTGTGTGGAGAGGGCCAGTTCGGTGGTTGTTGATATGTCATCGGTTCATGGTTGGAAAGAGAGAAGAAATCATTGGCGGTGGTATTCATAGCGGCGATGCTGTTGGAGCTAGCATTGTTGGATTTGTTATTGGCGGAGGTTGCTGTGATGTTGAGGAGCTGATGCCTGCTGGTGGAAGAATGTGGTCAACGGTGATGGTGGGTCGATTTGTGGTGGATTCAAATGGATAAATGAGAGGAGAACACCGTGAGTTAAAGGTTTGCACAATAGGGGGCTATTCACGATGGTTGCGAGTTGTGGTAAAGAGGATAAATGGCTATTAGTAGCTCACAATAGAGGTTGGCAGTCGTGGGTTGCTGAAGAAGATGGTGGAGGAGACACCAATTTTATGTGTCTGGTGTTGTTGAGCTTTTTTTTTTTTTATGAAAAATGAGGGTCACAAATTGAAGTTGCTGGTGATGGCTTAAAGGTTAGATCGTCGCTGGTTTTGGTTTGACAGAGGAAGGAAACAAGTCTATGGAAGTGTAGTTTTTTACTTGTGTAACTGCAGGCTAGGTTGAGGTATAATAGGGCTTGGGTTTTTTGGTGTATGTGGGGATTTGAAGAGTGTGTGAGCTAGATAAAGTTCTTTTTTGGTATTTTTTTGTTAGTTTTTTATCCTCTCTCCTAAATATTCCTCCTTTTTTGTGTGTGTATAACCATCTATTTATTGATATTTTGTTTGCCTTTTCCCTTCAATTGCTTGGTCCACAAGCAATCTAAATTTTCTTTGGTCTCTCATTTTCTTCTTTTTCACTTCTGGTCCCTTTGCTCATTTATTATATTTTTATTTTTCTTATTCTTTTGTATTTTGATTTTTTTTAAAAGGACAACATCAACGTTAACTCAAAAAGCACGTTAACAACTAAACATATTGAAAGTAGATTTTATTTTTTTTATTTTAAATTCTTTGAAAAAGACATTGAAAATGATGCAATATGCCAGAACATGTTTTTTTAGGTTTTTGTTGTTTTTTTCTTTTATTTGCTGTTTTTTTTTAAAAAAATTCAAAAACAAAATGGTCAAAAATTATGTTGTAATAATTTTGATGATGAAACCAAACAAACAAACAAACAACAACAACAACCATTATCCAGATAGCCAATGGACAATATGAAGAGTGTATTGCCGCCGTCTACATTCTAGTAGATAAAATGACAAGAAATCTAAAAGATGACATACTTTTAACTAATGTTGATTAATGTGTGGAGAAGATTGACCATAATCATCCATTTTATATGGAAAGCAATGTGAATAATTCCTTTTGATGAGTCAAAATATTTGGTTAAGATTTTTATACATAGAATTTTTTTAAAAAAAAATCAAATGGGTCTAGCCCAATCTTAAAGAGAAGAAATCTAAGTACTCAAGCTTGACTAACTACCAAGTATAAGTTCTTTGAGTAACATATTTGCCAAATCCATTTTTGTTTTTTAAGATTTTTTATATTTATAAAAATCTATAATAAAAAATATTGACTCATCAATTACATGGATAAAAATGAGATCAGGGGTTTGTTAATTAATAATTAACTTGAGCCTTGATAATGACTTTAGTGAAGCAAATGAGGAAGAAGTTAGTGATACATAAGGTTCCTTTTGTTGAATGCCTTTATCTTTTTCATGTTGTTCATGATTGGATTCTCCCTTTTCCTTAGCCTCTTTTGCCGCCTCATCCACCATTTGCATACATGTACATAAACGTTAAACCATTTTCTAAAAACACGTGTGTGTATGTGTGTGTGTGTGTGTGTAGACATTCATTAAGATTATGATTCAACTGCCGAAGAAGTTAATATAGTAATAAAACAAGAATTCGAGAGACTTGTAGTAGAAAGATTAATGATCATGATTAATGCACTTACATTTGTAGTGATAGCAGACAAGAGTAAATAAGGCATAATATCAATAATATGAGTCTTGATATGATTCAAGGCATCCTTGGTGAGGCCATGAGCAGTAAAAGTTGCATCTTTAACTACAATCTTTAACAAGTGACGAGTAGTTTCTAAGGCATCAGCTGGGACTGTAGTAACACTCAACTTCTCTAATAACCTCTTATTTACCACTCCAAAATGTCTTTTTATCTACACTGTTTGAAGAAAATTAGTGTAGTAAAAGCTTATGGACAACAATGCAAAATAACAAAACTAAAAAACAAGAAGAAAATTTGAGACGAAGGAATATTTCATTAAGTTTTTTCTCTTCTATACACATTTTCTTTCTATTACACTTATGCTATATGTTTCTGATTACAAGCGTATTTATAGATCTAAAGTCCTAGACAATTAAGGAATTATAAGAAGCAAAGGAAATCCTATTCTGAATAGGAAAATTAATTTTGCCGACTTAATCGGTTGACTGGTTCTCAACCAGTAGATCGATTCATTTAATTCAACTGGTCAATCATTTTTTAACCGGTAGACCAATTCCTCTATTTTTTAAAAAAACTAGAAATCATGTTTATGTTTAACATCCTCTCTTAAACTTGATTTCTCATATCTCTTAACATATCTCTCATTTTGGCAAAAACATCATGTTTGAGTGGTTTAGTCAAAATGTCCGTGACTTGGTCTTGGGTATTCACATACTTGACTTTAACTTTCTTATTTGTAATGCAATCTCATAGGTAATGAAATCTTATGTCGATGCACTTACTTCTATCATGAAACACAAGATTCTTTGCTAAGGCAATGACTAATGAGTTATTCATATAAATTTCTATAGGCTTCTCTTGTGACATTCATAATTTTTTCAATAATATTTTTAGCCATATAGGATGAAAAACACATGTTGTAACAACTATTTATTCAGCTTCACAAGTTGATAATATGACTATAGATTTCTTTTTTGAACTCAATGTGAATGTTGTGTCTCTAATATAGAAGACAAAACTTGTAATGCTTTTTTTTTATCATCCAAATCTCCATCCAAATCATTATCATTATAATCTACAAGATCAAATTTGTTAGAGTAACCATAGAATAAACCAAAATCTATGGTACCTTTGATATATTAAAGAATTCACTTCAAAGCTTTGAGATGTGTCATAGTTGGTATCTCTATGAATATGCTCACAAGTCCTTGTCCAAAGAGAATATCCAAACAAATGCATGTCAAATATCTCAAACTCTCAACTAGGCTCTTGAATATTGTAGAGTTTATCTTCTCTCCTTCATCATTATTTGACATATTTACTCTACACTCAATTAGAGCATTTATTTTTACATAATTCTCTATCTTGAACTTCTTGAGAATATTTTTTACAAACTTCTTTTGACTCATAAAGATTCCATCCTCTCCTTGTTTGATCTTAATCCCTAGGTAAAAGGTCAAGACCAATATCTGTCATCTCAAACTCCTTGAACATTGATTGTTTGAAGTCTCCAAACATCTTTGGATTATTGCCTGTAAAGATCAAGTCAAATACAAACGTATAATAAGAGTATCATCACTCTCTTTTATCTTCATATAGATAGCATATTAATGGGGGCATTTTACAAACCCATTCTTCAAGAAACAACTATCAATTCGACTATACTAAGCTCTAACCCATGGGTTGCTTCAATCTATACAAGGCTTTGCTCAACTTTAATATATTGTCTTCATGTCCCTTCACTTCATAACTCATGGGTTGCTCAATGTAGACCTCATCTTCAAGAAAGCAATTTAGAAAGGCCGACTTGACATCTATTTGGTAGATCTTTCATTTATGTTAGGTAGCTGTGGCGATTATTAATCAAATGGCCTCTAATCTAGCAACTGAGACAAAAACTTCATCATAGTCAATCCATTGCTTTTGATTATAGATTTTTGTTACCGATCTCGCTTTATACCTCTCCACTTCTTTAGCACTTTTTTTTTATATATAGATCCACTTGAGACCTATTGACTTTTTTTTATTTGGTTTATAACCAACTTTCATGTGTCATTTTCCTCAATTAATGCAATTTTCTCATTCATAGCAATTCTTTACTTTTCATCCTTTATTGCCTTTTCAAATATTATAGATTCACATGTGGTAAGATGACAATATAGAGTTAAATTATCATCTATTGGATTGGTTACCTCATATAAGTTATCAAAGCTACTCATTTTTCTTGGTGGACTAGGTGAGGGGTGCTACTATTTGAACTTCAACTAGAAGAAGAAGATAAAGGTGAAGTTGAGTTCATTGGTGATTGTGGAGGTGTAACTAGTTCTTAATGATCTTCATCTCTCTCTTTATCTTCATCAAAAACTAATAAAAAATCATACTTCTCACCATCTTCTACCTTTCAATCCCATGCTCATTCTTCATCAAATTCGACACCCTTACTAATAACTATCTTTTCTTCATTGGGGTTGTAAAGCTTGTATTATTTGGACTTTTGATAATCATCCATAAAAATCATTTTTTTGCTCTTATCATCTAGTTTGGTTCTTGCTTGATCATTTACATGCATATAACCAATGCTCTCAAACACCTTCAAGTGAGTAGCATTTGGCTTTCTTCCATTCCATGTCTCTTGTGAAGTCATGCCATTTAAGGCTTTCGTAAGACACCTATTTGACAAGTAAACATCACAATCTATAGCTTCATCTCAATACTTCTTTGGCATCGTTTTGGTTTTGAGTATGTTTTTTATTATGTTAAGGATGTTATCATGCTTCTATTCTTTCTTTCCATCACGCCATTTTGTTGTGAAGATCTAAGCATCGCTAAGAAAGTTTTTTTGATATCATGATCTTCACAAAACTAATTAAACTTATTAGAACAAAATTCACCCCTTATCTGTCCTAAGTGATTTTATAGAATAACCATTTTTTCCAACTAATGTCTTCTTAAAATAGTTAAATACATTAGACTTTTGCTTTAAAAAATATACCTATGTTCTTCTACTATGATCATCAATAAAAAGTAGAAAATATCAATTTTTACCGAATGAGCATTATTGAATAGGACCACATACATCTGCATATATCTCTTGTAAGGGTTGACTTGCTCTAGATGTAGACTACTTTAGAAAGCTCTTACAAAATTGTTTGCCCATTAAACATCCTTTACACAATTGATTTGGATGTTTAATAAATGATAGACCTTTTAACATATCTTTTTGCTCTATTTTCAAGCTGTCAAAGTTTACATATCCAAGTCTCATATGTCAAAGCAAGTCTCATCTTTCACACATGCCTTTAAGCATTTAGGTACATCCATCTTTATGTTTAGCAAAAATATTTTGTTCTGTCATGGTTACTTTTGCAATCATAGTTTCATAAGTATTAAGTAATGTTAAAGTACGATCTTTCATCTTAATCTCATAACCCTTCTCCAATAATTATCTCAAACTCAATATATTGATTTTTACAGTTGGCATATAATAACCATCACCAATAAATTGATGACTATCATTTTTCAATTTAATAAGAATCGTACCTGTCTTTTTGATGAAAACCTTTAAATGATCCATAAAGGTTACATTACCTTTAATTGATTCATCAAGCTATATAAACTTGTTTTTATCTTCACACATGTGATTGATGACACTATTTTCTAGATACCGCATGTGTTTTTTAGGTTGCATTTATTCATCATGGACTAGTAATAAGATGACTTCTTTCTCCTCTTCTATAACAAGATTGACATTCTTTTAAACCATTTTGGTTGGATTTCAACAATCCCTGATATAATGACCTATCTTTTCACAGTTGTAACATTTAGCTTCTTCTTTTTTTGTCAAACTTGGGTCTCAGATTGTGACTTGTCCAACTCAAATGCCTAACCAAACTGGGTGTATCAGCCGAAAGACCTTGTGACCCGTCTATATTTTTTTTTAAATTACACCCTTTTTGTATGTATACTGTTGCACCCGACATCGCGACGGCCTTAAAAATTAAATCTTTGGAAAATAACGGATTTCTGGCATCCTGTTCTTTAATGGGAATGGTCTTTGTTTAAGGAGTCGCCACCTAGTATTATGGTCACTAGGAACCCTAACTGGTCAACAGAGATTCTATGGTTCGGGACTGGTTACATAAAAGGGAAGATATTATCACCCCTTAAACGTCCTGCCTAAGGTAGGCTGCATTGCTAGTTTCATCTTAAATTGCTAAATGTTTATTAGTTTATGCCATGAAAATTTGCTTATAATATTCTTGACTCTGACGCCAGTGAATATTCAACTACGAATATTTCCAACTCTGGCATTGGTAAATATTACGTAGCTATAAAATATATTAGATCAATATTTTATTTTATTCCCGACTCTGGCGCCAGTGAATAAATAAACAATAATAAATTTATTTTTTACAAATGCAAATATTTTTTATATTTCTAGCTAAATAAAATAAAATACAATGAATAAAAATAATATAAATTTAAACTGGTATTTTTATTCCTGACTCTGGCGTCAGTGAATAAACCAATAAATTTACATTATTTTTATTCATGCATACATATTTTTATTTTTTTTATTTTTCTGTTTTTTTATATTTTTTTGGGGCTGGACCTAGTTCAGTCCATATGAGCTGGGCTAGACCCAGCCAGCCCAGCCCAGTCACAGGCCCAAGCCAATGACCTGGCTGGGCAACATGAAGCACGCGTGAACTAAATCACGCGTGCATTAGTAGATAAAGGAATTAATTGAGAGTTGACAGTAGGAAGTGAATTAAAATGAAAAGCGGTGAAAGAGAAACTTACTTACCTGGCTCTGGATACAACGAAGGCAGCAGCAACAATGGTTCTGGTCACGGTGGCTTTCCTCTGCTTATGTTCGTCCCTTTTTCTCTGTTTTTCTCCGGTTCTTGGCTTGTTCGTCCTATGTTTCTTGGCTTGTTCGTCCCCTGTTCTTGTTTCCAGTCGCTCCTTTATTGTTTTCTTGCTCTCGTTCTCTGTCTTCTGCGTTTGTTTTTCCTCTGCGTTCCCCTAGTTCTCTTTTTGTTCACGTTATCTCCTCTGCTTTTCCTTTTTTGCCTGTGTCTGTCCCCTCTCTCTCGGTCTGTTTTTTCTTTTTCTTCTTGCTCTCACATGCTCTGTCTTTCTCTGTCTTTTTTCTGTTCTTGGCTCTATTTTGGGTTGATTTTTCTTGTGCAGGGATGAAAATGATGGCAGGGTTGATCTCTGATTCCTTTCTGCCTTTCTCCCCTTCTCTCTGGGTATATTTTTTTTCTGTGTTTATGCTCTGTTTTGCTCTGCTTGTTTCCTCTTGATTTTCGGTTCCCCCTTCTCTTTTTCTTTTTCTTTTTTTCTGTTTCTCCTCTCTGCCTTTTAAAAGGCCAGAGAGCTTCCCCAACCATCCCCCCACGAACAGGATCGTGGTCCACGATTTGCTGCAAATTTTTTGTTGAATCGGTTTTCTCTGTGCGAAATGGAAGGGATGAAGAACACAGCTTCCAAACGGCGCCGTTTGTGTGTTTGAGGCATTTTTTCACTTTGGTCCCTGGACGTTTTAAACTTCACAATTCAGATCTTAATCATTAATAATCAATTTCTAATTGTACCCTTGGATTAATTCAATTGAATCCTTGATTTATAGTGCCATTTACACAACAGTCCTGGGTTTTTTTACTATTCAATTTGGTATCTGGACTTTAATTTTCTAGCAATTTTTCCTTGAATCAACTCCAAACTTTGGTATTTCTTCAATTACACCCTTGATTCCTTTAATTAATTAAATCAAAGTTTAATTAAGTCCTCAAACTCATTAATTCTTCAGTTAAACTCTTGATTTCATTAGTTAAAATCATCTAAATTTTAATTAATCAATTCTCCAATTAATCCCTTGATTTAATTAATTAAACTAGTCAAGAGTTTAATTAAATCTTTAAACTTCCAATCGTGTTGCCCTTAACCCAAATTTTAATTCACTCTTTATTTATTTTATTTTTACTTGTTTTTCATCATTTTTTAAAAATAAAATAAAAAAATAAATAAAAAATAAAAAAAGTCGAAATTGGGTTATAACATATACGATGGGGTATTTCTTCCTTTTCCAAGGATTCATGAGAGAAGTGTTTAGATATTACTAGATAGGTCTAGGCGAATTGCATTCAAATAGGTGGATCACTTTGTCTATCTTCTATAAGTTCTGTAGGCTCGTTAGAATCAAGCCTTTAGCAATGACTTCAGAAGTTGCTGACATCGATGATGACAACATGTGTTGGTTTTTCACCTTCACCAACAGACCTACAAGAGCTATGAAGGGAACTCTGTGTGGGAAGCCTATGCAAGTTAAAAAATAGAGGGGGAGATGACTGATAATGAGGTACAGTGGACCAGTCGACCCCAAAGGTGGTGTCGTAGGGGTGAGAGCTGATGCCACGTCGTCTGGCGACGGTGGAGGCTTTTTGTCGTGCCTCCTGTGTGAGGTGTTGTGTGTTGGAAATGGTTTTTGGATTTAATCATAAAATTATGATTAATGTTTAGGAGTCACCACCTAGTATTATGGTCACTAGGAACCTATGGTCTGCGAGAGTCTGAGTAAGGGACTGGTTGTGCAAGGGGAAGACGCATCACCCCCAGTGCACCCTACCTAAAATAAACTGCATTGTTGTTTGATTGTTTTTTCTAAGTCGGGTTTTTATTCGTTGGTCTTTTCTAAGGTTCAAGGTAGATCTCTCTTAATGAGAAAGTCTCTACGTTATTGGGTTAAATCCTAACCATTCTAAAGTCTGAATTTTAGCATTGCATTTATTTACACCTTGTATCTTCAATACCTAAGGGTATACTTTATCATGTAATTTTACACCCCACAAACAGTAAAGTCTATATCTGGACCTTAAAAAATTGGAAAAAGGTTTTTGATATTTTGGTCAAACCCTAATGGATGATCATAAACTGGTTATGATATCTATTTTTTTGGATTTTCAAAACATGAGAAAGATGCAATCTTTTAATGAAAATATGCTTGGGAAATTTTTAGGATTTGACCGTATGCATGAAAAAAATATATATTTTCTTTGAAAAGGGAAATTGATTTAAAAGTTTTTGAGATTTTTTTTTTAAAATGTTTTGAATTTTTTTTTGAAATATTTTGGAGAAAACCAGGTATTTTAATACCAGATTTGTATTTTATAGTGTAAATATACAACCCGGTATTGTGCAAAATTAGTAGAAAAATATTTGAGAAAATCACAATTTTTTTCAAAGGATTTTTGAATTTTTTTTGAAAATTTTTGTTTTTTTAAAGAAATATAATAATATAATATAATATATATTATATAATAGTAAATATGTGGGCTGGGCCGAAATCCCCACAAAACTGGCTCTTTTAGGGGTGGGTCGGACCAGCCCACCCACTTAGGCTGGGTTGGAACAGGTCCAGCCCATCCCAAAGATTATTATGTGCAGAACGTGAACAGTAGTTCACGTTCTGAATGTAGTCGAAATGGTTGCAGAAATGGAGGTCGACGAAGGAGCGGCTCACT
Source organism: Populus nigra (assembly GCF_951802175.1). Classification (NCBI taxonomy): domain Eukaryota; kingdom Viridiplantae; phylum Streptophyta; class Magnoliopsida; order Malpighiales; family Salicaceae; genus Populus; species Populus nigra. Next base: position 14,895,256 of record NC_084865.1, on the reverse strand, counting down.
TGACAAAGAAGTCTCGACCATGATCAGGAGGTTGAGCTGATGGTTTCGGTGGCGTCACTGGGAGAAACAGTGGCCAGGGTCGATCACGAGGGAAGGAAGAAGGATTTTGCAGAGGTGAGAGAGAGGAAGAAACAGTGACTGTTTCAGGAGTGGGGGTGGTCGGCTTGTGGTTAGGCTAGCTACCTGTGGTGGAGCTGGTGGTGCAAAAGCTGGTGGTGGCTTTGGTTGGTGGCTGGAACGGCGGGGAGAGAGAGGGAGAGAAAAACTGTAGAAACGGGGGCAGAGGGGCTGGTTTTTGGCCGACTTTGGACCCTATTTTCTCCTCCCTTAGGTCATCAACGACGCTTCTATTTATAGGAGGTCGAAGAGGGTAATCTCGTCTACACCGGGGTAAAATTTCAGTCTTTGATTTAGTTGGAAAGGATCCCAACCGTTGGTTCAAAGTAGCCTCCCTGAGTTATCAAATCTACAGGAAAAGGCTGCCTGAGTTGACCTCTTTACGCCGTCGTCGGTGTTGCCGTGCTGTCATTCATCCTGAAACGTTCACATGGGGTTGTAGAGAAACTGCAGGGGATCCTTTTCGTGCAAGTTTTGTTGGATTTGATGGAGAAATCAAGCATTAAATTCACCTGCAAATAAGGCTTTCACGATGTTTCTTCGGGTAAAACGGGCTATTTTTATTTTTTAAATACTCAAAACGTCGCCGTTTTGGATTGAATTAGGGATTTTAACTGATTTTCAATTTAGTCCTTCAGCTTTCAATTGGTTTCAATTAAACCCCTAATTGACCATAAATTTTTGATTTAATGCAATTAGGTCCCTGCAGAACTTCAACTTCAACCCTGGATTTACATGTCTTTTGCAATTTGGTTCTTGGTCTCGGATTTATGCAATTTAACCCCTAATTGACCATTAAACTTTCAAATTCTTTAATTTCACCCCTGGTTTTTGTCAATTTAGCCCTTATAGTGTAGTGCCTTTCTCAATTGGTCCTTGGCTGTGAATTTCTTCAATTTAGCCCCTAATTGACACCAAAACTTCAATTTTCTTGCAATTTGGCCCCTAATTTCAATCAATTAACTTGGTAAAAATCAAATTTAGTCTCTTAAAATTCCAATATTCTCAATTAAGCCCAATTTAGACTCTCAAACTTAATTTTTCACCAATTAAGCCCCAAATACAATTAATTTGACTCATTTAAAGTATAATTAAGTCCTTGCACTTAATTAAATCCTTCAATTGGACCCAAATTAATTCTTAAACATAATTAAAATTCAATTTGGCCCATGATTAAATCAAATTGGCCTGTTAAAAATTTAATTATGTCCTTGGACTTAATTTTTATGCAAATTCATCCAATAATCATTTAATTTGACCTTGAATTTGCATTTTCTCTATTTTTTGGCATAATGGGGTACAATTAAGCTTTAAAATTTCCTTCAAAAATTGCAGCTTGATTTCCCAGCCTACTTTCTCCACATTGCCAGAATTATTTTATTTTTTATTTTTATTTTGAAAAGAAAACTTGATTTTTGAGGAATAACCCAGAATCGGGTTATGACAGGTGGAATGCAATAAATTTAAGGTTGTTCTTATTATTGAAGGGTTCCTTCCCCTTATGTAAATCTCAAGCCTTGTCTGAGCTTGGACGAGGAGAAAACATGTGTTATGTTGTCCTACACTTTGACTGAGTATAAAGTCAATAGGAAACCAAATGATATTAGTAGGCCGCTTTGCGAAGTATATAGCTTCTTTATTCTTTTATTTCTTTATTGATAAGTTTATTACTAACTTTTTTTTTTCTTTTTATAGGGCTAACAACTGAATGAGAGGGAGAAACTCCAGCAAGGTTTGTAGAAGAGAGTTCATTAAAAAAGTCTTCGTTGTTTGTCATGATTGGAGGCAGAGCTAAAGAAGTGATGGAGGATTACCCCATCATTGTTGATTAACTCTCTATTCTTGAGTAAACACCAATGAGAGTCAAAACTCCCGTAGAAAAATAAAGTTAGGGGTAGTCGTTTTCCACTATCTAGGAGTCAAGTAGATTTTACTCCTCCTAAAGTGATCATGGGCACTGTCACAAGCTTTAAGAGGATGAGGGTTTCCACCCCTATGGCATTTCCTCTGCCTTAACTCCTAGCTCTATCGACAGAGGCTGTAACAATTGGGCCTTCTACTCAAATTATTCCTAATGGAGCTGAGTCTGAAGATGTTTTTGCTATTTTTGCTCTTAACTTAACTCCCTTCAATTTTTCTATCTTGACTGCAAAGGAGAGGCAACTTATGAAGGTTATTGTTAGTAGAAGTTCAGGCATTTGAGAGGTTCACCTTGAGGTGGTGAGACTGCTGGAAATGATTCTCATCATCCCATCAGATATCTCAATGATGTTTGATGAAGGCTATAACCATCATTTGGATTTAACTTGTCAAATGGTGTTTAATGTAAGGAACCTTCTCGTTTACTGTGACTATTATTCCTAACACTTTTTTTTGACAGATTTTCATGATGTGTGCTCATCCTAGAAGGCATTGGGTGACTGAGAGGAATCATGTAAGGGGGGACATTGCCATAAACAAGGTGAACCAATTTGAAAAACCATACTGACTTAAGATGATCAAATTACTGCATAGCTTTTCCTTCTTATTGAAGAGTTGTTGAAGTTCTAATAGAACATGTGTGCCAACAACTATAGAAAGGCTCATGAAATGTCCCATTCCAGGAGTATTTTAATTATCTATCTTTGATGGTGATTGAGGACGTCGATAAACCAATTTTGAAAGAACTATCAATGATTTTTTGATTAGTTTTCCACAGACAATGCCATTGAGGATGTTCAAAAATTCCAAGTAGCTTAAGAATAAGGCTTGAGTGTTGGATAATCAATTACTACTTGGTTTTAGCAATCTGATTCATTCTTCTTTACCAAAGTGGCTAGCAGTTGGTGCTTGTTACTTGTAAAAGGTTCTTTTTTGTGGGTTCAGGAACTCTCTGATGCTTAAATAAGTTTTTTTTAAGAAAATACCATGATATTTTAGAGAGATACTCTGAAAATAAACATGCAATAGAGAAGAGAGATTGAGAACCTCATTTTCTAATGATCTAATGAGTCTTTATAGCTCATCCTCACCTTTCTCTTGATCACATTCCCACTTTCTTTGTAAAAGAGAAAATTATTTTTAACTTGATCAAAGGAAAAATATATTTATATGTTTAGGTTTAGTGTTTGACTGAATCTAGAGGTGTTGAGTCTGACAGATTGTCAAACTCATGCATGCTTGGGCTCAACTAAAAGTGTTGGGTCTGACAGTTCGTCATATACATACTTGCTTGAGTTTAATGTTTGGATAAGCTCAGGAATGTTGGATTATCACCTAATCTCTAGTTCCTCTAAATGAGAATCCAAATAAACAAAAATAAAGACAAAACATGTTGATGCAGTTAACAAAAATATATGTTTTAATATAATGAATAAATATATATATATATATATATATATATGTTTTTTTATAGAAAATCATTATTAGTATTCATTTAAATATTATTTTGTTTTGTTCTCTTTTAATTTTATTTATTTTATTTTTAATATAATGAATAAATATGTTCCTTGAATACTTGATTTTAGCATGACACCATCACCATCCTCTCTGCCAAGGAAAAAAAGAAAATTTAACGTTCGCGTCTCGATCTTCACTATTTCAAATTCACTATTTCTAGTAAAATTCGTTAATTTGAACCACACCAAATTCAAACCGTTCTCTGTCCAGATGCCCGCCAACAGTAATCCCCACCTTGATTTGATGGGTTTGTGCAAGGAAGGAAAGGTCAGGAAGCCACAAAGTTCATGGGTGGTGATCAAAATGTATCTGCTGAATGTGAGCTTTTTGTTGCTCTCGTGGATTCCTCTGCGAACTGGAAGCGCTTGATCTGGGTAAAAAGGCATATGGGTTGTTGAAACGCTCGCTTTCGCTTTCGCTTGAATAATCAAATGGTTGAAAAGTATGGCGCACCTGTGTTTGATAGAATGAGTCAGTTTTGATATTAGTCTCCCGATTTGAAGATTCAAGCATTAACTTAAAAGAACTAAAGAGATATTAAAAAAAAATAGTGGTGCCCTATGAGACCCGTAATTAATATTAAATATTTGAATTACCATATTAAATAATTATTTTAATTAGAATTTAAATTGTTAAATAAAATTTAAAAATAATAGTTTTTACTAATCAAAAGCTTGTACGAATTACCAATGATGCATATATGTTGTTGAATGGTATACCAACTTTGATTTTTCTTTGTGAAATTATTGTCGATTAGTTTTCCAATGATGCATGTATTTAATTCATTTTTTCCAGACCAGACGAAAAGCATACCACTATAATGTAGAAATAGAGGTAATTACTGCAAATTAGAAAAAAAAAAAAGACATGTGGCCATGGATCAACATGTTTTATTTTTATTTTTATTTATTTGGATTCCAAATTAACCCAACATCTTTATCTCTGAGTCTAAGTCAAGTACTGAACCCAAACATGTATGAATCTAGTGATTTGTCAGACCCGACACTTTTGAACTAAGCCAAATATTGAGCCCACACATGTATATAGATATTTTCTCTCTGATAAAGTTAGAAATATTTTTCCTCAGATTTAGTCATTGATATTTTTTTCTTTGACATAGAAATAGAAATATTTTTCCTCAAATTAAGTCACGGATATTTTTCTCTTTGACATAGAAAAGGTTGGAATGCGATCAAGAAAAAGGTAAGTATGAGCTATAAGGACCCATTGGATCCTTATAAGAGAGGGTTCTCAATCCCCATTATCTACTGTATATTAATTTTCAGAGTCTCTCTCTAAAATATCATTATCTTTTGTAAATTCCATGGAAAAAGATATGGGGTTAAATTAAGATTTATAAAAACAATAAATTTTTATATCAAAAGTAAAAAAAAAATCATATTATACTTAAGGAGGGGCAAAAGGGTAAATTACCCTACAAAAGAGTATAAAAAGAGGGGGGGATTTTCTTCTCTTCAAGCCGTCAGCTACGAACAAAGGAGAAGGGAGGAAATTTTCAATTTTTCTCACCAAAAATCTTAAAGAAAACCAAGGGATTTGGGGAAGAATTGAGGGAAACACATACACACACATGTAAACACTTGATTAAGAAGGAAAGAGAAGCAAAATAATTAAGAAGAGGGGCTGCACATTCATGGCAACAAGGAAGAAAAAAAAAGATTCAAAAAAAATTTGACTGGTTGAGATTCGAAGACTTGAATAACATTTGGTAAGGAATTTTGGATATACTCTAGTAATTTCATGCAATTTGAATAACATTTGAGGTAGAAATCATAAATTTTAGATTAAGGTTTATAGAAAATTTTTTGGGAAAATGCAAATTAACTATAAAGTTATCAAATTTAGTTAGATTAGGTTGTATTGGGTGTTAAATTTAGTAGAATTGATGAAGAAAAACATAGGGTCCTTAAGAACCCAAGTGGCCAGCCAAAGAGGAAAGTTAGGCTCGTGATATATAATTGCATGTAATTAAGTGAAATTGTTATGAACTAATGTATATTTATATGGGGAAATGATTTATGAAATAATTGAATTATAATTTGAAATTTTGATTGAAATGTGATAGTGTAGTCAGAGATTTTGTTAACATGAATGTTACGTAAATTGACTTTAAATGCTTGAATAAAGATTTAAAATTTAAAGGAGCATGAAATGTTTTAGAGAATTGAAATTAATGATATTGCAATATATATATATTTGGAAATGAGAATTTATTTGGTAATGAATATAAGAAGGAAATTTGATATACCTGTTGATGCAAGAGAGGTTTCATGAGCTGTGCTGCAACACAGAGGCACTTCAAAAACTTTGATAGTAGGTAGGTGTTCCACACCTTAACATTTTCTTTTGTAAGATTGTCGTTATAATATGTTCAATATGTTTTGTTATTTTATTTTTAATAAGTAAAACATATAATGGAAGAAAGTAATTTTCTAGTGATGGGATTAATATTCGGTAAGGGAAAATGAAATTAATTTTGGTGAAAGGATTAATGTCTGGTAAGGGGCTGAAGAAATTAGTCCTGGTGAAGGGACTAATACATGGTAAGGGGCAGAAGAATTAAGACCGTAATAAATCTATAGAAAAAAAAAATAAAAAAAGTAATAATTATAAAACTCAATTCTCAATCAACCCAATATTGAAGCATTAAATTGAAAA